>NC_061866.1:17721652-18073046 GCF_907164915.1 Impatiens glandulifera | reverse complement strand
TCAAAAGTAATAAAAATAAATTTATAAAGGAAGCTGTTGTCTAAAATGATATCCCAAATGTTGAGTCATCTCTCAAAATTAATGTATTTAGAAATTTTAAAATATATAATTTTGAAAGATGAATCAACTTTTTGAACATCCTTATAGATCCTCCACCTTCTAAAGAGCATCATTATCTCAACTGTTTTGCAAAGAGTCAAAATTAAAATTATTTTAAATCTTAAAATAAGATTTTAAGTTAATCATAATTTTGAACTACTTGACAAAATTAACCTAAACCCATTATTAACAATTTGTATATTTTAGAAGAGGTTAGCTTTTTAGTTGGCCATCTTACTATTATTAAACAAACACGTGGATCCCATTCCTCTGTCACATGATTCCGAAACAATATCCCAGGCCCACTTCATATCCATAGTTTGTTTCCTTCACGTCATCATCTTCGCCAGTAGTTATCTTTACATATAAATATATTATTAATATTATTAGAGATATTAAAAGTAAAAATAGTAACATAAAATTCCAATACGCAACATGATGAGTTCAATTAATAGACTGATAATGCCAAATATGAATTTATTTTTCTATAAACAAACCATGAGTACACAAGTGTGGGTCCATTATAGTCTTGGATTGTCATCATCATTTCCTATTTATTTGACTATTTGGAAACTGGTTGTAGCTTCTCTCTATCTCTCTCTGGGATTTCAAGACCGATCAAATGCACTGAGGATTGCTTGAACAGAGTAAATAAACGGTACGTGCATCTTGCTTCATTTCCTTATATCATCAACTTTGGTTTACATGTCTTTGAATTCAAAATAGAAAACATAAACAGAATACATACAGTGGTGGTGCGTTTAGGCAGATAGAATTGCATGTAGGTACATTCATGCATCAACTTATTTGGTGGTAGAACATTATTGCTAGCTGCTGGCTTAGAGGAGAGGTGTAATGATCTTTATTTGGTGGTAGAACATACCTGTTATTTTTCAACTCCATTTTCACTTTTTGCTGCCTATCAGCTTGTTTTGGATGTGGAATTCATTAATTTCAGGGTTTTGGGAAAATGGGTTGTTTAAATTGGACGAGTATCTGGTCCAGATCATCTACTCTACTTACAGAGTGATGAAAAATTGATATGCTGAAATCTAGTTCACGATCTTAATTATGTGCGTACTTTCAGTATATTCTGCTGGAATCTGCATTTTTTTTACAACTCCTGTGAGAAGAGGTTTTGCACAGTTTCATGAACTTAGTAGTGGACAGAGTTGGACTTTATACTTGGTTACACTTTTTCAAGCTGTTTTCTCCTCATCTTGTTTTCCAGAAGAAAAAAAATGGAAGAGAGGCAGACTGGAAATACCCTGCAAGGAAATGGAGTGGTTGGAATCTTATCAGAGGCTACAAACAAATGGGAAAGAAGGGTACCCCTCACCCCATCACATTGTGCCAGGCTTCTTCATGGTGGAAAGGGTAAAACTGGAGTGGATCGCATTATTGTGCAGCCATCAACCAAACGAATTCATCATGATGCTCTATATGAGGATGTTGGATGTGAGTTATCTGAGGACTTATCCGAATGTGGCCTTATCTTGGGTATCAAACAGCCAAAGGTATTTGGGTTCTTCTTCTTGTTTTTGTTCTGTCAATGTATTCAGGGACTAAACATGTCATATCTTGTTTCTAAGCAGTTGGAGATGATTCTTCCAGATAGAGCCTATGCGTTTTTCTCTCATACTCACAAAGCACAGAAAGAAAACATGCCTTTGCTAGATAGGGTACATTTTCTTTATTGAAAAGTTATTGAAAAATTATTGAATGCACAAGCACATTTCTTTCTTAAATTGGGAATCGTCTTGTTTTCGGATGCTAACCATTGTTTTAATATTCAGATATTGGCAGAAAGGGTGTCTTTGTTTGATTACGAGCTGATTGTAGGTGACAATGACAAAAGGCTATTAGCATTTGGAACTTTTGCTGGTAGAGCTGGATTTATTGATTTCTTACGAGGATTGGGACAAAGTATGACCAAGTTCACTTAATATCCTGAAATGCTTTTTTTTTTTTTCTTCTGTATATAGAATTATAGTGAAACAACTCAACGTTAAATATCAAAGTTGATTAGTTAGTATTCATTCCTTTATTTCCAGGGTATCTTCACCTAGGTTATTCAACACCTTTCTTGTCAATTGGGGCATCTTACATGTATCCTTCCCTTGCTGCTGCAAAGGCTGCAGTGATTTCAGTGGGTGAAGAGATAGCAACTTTTGGGCTTCCATCTGGAATTTGCCCGCTTGTTTTTGTGTTTACGGGATCTGGAAATGGTACGTTTCATTAGAATTCCATACGGGATTAGCTGTTATATGGCTAAGATTTCCTATGATGTTCAGTAAGAAGTGTAGGAAAATTCCAATGTGCTCCTATATGCAAATTTTCATGCTATTATCACTTTTGTGATTTACAATTTAGGTTCTTAAGAAACCACATCTTCCTTGCACCGATTCCAATTTGTTGAAGTTCAAATTTTGAAAGGACGTTGTTAAAGTTCAAAATTGCAATTGTAAAAAAAAACTTAGCATGTATCATGACATCCAATGCCTGCTCTCTATGATATTTTTTTAAAATGTCGGCAGTTTCAATTGGTGCACAAGAAATATTCAAGTTGCTTCCTCACAGCTTTGTGGACGCAAGCAAACTTCCAGAGCTATTTGAGAAGGTAGTCATGATCTGAGCAACCTATTTCTCTTGTCTTTTAAGAACATTCCCTCACATGATTAATTCATGCCCCTTTCATCTAAGATACATCTTCTTTTCCTATTTAAAATTCTATCTCCCATATCTTCATTTAACCACTTTAGTTTATTATTAGGCCAGAGATAATACTCAAACCACAAGGACATCAATAAGATTCTTTCAAGTGTATGGCTGTGTAGTAACCTGTCAGGATATGGTTGCACCTAAAGATTCGACGAAGTTATTTGACAAAGTGAGTGTTTTGTTCAGTTTATTCAGCTTCCATTGTCTTTTGATTGACAACATTGCTAATGAAGTTAATGGTAAAGTTGTAATGGAGGGACTTTGAGAAGAGAGTTACTTTCCCAACATTAAATGGATCGGTGTGTGTGTCTGTGTTTATTTATTTAAATAATTGCTTAAAATTACTATTTGTGTTTATAATTAAGTATATAATTTGCAAAATTTCTGGGGCCTTCTATAATTCAGTGTTTCTTTATTTACAATCATATATTAATCCAATGCTTAGTATTCAGTTTGTTGCTTTTCAAATTCTAGTTACCAAGTAACTATCTGAGTTCTATTTTCTATTTTGGAGAATAAAGAATCATCAAACCCTTACAATGAGCATATTTACACTTGTAAACCAAATCAACATGATCTTTGCTGTGGATTCCTGACACTGACAGTAATTCAAGAAGTCCATGAAAGATAATCAGTTTGATTCATAGATATCTTGTAATTGGTCAAACTAAGTGCACAATAATATTCGTGAATTTAAAAGAAAGAATCATTTTCCACCCACATGGAAATAATACATTTTGTTGCTTATTTATCAAGTATGTGCTCCTTTTACTTGGATTAAGTTTTTCATTCCATTTCAGACGGATTATTATGCACATCCAGAACAATACAGGCCCATTTTCCATGAGAATATCGCCCCATATACATCTGTTATAGGTACATACTCTCATGTTGCTTATTGTACAAGTGTAACTATACGTATTTCTTGCTGCTATTCTACTGATTCAACTGTATTGAGTAGATTTTGTTTAATTTTTTTCTTGTAATTGTAGAAATGGTCTTGAAGAAATCTTTCATTCTTAGAGTATCGTAGCAGATTTGATAGGAGTTCTACTTCCAAATAAGAGATATAATAGATAATGGGATCGTAAAACCATGGTAAAAGAGTATGCTTTCATTTGTTTCTAAGACAACAGATGGTTGATCTGACCTTCTGCACCTGAATCCTTAAAATAAGTTGAACCATCTAAATTTTTTAGGGATTTGATGGTTGCAGTACATAGTTTGATTCAGAACCTTTCCATGACTATCTTGATTGTGCATACAAAGTGCACAAAAAGGAAGCTCACTAGTGGATGTTTTATGTCTTCCTGTCTTATATACTTATTTTATGTTTTCAATTTTATTTTGGCTACGAAAGACTTTGCTTAGAAGGCTCTTTTATCTCATTGGTACAGTGCAATCTGCAAGGCTCATGACCACTAGGTTGTGAGTTCGAGTCTTCATGACCATTTTCAAAAAAAAAAAAAAACTTTGCTTCTCGTATGTTCATAACCATTATATTGTTAAAACAAGAAGTTGGCCGTACACGTCATTCCCAATTGCAGACATTTTACTTGCTCACAATTGCAGCTCAATGTTTGCATGCACAAGCTAATATTATGTTATACTGACCTCAAAAGGCTCTTTGATGCGCAACATTGTGAACCAGAGGCTAGTAGTCTCCAGAACTGTGTTCTGCTACGACCATCTATCTCTTGGTCTTGTTAATCAAGTGACATACAGTTTAATTCTATATTTATGTGATTGGATCATTTCAGACATATTCAATTTGTACAAATGATCTTTCCTTGGGTAGCTCCTGCAATGAATTACAAACATTTTGATTTTTGTCTTGCAGTTAATTGCATGTATTGGGAGAAAAGATTTCCTCGACTTCTGACCACTAAACAACTGCAAGATTTGTCGAAGAAAAGATGTCCCCTTATTGGAATCTCTGATATAACTTGTGATATCGGAGGCTCAATAGAGTTTGTAAACCAGAGTACATTGATTGATTCACCCTTTTTCAGGTATCTCTGAGTATGCTCTTGTTACAGTGTTTAAAAAAAATACATTGCAGCTTATTTTCTGTTCCACTTCCATCACAAGTTATAACCAATTAATGTATTTTTGGAAAATTAGTAGATTTCCATGTTATGGCGGAAATTGAAAGTTCTAAGAAATTTTGTGACTAATTATTACGCATGGATGTTCAATCAATGAACTATAATGATAATTTTTCTTTGAAAGGTCAACTTTATATGATTAAACATTTGTGAACGCAGAGTGCGTTCACTTTTACAGTCGAACTTTAGTAGTATTACATAGACATAAGATGTATGACTTAGGAAACAAATGCTACTGTCAGATCTAATGCTTGGATGTAGTAATAATCCATTTAACAAAACAATGGCACTTTAACCATATTATATGTATCACCAGTAAAACTAAATTATTCATATGACATCTAATACTTTACAAAAGGGACTTCTATAGGACATCCAAAGAGAATAATACTGTCACAGCTATTCCATTTGTCTCTATCTGAAGCTAGAGTTCTACCTTAATTGTTTTGATCTCATGCACGTTATGATATTGGCTTCATTTGTAAACACTGTGTATGTCAGATTTCTTATCATTTGGATGTGGATCACATGAGATGAGATCACTTTTGAAAACTAAACTTAGTTAGACAGGTGGTTTCTCATTTCGATCCAAATACAAAACCAAAAAGTTTTTCTTAATAGGCCCATTTGTGACACCCCTGAAAGTTTAATGTTGTTTGATCAGGCTATTCACAAGTTAAATGTTGAAATTCATATTATTTTTAGTCTTGATTGACTTCGTTAAATTTAAATGCCAACTTTGAAGATATGATCCTTTGAGCAACTCATACCACCATGACATGGAAGGAAATGGAGTCATATGTCTCGCTGTTGACATTCTTCCAACCGAGTTCGCAAAAGAGGTTAAGAAACTCTTATTTCCTTCCATTCATTTCATCTATCAATCTGTTCTTGACATGATGTTTCACAGTGTATGGATAGGTACAAAATATCTGTAGTTTATTGGTATGATTTTGTTGTACAGGCTTCTCTACATTTTGGAGATATATTGTCCCAATTTATTGGAAGTTTAGCTTCTAAAAGAGACATTGAAGATTTACCAGCACACTTAAGAAGAGCTTGTATAGCACATGGAGGTTCCCTTACTTCCTTGTATGAGTATATTCCTCGAATGAGGAGTACGTATATGGAGTAAGTTTGCCCGCATTTTATCCATTTGCTTCATTTCCTATTAGTTATTTCTTGCTCAGTGTGGTAAAAGAATGTGATTATCGATTTCTCGTATTACTTGTATAGAGTAGGATTCTAAAATTCATGCATAATTAACTATCGCAAATTTGTTTCATTTGTCAAATTCTCTGTAAATCAGTTATCAAGAACATTGGGAATGGTCTGGTTTAACATGCATATGCAACTAATTGGTGCAGCTTTTAGTGTTCTCAAGTTATATGTCATTTCATCATTATATGCAGATTTTCAGTAGAAAGAAAGGAAAATAGCTACTCGAATAAGAAGAAATACAATTTACAGGTATGTTTTCAAAATTTCAAAATTAATTATGATTTTGTTACATATTCTTTAAGGTAGTAGATTATCAAAGCACCTTACAACAATGACAAATTTAACAGCTTATTGTTATATACCACTTTCTGTAAGAGAACTGATATGAAAAAGATTCCAGACTTAAATACCCTAGAAACATTCCAACGGCTGCGGATTGGTCATGTTCGGCGTCAAACTTTAGTATCCCTTCTGGACAGTCAAGTAGATCACTGTTTCCTCATTAGCGACACATAGCCACATCAACAGTGAAGCGGCCCAACCTGACCGATAAAAAGACATTAAATTAAGGATTAGTATTACTTTTTGAAAAATGTCAACTTTTTATTGAAAGTAAAACGCAAGATGTGTTTAGTGAATTACAGATGGGAGGGAGAAGAGAAACAAAAACAAAAGAACAAAAGGAGAAGAATAAGATTAAATGTCAATAAGATCAAAAAATTCTCAACCCGTACAAAATCTCTTTTTACGAATAGAAGCAAACGCGTGGAGCATAAAGCCTTTGATTCTTTCAGCTCCAAAACTTTTCTCTTGGAATATTCTTCTATTCCTTTTTTTTCAAATTGTCCACCACATTATGAGGGGTATAGGCTTCCAATCATCACTGATGTTATTGTTTGCTCCCCACCTTATCCCTTTTTCCCAGAAGTCAGCGACGGTAAGCGGCACCTCCCACTGAAAGTTGAGAATGTTTTGCAGAAGGACCCACGTGTCTCTGGCAAGGTCGCAATGGAGAAGAATGTGATAGATAGTTTCCTCGTTCTTATTACAGAGACAACACCTTTTGACCAAATGCATCATTTTTTTTAGTTTGACGGTAGTTAAAAGTCCCCATGAATTGCTTCCCACGCAAAAAATGAAATCCTAGAAGGGATTTTGGATTTCCAACTTCCTTCCAAGTGAACCGAGTTGGCGCCCCTTGGATGGTCGCAGGGTAGATAACACTAGTCTTAAAATCCAGGGAGCCAATCAAAATAAAATTAACGTCAGACTCCGGTTGAATTGTAACTTGCATAAGGGTCTCAACTAAGCTGGCAAGTCTGTCCTCTTCAGCGAGCGAAAGGCGGCGATGCCTCACAGATTCTCCATTCAGTGAGGCCAGAAGTTAGTCTATAGAAGTTAGCCACTCTTGCTTTCTTTTTATTAGAGATCTCATATAAGTCCCAAAATGATTCAACCAACTTCCCCCTAAGATGCCAAGTGTCGTTCTAGAAATCAATTTTCTTTCCGTTTCCCACTGAAAAGGAGAGGAGAGGGTAAAGGGTCTTGCACATCCTTGTAATCTTCCCCATATGCTACTACTCTTGTGGCGCCAAGATAAGGGTTAGTATGTAGTGGATAAGATTTGGGATTAATATTTTGGGCGCCCTTAAAACTATGACAGTAATCTTTTAGTTTAATTTGAATTAGTATATGTTAGCATTTGACATCTATTAGGCTTGTATAGCTATCTCTATTTATATTGGCCAATGTTATGTGAAAAAACATTAATTGATCAAATAATTTGTTTGTAGTTTCTCTCCTATATTGTCTCATCTCTTTCTACCATAGGAAACATCTATTAATAATATCCTACATGATTTTTCTACCACTTACAGGTTTCTCTCAGTGGCCATTTATTCGATCAGTTTCTGATCAATGATGCTCTGGATATAATTGAAGCTGCTGGGGGTTCATTTCGTTTGGTCAAATGTCAAGTTGGACAAAATGCTGATGCTATATCTTTTTCAGAGCTTGAAGTAAGTAATCTTGTCAGATATTGGAAGAGAGTTTAAATAAATTGTTGTCCTTTTTATCTGAAAATGTCAATTTTTTTATTAAAAAGAGTGTTATGAAGGGAGAAAAGAAAAGCAGAAAATAAGAAACACCGTTCAACAAAGGGAATAAATTATTGTCCTTGGAGGATTTGGTATAAATGATAATTATCCAATCTACCACTTCTTAAATACGTTACTTTTGACGGAAAACATCATCCAAAAACAAAATACAAAATCAAGTCTTTGATAGTACATTTGTTCTGTTAGATGTTTATAGTTTCCTAGCTTCTGTAACATTTATCTATATCTGAAATGTATCCAATATATTAACCATAGTCCATTTATTTGGACAGGTTGGAGCGGATGACAGAAGCATTCTAGATGGAATCCTTGATTCATTGACCTCTCTTGCTAATCCAAGTAAGAATCAAGGATCTCTACATCAAGACAAACATACCCTCTTGATGAAGGTCAGCAAATTCCATCATAACAACCGACAAAATGAACATGATACAAAGAAGAATGCAACAGTCCTCATACTTGGTGCTGGTCGTGTCTGTCGACCAGCTGCTGAACTCTTGGCATCCATCGGAAGTATTCCATCTGGACAATTGCTAAAGACATGTACAGAGACTGGGTTTGAAGAAGGGAATGACATTCAAGTCATTGTTGCATCTCTTTACCTAAAGGATGCAGAAGATGTTAGTGCATACTTCAGGAGTTATTACATTATATTGCTAGGTTTTCCTTGCCATATATTCTGTGCAACTCTTTCTTAATGGTTAGAGATCCAAAAATCTTAGGAATCTCAGTTTGCAGTTATAATGCATTTCTAATGCTCAAATCTATAAAAAGGCTGTCTCCAACAGTTCCGTTAAGAGTTTGTTTCCTTCAAGAATCTAAGTTTTTTATTTTTAAAAAGATCAAACTTTTCATTAAAAAGAACGCTAGATGCGTTCAAACGTTACAAAGGGTGGGGACGGAAAAACAAAACAAAAAAACAACAGAAGGATCGTGTAAGAAGTAATTTGCACTATAGTTAGTAATGTAGTTAATGTTGTCCTAATAATGCTCCATTTTATTCTAACAATGCTATTGTAAACCCATTTACAATTTATATGGTTGGGATTGTCATGTAAGTAGCTTCACATAATTGTTTATGACTGCATCCAGAGGTTTTAGACTAGTCAGATTATGATGTATAGTATAAATATTATGACTTCTGGATAAGGCACTTAAAATACTAAGCTCATATTGAACTATTTGCAGATAATTGAGGGTATTCCAAATGCTACAGCGGTTCAACTTGACATTGCAGATCATGGAACTCTACTGAAATATGTCTCACAGGTAGTTTCTGACATTGCATTACATATTGGAAAAAGTAATCAAAAGTAAAATAGTACTTACTTTAGTTTTGTAAAAGAATTCAAAAGGAAGCATTGATATTGCTAAATACAGATACTTGTCATTAACAATAACAAAAAAAAAAAAACATATTATACAATAACTGCTAGAACATATTATTCATTGCCACAAAATCAAATGACAATTACCCCAGCGGAGTGGCCCGGTGGAAAGAGTCGACTTAAGAGACCATAAAGTCACGGGTTTGATTCCCCTGGAAGCGCTTTGAATTTCATGTCTGTGGGATGTCACGCTAGTTCTCCATAATTAAAAAAAAAATAGTTATATGTAGCATATCTTTGATATCATCTTTTTGTTGCTTTTTCATTCTGGGCCTCTTGCAGGTTGATGTTGTTATCAGTTTATTGCCTGCAAGTTTCCATTCTACTGTAGCAAATGCTTGTATTGAGGTATTTCTTCTGCTTCTCTAGGTTGTTTATGTCTGGATGTTATACTACTAGATTAGAATAATATACCATAATAATTTATTTATTTTTAAAAATAGGAAGAAGAATATACCATAATATGATATGATTGCTAATAATCATATGTGATTAGGAATTTTTCAGGATCTTATTACCTTATGTTATAGGTAAGATATCCTATAATTAGCTCTATATTGCATGGTGCTGATATTCTTTTCTAAGAAAGTGTATGCATGCTGATAATTTAGCAAGATCAAATATAAAACACAAAGTGTACTAGAAACTGCAGAATCTTAGTTTATGCTTATTTATACATTCTATTTATGCAGCATAAGAAACATCTTGTAACAGCAAGCTATGTTGACAAATCCATTTTAGAACTGGATACAGCAGCAAAGGATGCTGGTATCACTATCCTTGGAGAGTTTGGCTTGGATCCTGGGATAGGTAAGTTATATGTTAGGATAGTATTTTTCTTTTTTTTGCAAAAGGTTAACTTTTGTATTAGAATAAGAATTTTTTATGCGAGGGCCGTTCATGTTAAATCACAAAGAGATTTAGAGAATTAACTACAGAGAATATTTTGTTTTCTTGTGTTTTAGTTTAATCAATATATATTTTTTCAGTTAGGAATATCTAGAAATTATCAACATCTGTCGTATCTCCCAAACAGACTTATGGGCACATGTATGTATAGAGGAATAATCTTAACCTGTTTATCATCTATTAGTTTAAACGTTGGAACTATTGTGACATGTTTATGCATGTAGAAATTTGATATCATGAACCTTGTAGCACCTTTGAATGATATTGGTTCTTATATTTGGAGCCAGTTGTGTAGCAGAGTTCTCCGCTGATTTTTAAGGAAGGCTTCAATTTTCTAGTTTTTAGTCTAATACAAGTCCTCCGTTGTTTTCTTGTTTTCCATATTTTGGTTGGTGTAGATCCTATCTCCAATCTTCTGTCTTCAACTATAAATTTAGTTAAGCACATATCCACAAATCAGTTCTTGTGACATCGATGTTTCAGATCACATGATGGCAATGAAGATGATAAACCAAGTACATGCTAGAAGAGGTAGAATTCTATCATTTACATCTTACTGTGGAGGACTTCCTTCCCCAGCAGCTGCAAATAACCCATTAGCTTATAAATTCAGGTATGAGCTTCTTAATCATTGGTCTTCTAAAGAATTGTTCGGTGGTATTCTGAACAACGAAAATTCCCTTTGTAAAGCCTAGAGACTTCGTTTTCTTGCAATAGCGGCTTCACTATGATTCCCCAAGAAACAAAGAACTTAGTGGCAATCTGTCTGTGACCAATCCTTTGATTGTCTAATACCACCTTAAGTCTCCTCATATTCTAAGTTCACTGACTTGTTTATTTTTCTAGTTGGAATCCTGCTGGAGCTATCAGAGCTGGGGGAAATCCAGCTACGTACAAGCTCCATGGAGAAACTATACATGTCCAAGGTTAGTTCTAAAATTGACTTTCCAAATCATAAAACACACACAGCATTATAACTGGAAAAATAATGGTCTATTTTCATGAGACGTTTTTTAATATCGTTTGATTAAATTTACAATATGTCTATATATTTCAGTATAAGTATCATTGGGTGAATTCCCCCCTTCTTTTAATATATCTCATTACCATCATATACATTTGTGGCATTAACTTGCAGGAGATGATCTCTATGATTCTGCTGTCAAATTTCGTGTACCTCATCTTCCAGCTCTTGCACTGGAATGTCTTCCAAATCGGAATTCTTTAGTTTATGGTGACCTGTATGGAATTGAAGGGGAAGCATCAACTATTTTTCGTGGAACCCTCCGTTATGAAGGCATGATGTGTTTAAACAACTCTGACATTCCTGAGATAAATAAATTGTTAACTTGCTTTGATGGTTCCCACAAATATCAAATTATTGTTATTAAGAAGTTGATGTGGTATTTTCTTTATTTTAAGAAATCCAAAAATGGAAAAGAGTCACTTTTTCAAGAAACCAAAAAATGCTGGTAGAAGTGACTCTCTAGGGACTCACAGGTTTAGAAGAGGTTTACTAATTTTGTATCATTTACTGGAATATAATGTTTAAGGCATTATTTTAAATGTCAAGTTGCGGAGACAAAATATGAAATAGAAAATTTTAAATGAAATGGTATACTATATTTCTCCAATGTCAATGTTTTTCACCTACAGTTGTAGCATTATGCTCTCTCCTAGACCATCTAAGTGTTCAAACTTATATGTCAACTTTATATTTTGGTGCAGGGTTTAGTGAAATAATGGGTACACTAGCAAGAATTGGCTTCTTTGATGCAAAACCTCATCCAATTCTCAAACAAGAAAGGAGACCAACATATCTGTCCTTTCTACATGAACTTCTCAGCTTTCAAACTTCAAGCTTGGATAGAAGTGTGATTGTGGAAGAGGCTGTTACAGAAAGGATATTTGCTCTTGAAAAATGCAAAGACACTACAACTGCTTCAAAAACATCTAAAACTATTAGGTAGTTTACCAAGGAATTACCATTTTTACGTCAATTCCTGTCAACCATCATATGGTATAAGACACTCAAACTATTCTTTGTCGTTCAACAGATTTCTAGGATTTCATGAGGAGATTGAAATCCCTTTATCCTGTAAAAGTGCATTTGATGTTACTTGCCTCAGGATGGAAGAAAGGTTAACATATGCCAGCACAGAACAGGTAAGTCTTTACCTTGTCCATTCTTTAGGTTTTGTTCTTCATATGACTGTATTCTTCAGACAGTTATGAGTATCTAGATTCTGTATCTTCGACTGCAAAAATAGATAAACATGTTTATGGAGTTCTCAGGATGTCATTATCAACTCTAGTGCATAGATTCTCAATAGCTTCCAATATGTGATCCTACCGTGTCGAAAGCTGATACATTTGATTTCTTTTCCCTGCTAATAAAAGAAATGGTAGAAATATATTTGGGCAAGCACCTAAACAGATTCAGATGATTGTTGAGACAGTTTTACTTTATTGTTTATTGTGGTTGATAAGGATATGGTGTTGTTACACCATGAAGTGGAGGTAGACTTCCCAGATGGCAGGCCTCCAGAGAGACACCACGCAACTTTACTAGAATTTGGGAGCATTAACAATGGTAAAACGACCACAGCAATGGCTTGCACAGTCGGAATTCCTGCAGCTATTGGGGCTATGGTATTTCCTCCTCTCTCAATGTTTTTGTCCTAATTTCCTCATATTGGTTATTGCTGGAAGCATGGGCGATATCAGGGATGATGATACTTTTGTACATACATTGTTGTCACAGCTCTTACTTGTTGGCAAGATCAAGACAAGAGGTGTTCTAAGACCCATTGAACCTGAAGTTTACGTGCCAGGTAATTTGGGGAGACGACTTGACTGCCTGCCTTCTTATCAAAACCTTTGAACTGTTTTTCCAATTTTCAACATGTCTGCTGTCTCGACTTTTTTGTGTGAAATAAACTTACGTCTTACTCCTAGCTGCCAGATATTTTATAACATAAAAAGCAATCATATTTATTGCTCTTGCTTGCAGCACTAGATATCTTGCAAGCCTATGGCATCAAGCTGCTAGAGAAGATTGAATGAACTTGCCAGATCTTGATGGTACTACAAGGTTTCGTCATTTATTATTATTATTATTATTATTATTATTATTATTATTATTTCATATATGCCTGTTTAATACATACATAAATAAGGGATGTGCAGACTGAAACACATCATTATCATTGATAGGTGTATATATCTTGCAACTCTTTATAATAAATAAGGACTTTCATCTTTTTTGTGGGAATATCAAATGCAAATATAGTTGTGGAGAAAAGAATTGTGATATCATTCAAGAAATCTGTTCTCCACAAGAAGATTGGTTATACATCAGACCTAGAATGGTCATATGCCTTAATAATAGAGTAAAGAAAGCTCCCTAAGCAATTTGATTTTGATTTCCTCAAAACAATACCAACATAACCATAAATCTACATCCATTAGAGGAGATCATTAAATTAATATTGCTAACCTTCAGAACTTATATCTGAATACCCCGACCCCATAAAAAAATCATGGATGGCTTCAATCTCTACATACAAAATGTCCTTTTCTAGCCAACATTTGGATGAAATTCTTCATTCTTTTCTAAAGAAAAAGCAAGCTACAGTTTTGCTGATACAATCCATGACAATAGCTCATCCTCCACTTCTTTCCAGTTGTGAACCTTAGTGACCAAGGGGTGCTGACTAACTGATCCTGTCTTGGACCAAGGGTAGGAGTTCTCATAGTCAAAAAGCAAAACCATCATCCCTGCTTCAGCGCACTCAGCAGCATATCTTGGGTTATCGTCTATCAGAATTTTAGCACCAAGTGACCTGAGATGAGATTCAAATAGACATAAATCATCACAATGCAGACCAAAAAGCTGGGCGTTGGATTGTTTGTTTGTACCTGCAAATATCTGACTTAGGCCTGGACTGGCCTTCGAGAGAAAAGTGATTGCCAAAGTGAATCTCTTGAAACAATCCTGGGTAATGCTTCTCAATCCACTCAATTGTTTGGTCTTTTATTGCATTCTGTCGGGAACTGCAATGAAGTGAACAATCAAGTTTAATCATCAATCAGTTATGTGGGTCTGGACCTCAGTTCACTTCAATTGAAGCATAATATGATAATATACATAACAACTTACGTCACTACGGACAAATCACAAAATCTCGATAACTTTTGAAGTGTCTGCCTAGCACCTGGAATTGGGTGGATCCCTGATTTGAAGTATGATGTTTTAAAGAACTCATGCACACGGATGTCAGCTGTCATAGAGGATAGAAAAGTTATCTCTAAGTTGAGCAAGAAGCTTTCCGCATTTATATGTTAAATATTTTGCTTTTTTAAGGCGCAACTGAAGAAGGAAGCACTTGGTACCTTCATCTCTAGTGCAGTTCCATATCTGCAAAATGACATCAAAATAATGAAGACCTTCCTTCTTTAGTATATATGTAGAAGGAGGAGGGGAAATTAAGTTTTTTTGTTTCTCACAAAATTACCTTGAAGAATTCATACACATGATAATCCGATGCAGAATGCTTCGAAGAATATCGATCTTCTATAAACATATTCAAAGCTGACAAGAAGTTTCCAAGAACTGCATAATGAAATGGATAAAATCATCATTACAAGTTAATTAGTCTCTAAAGAAAAGACATTTATCTTCCCAATACAACATTTGAAGACAAATTACCCTCATCAACATCAACAGCAACCACAACTTTCTCCGAGGAAGATCGATCATGAAGCCCAATTGAAGAATTGCTATGATGATCATGATCAGTGAAACCACGACTATTTTCCAGCTTTCCAGAAGCATCCTCCGTAGAATCGCATGACAGTTGTCTAAATAAGGATGGAGCAAAAGCCCTAGCCTTATTTCTATCACCCTCATCTCCATAACGTTTGTTGAATTTCCCAGGCCAACGACGGTGGGGCTGGTAGTAATAGCATTGTGTCCTGTTCGAAGGCCTCCCCAAGAATGCAGAAACCTTGGCTATTGGGTAGTTTGAATGAAGAGGCATTTTTGTGGAAGATGAGTGGGGAACGAGAAAATGATCGGTCTTTCCTTGAAGAAGAACTAAAGAGGCGGTGGATGCAGCCATTACTGAAGCAGCACGATGATGAAGACGACGACAATGGTGCAGAAAGATTACCGAGAATGAAGACGATTGTGGGTTTCTCGTCCTTATCATAACTGTCCCACTCGCATTCCAGAAATCTCGATGTCCGATTTCTGCGGCATCCGAGTATAAAGATCTATCTATCTTCCCCTTCCTTCGCTAATTGAGTTAAGATGGTATGAAAAGATCAAAGATTTAAGAGAGAGAGAGAGAAATGCGGTATTTCTCAATAAAAGATCCAATCCGATCCAACTAACTATATATATATATGTATATGTATGTACAGACATCCGAGAAAGAAAGGAATTAGGAATTAGGGTTTGATTCATCCATGATTAAAAGAATGTCCGGTCCAGGCCGGTGAATGTTGAAGGTTATTATTCATCATCATCATCATTTTCTTTTTTATTTAAGATAAAGAAGAAGGAAGAAGAAGAGATTCTTAGTTGGGGATTTGGACCACATATGATTTAGTTTCATATGGGTCACTTTCATTCTCAAAGGTTTCTTCCTTTCTTTCCTTATATTGAAAATTGATGATTTCAACATATTTTTGGTTTCCTATATTTGTGGGATTTGATGATTCTTCTTCCTCTTTTTTATGCACAAAGCTTTTTAGATTCTATCATTTTTTTTAGTGGATGTTATTTGCTTCTCCATTCCTCCATTGATATTTTGTCTTTTTATTTGTAAAAATCCATATCCATTAATTTATTCAATTCCTAAACACCAATTAATGTATGTAATGATATGGATGAATAGGATTAATATTAATCATTTTAGTAGAGAATATACCTTAACAAATTAAGGGGGAATTGGAGGAAATGACCTACATAGGGTGAATAACCAAAAGTGCGGGTGCATAATTTAAATAACGATAGTGACCCTCTTTTTTTAATGACAATTATACCTTTGCGTAACGCAACTCTAATTGCGTGACGCAATCAAATTTTTTTTTTTTTCAATTTTTTTTTGTCTCGCGGTTGCGTGACGCAACTGGGGTTGCGTGACGCAACTGGGGTTGCGTGACGCAACTGGGGTTGCGTGACGCAACTGGGGTTGCGTGACGCAACTGAGGCATTTTCGTCCAAAAAAATTCATAATTAAAATTTTTTGAAAAATAAAAAAATAAAAAATTACGTCAAGCAACCTGAGAATGCGTGACGCAATAGGGACATTTTCGTCAGAAAAAAAAAAGGGTCACCAGCGCTATTTAATTTATTCACTCTTACCAAACGCAATTCACCCTGTTTTTAGGGTCATTTGCTCAAATTTCCCAAATTAAGAATGGATGAAATGTCATGTTAACTTTAGCGCAATGGTTACTTATACCACTCTAATAAACTTCCGCCTCACATCTACTCAAAGAAGAAGAAGTTCCCGAAAAGAGCTTTTCGCGTCAATCCCTCCCCGATGCTTTCCCCGAAGATTGTTTTTTGCAGTTTTGTGAAATTGGTCTAAAATTGTTTGATAATTTAGAATTGGTTTGAAAATTGTTTAATAATTTGCAATTGTGTACATTGTTTGATTTGTTGGTATGCAATTGTTTGCATAGGTCTACAATACAATACAAGCCACTAGTAATGTAAAGTCTTTGGTCTCATGGGCCGTGTACTGTACTCAGCATTTGCTATCCTTGAAAAATCTAACTGCAGAAATACTTGTTGGGAATGCAATCAAAGATCTGAAGATAGGGCTTATTTAAGTAACTGGGTTTTGGGTTTTATTTGAGTTTTTTTTTTAACTAAAAGAAAATTCAGTTTTTAAATTATTATGACCAAAATACCCTCAATAAAATATGTGTTTTATTAATTTAAAATGAAATATTTTTAAGTATCAAATAATTTTAGTATTTAAATTTATAAAATGATTAATTAGATAGGTAATATTTTTGTTAGATTTTGAGATAAAAATTTTGTTTTATCCTAATAATCAAATATCAAATAAGTCCAAAGAGAATCTAAGGAAATATTTACAAGTATTTCAAATGTGATGTTTGGTCTGTTTTAGTTTAAGGTTTGATTCAATTTAAATCATAATTTCATAACTAGAGTTTGTTATGGAGATTTCAGGATTATACTTTGTTACGTTCTGGTCCAACAGGTAATGCCAGCTTCATCTTAAAAAAAACATTTGTGACATCTATTTATGAATGTGTGCATGTAAAAAAAATTAAAGATTCAGTATTGGAAAATGAATAAGAAAATTAAGTGTTTGTAATAGTTACATAAATTGTCATCAATTCGGAGGAGTGCTATATATTCGGGCAGGGATAGCCACAAATTATAGTTAGAATAAGAAAATAAATAAAGTTTGTGCTTGAATTGTTTTTTTTTTTTAAAAAAACATGTAATTTGAGACATTCGAAACTCAGGGTTATATATAATTTATCTTAAAAAACAATTATATTAAATTTTATAATGAATTTAGTATTTACAAGTTTATTTATTTAAATTAATATATATATATATATATATATATATTTGACATGATGATGCTGATGTTATCTTAATGTCAAAGCCAAGTATGTTAGGTATAGTTGGAGTTGAAGCTAGTAGTATAGTTGTACCGTTTAAAAAATTCGCCTTTATCTTTAGAAGAAACAAAATAAGCGGGGATATTTTTTTTGAAATCATTTTACTTTTTCACAAAATTAGAATAAAAAAAATTAACATGAAAAATATAACACTTTTGAAAAAGGAATTTATTAGGGTAAGTATTTGGTTACACGTATAAAAGACATCGACGTTATGTATGTCTCGCAGCATAACTTGGCTTTGAATTTCACTTTTTTAGTCAATAATATTGTGAGCCATATATTGAGATCATAATAAGTTTCTAACGGCCTGCATTCGAGAAAAGTGGAGCCAAACCAGGTTTCCCAAGTTTTCTTATTAAGTGAAAGGGGGAATCTTGGGCTCTTTGAGGAAGGCTAAAGTAGACTAGTTGAATGATATATTGCATTACATAGGTTATATCTATTATATAGACATTAATATTATAATATTGTGATAATATTTTACAAATATTATCTTATATTAAACATGGCCCCAGGATTCAAACCTCTTGACAACCAAAATTAAAACAAACAACAATTCCAAATTTCGATATGGAGACTCTATATCGAAGATAACCAAAAATAAAATAAGTCTCAACATCTAATTCATCAACCTGACTGTTGAGTTATGGAGCCTACACTTATAATAAACTCTACATTGTTAATTAGAGTTTATTGGGTTTATCTTTTTTTGGTTTTGGGCTTGGGCCTGACCAAAGTTATTTAGGTTTATTACCTGAATGTTTACCCTATAAATATGTAATTATTAAGGGTTTACATTTAGGAGACAGAATTCTAGAGAGATAAAGTGTGAGGCAAACACTCTGTATTCATTCTTCTTCTTCATAGTAAATCTGGTGGTGGCTGGAGTGGATGTAGCTCAATTTGAGTGAACCACTATAAATCTGTGTGTTATTGTGTTCTTCTTTCTTGTGTTTTTACAGATTGTTTTCAAGCTGGTAGGATTTGGGAGATACAAATCCTAACAACTAGTATCAGAGCAGCTGGTCTAGATCTGAGCATTGGAAACAATGGCAAATGAGAACAGTATAGGACATGGAATTGGAAGATTTGATGGGACAGATTATGCCTTCTGGAGAATGCAGATTGAAGATTATCTCTATGGAAAAAAGCTTCATGTTCCTTTGAGTGAGAAACCAGAGAAGATGGATGAAGCTGAATGGAAACTCCTTGATAGACAGGTTTTGGGAGTTGTCCGATTGACGCTAGCCAAGACAGTTGCTCACAATATAGTAAAGGAGAAGACCACCATGGGTCTGATGAAAGCTCTTTCTGATATGTATGAGAAACCATCTGCTAACAACAAGGTACACTTAATGAAAAGACTCTTTTACTTAAGAATGGTTGATGGTACTTCTGTCACTACTCATTTGAATGAATTCAATACAATTGTGAATCAATTGCTATCTGTTGAGATTGATTTTGGGGATGAAGTTAGTGCCCTGATTTTGTTAGCATCTCTACCAAATAGTTGGGAACCTATGAGGAAAGCAATTAGTAATTCAGTTGGAAATGCTAAACTGAAATTTGTTGAAGTTAGAGATCGTATTCTTGCTGAAGAGGTTCGTAAAATTGATTCTGGTGAAACGTTCAAAGGTTCTGCTCTGAATGTGGAAAACAGGGGCAGAGGTAATGATAGAAATTTCAACCGAGGTAAGAGCAGATCTATGTCAATGAGCAAGAGGAGTCAGTCCAAGTCTGGGAGGACATTTGAGTGCTGGAATTGTGGTAAACAGGGTCATCTGAAGAGGAACTGCAAAACACCGAAGAAAAACGGTAATGATAAAAAATGATGCAGCCAACGTTGTTACTGAATCTGTCACTGATGCGTTACTTCTGTCAGTTGATAGCCCGATAGATTCATGGGTTTTGGACTCAGGAGCGTCTTTCCACACCACTGCTCACAAAGAATTAATGGAGAATTATGTGGCTGGAAACTATGGAAAAGTTTATCTCTCAGATGGTGAGCCACTGGATATTGTTGGCATTAGTGACATCAAATTGAAGATGGAAAATGGTTCTGTTTGGAAGATTAATAAGGTGAGACACATTTCAGGTTTAATGCGCAATTTGATCTCTGTTACACAACTTGATGAAGAAGGTCACAATTTCAGTTGTGGAAATAGTGCGTGAAAGGTAACTAAAGGAGAAATAGTTGTTGCTCGAGGTCACAAAACTGGAACGTTATATACGACTTCAACTTGTAGAGAATCAGTTGCTGCTGTAGTTGATGAGTCGAAAAACAGTGAGCTGTGGCATTGCAGGTTGGGCCATATGAGCAAAAAAGGGATGAAAATTCTTTTGAAGAATGGGCAGATTCCAGAATTGAAGTCTGTTGAACATCAGTTATGTGAAACCTGCATTCTTGGAAAACAGAAACGAGTGAGTTTCTTAAAAACTGGAAAGGAGCTCAAGAAAAAAAAACTAGAGTTGGTACACACTGATGTGTGGGGACCTGCACCTGTTTCTTCTATTGGCGGATCATACTACTATGTGACTTTTATAGATGATTCAACAAGAAAAATATGGGTTTACTTTATGAAACACAAGTCTGAAGTATTTGCTATTTTCAAGAAGTGGAAGGCTTTGGTTGAAAATGAAACAAATCAGAAAGTTAAGTGCTTGAGATCCGACAACGGAGGTGAATATATCAATTCAGATTTCAAAGAGTATTGTGCTGAGAATGGGATCAGTATGGTGAAGACTGTTCCCCGAACGCCTCAAGAGAATGGAGTAGCTGAAAGAATGAATCGAACATTGAACGAGCGTGCTAGAAGCATGAGATTGCATGCAGGGCTGCCTAAAACCTTCTGGGCAGAAGTTATTTATACTGCTGCCTATTTGATAAACAGGGAACTCTCTGTTCCTCTTGAATTCAGAATTCCTGAAGAAGCTTGGAGCAATAAAAAGGTAAACCTTTCTTATTTGAAAGTGTTTGGTTGTTTATCTTATGTTCATATTAATGAATGTGATAGGAGCAAACTTGATCCAAAGTATAATAAATGTTTTTTCATTGGTTATGGTGATATCGAGTTTGGTTATCGTTTCTGGGATAATCAAAATTGGAAGATCATTCGTAGCAGAAATGTTATCTTCAATGAACAGGTTCTCTACAAAGATTGTGTTGGAAAGACATCAGATGGTGATTCCAAGTTGGAAGAGACTGGTACAGTCGATTTGAGAGAATTTTCAGCTGAATATATACCGATTGTCGAAGAAGAACAATGTGTTGTTGAAAATGAAATCGTTGAGAACGTGGCCCTAGAGGTAAATCAGCAAACACCAGTTATATAGTTGAGAAGATCGTCAAGAAATCGAAAAACAGTTGAGAGATGGTCTCCATCTCTGAACTATATCTTGTTGACAGATAGAGGTGAACCTGAATGTTATGAGGAAGCAAAACAGTGTGATGAATCAGTTAAGTGGGAGTCTACAATGAAGGATTTGGGTGCTGCAAAACAAATCCTTGGGATGAGAATTTTCAGGGATGAAGAAGTTCTCAAGCTTTCATAAGAAGAATATGTGAAGAAAGTTCTTAGCAGGTTCAACTTGTATGATGCAAAACCAGTTACTAACCCTTAGCTAGTTACTTCAGACTATCTAAAGATCAGTCGCCTTCAACAGAGGGGGAGAAAAATTACATGGCAACTGTTCCATATGCCTCTGCTATTGGTTGTATTATGTATGTGATGGTTTGCACAAGACCAGACATAGCACATGCAGTGGGAGTTGTTAGCAGGTTCATGAGCAACCCGGGTAGACAACATTGGGAAGCAGTAAAGTGGATACTACGATACTTAAGAGGAAGTACCAGTCTCGCTTTGTGTTTTTGAAAGTCTAATATGAGTTTGGAAGGATATGTTGATGCTGACAATGGTGGTGATGTTGATAGTAGAAAGAACACAACAGTGTACATTTATACTCTGGGAGGTACTACAATCAGTTGGGTTTCAAAATTGCAGAAGATTGTTGCTTTTTCTAGTTGTGAGGCAGAGTATGTTTCTGTGACAGAAGCTGCTAAGGAGATGATGTGGTTACAACCTTTTTTGCGAGAATTGGGTCAAGACTACGAGGGAAGTGTGTTGCGATGCGACTGTCAGAGTGCCATTCATTTGACAAAGAATCCTGTTTATCATGGCAGGACGAAGCATATACAGATTCGTTATCATTTCATCCGGTCAGCTTTAGAAGATGGAGTATTAGCTCTTGAGAAAATTCCCGGGAGTGAGAATCCAGCTGATATGTTGACGAAAACTGTGACAAATGAGAAACTGAAGTTGTGTGCAACTTCAGTTGGTCTTCTTCGTTAAGAAACCGAATGGAAAGCCACTACCGATCGAGAGATGATGAAGTTAGTCTCCAAGTGGGAGATTGTTGAGTTATGGAGCCTACACTTATAATAAACTCTACATTGTTAATTAGAGTTTATTGGGTTTATCTTTTTTTGGTTTTGGGCTTGGGCCTGACCAAAGTTATTTAGGTTTATTACCTGAATGTTTACCCTATAAATATGTAATTATTAAGGGTTTATGTTAGATAAATTCATACCGGTTCAAATAAACCTAACTTAAACAAACTTCCTACGCAGGAACAAGGAACCGGACCGGATGAACAAAAAAAAACCAACTGAAGAAACCGAACCGGTCAAGCTACCAAACCGATCAAGAGTATTCGGTACGTGACCGCGCAGAGGAAGGATCGGCCAAAGCCTAAAAGCCAGATCCATCAAATAGCCGATTATCTACAAGACAAGAATAACCGGAAGAAGTCAGGTCACTTCACTACCAAAAGACATTCGGCCAAGTCAAGAGGCCGACTAGTACAAGAAGACACTTTGGGTATCTGTTGAGAATGATACCAAAGGAACAGACTGAACACTTCCATATCCATGCAAGTCTGAGGAAAGACTGTAGGCTGCAGAAAACAGTACTACCGGATCCTTCTACTTCGGGATAAGCCAGAAAGGAAATCTTCAAAGTACAGACAACTGTCCAAGCAGACAGTGCCTACATTGAGTAAAAGACAAACCCAACAGGTTTGCTTTACAGACCGGCAGGTCTGAAACATGATGCCAGGTCTGAGATTGACCGTCAGGTCTGAGGAGAAGACCGCAGGTCTGAGACACTGAATCACTGCATCTCTGATCAGCCAATCAGATTCAAGGCTTTGAAATATGACCGTTGGCATATTTCACCTATAAAAGGAGGCAGTTGAAGAAGAGTAAAGGTGGGACATTAAGCGACACACTGTGGAACATATAGCTGAAACAAAAGGCATTTACTACAATTGATAATAGTGTCCTATTCTAGAAAGCCTAAGTGCTGAAAGTTAGAATTTGTTCTACAATTTCGGTGTAAATTGTACGAGTGTTATCGAGCAGAAAATAAGTCTCGATCGGATTGTATTTGTATTCCTTAGTGAATATCCTTCTCGCGGTTTCGAGAGGAAGGGGTGACGTAGGAGTTTTATCTCCGAACATCCATAAAATCTGTTGTGTCATTCACTTTCTGTTGGCGTCTTTACATAACCGACTAATCAAACAACATCACTCAGAACCGAATCTACATTAACCACACCAAGTATCCAGATTGCCGAAACCGACCCACCATCCTTCAAATCTCCATCATCCGAAACCGACTCCGCCTATCATACACGTGTACCGCTTCAACTTGAAAGCAAACCTCTTCCGCGCTTGAACCTAGTTCAAGGGTTTGTGACAGGTTGTGTAGTATTGAAACCCCGGTGTTAATCTCTAACAGGATTAACCACCACCCTACGAGTGAGAACCGCTAACCGGTCCAACCCCCGGTCCACCAGCGGCGACCTAGATCCTAACAATTGGTATCAGAGCAGTTAGTTTCAATACTCAAGCAAACATGTATCAAGATAGGCCTCCAATGCTAGAAGGTGATGACTTTGCCAACTGGAAGGCACGCATGCACCTACATCTAGTCACCTTGGATGATGAAATGGAATCCATTCTGACCGAAGGACCGATATTTATTGATAAAGATAGAAAAGAATGGACGGCTGAAGATAGGAGAAGGAACAATCTGGACAACCATGCAAGAAACCGGATCTCCAACAGCGTGGACAGAAATACATACTGCAAGATCAGAGACTGCAAAACCGCGAAGGAGACATGGAACACGGTTATCCAGATCTTTGAGGGAAATGAAAGAACAAAGGAGAACAAAATAATGGTAGCCACACAGAAATTTGAAAGCATCAAAATGAAACCAGGGGAAACTATGAAGGAATACAGTGACCGGTTCACCGGTGTTTTAGATGAGTTAGCAAATTTGAGCAAGAAGTACGACAACAAAGAGGTCATTATGAAGGTCTTGAGGTCTCTTCCAAGTGCCTGGGATATAAAGACGATGGTCATGAGGGAATCAAAGAGCCTACGTAAGATGAAACTATACGATGTATTCGAAGATCTTAAGGCATATGAGTTCGAGATGAATTCCAGAACTGAAGAGGAAGTCTCGGCCTCAACGTCAACCAGAGCACTGATCACTTCTACGGAACCGGCTGCACCTGTTCCTGTCCCTATATCTACAACTGCACCGATACCGACTCCTGCACCTGCACCGATCAGAACCGCCGAACAGTTTACTGAGGACGCCATGGCAATGCTTGCACAGAAGTTTGGGAGGTTCATGAAAAGGAGCCAACCTACAAACAACTACTATGGTGACAAATCCAATATAAGATGCTATAACTGTAACTGTATGGGACACTTTAAGTGGGAATGCAGGAAACCGAGGAGAGACACACAGAAACCAGACTACCAAAATAACCGGAACAACTATCAACAAATCGGTGAAGGAAGTGAAGTACCAAAAGCACTGATAGCCGATGATGGAGGAAGCCTATGGGCTCACAGTGACAGTGACGATGACCTCACATGTCTCATGGCAAATGAGGAACAGGTATTTGACTCTCCCTGTGATGAATTTACTAAAGATGAATTATATGAAGCATTGAATGACATGGTAGAGGAATATAAGAACCTATTGACCATGTTACCTAAGCACATCAACCTTAAAGCAAATCCCATAGTACCGATCCCAGCAGAACCAGAGGTACCCATCATAACCGAACAGGAGGTTATACAACCTGATGATACCCATACCCTAGAAACCGAATTAGAACTTAAGATCGAGCAACCCAGTGAGCCGACTAGAGAACTAACCGAAAAAGAGAATGCCCGATTTGAATACACGATGGCTGCCTATAGGAGATCTAGCGATATAGTAAAGAACCTGAATAAAGAATACAGGCATCCTCGTTGTAAGAATGGCCTAGGATATACAGAGAACAGATCTAAAGACCGAAAACGCACATGGAAAGCAAAGCTTACTAAAGGAAACCTTCCCTTTATAAAATTCCTTAGGAGCACCTGTACAGCTGAGGAAGAAGAGACCGCATACTACAGGGAAGAAAAGACGAAATATGATTATGTTGGCCCAACCGATTCATGGCTTGACCTTGAGAAAAGGAAAGCAGAAATCCTCAAATATAAGAAAGACTTCCCTGAACCACGTAGGTCAACCTATAGATCATCAAACCAAAGACCATCTCCATTTAGGTCATCTGTAGGGAAACCGAATTACACCAGACCAAGTGTGAGGAGAACAGTTGAAACTTTAGCAAAGAAGACCGTACGATTTATCAAAGTTTGGGTACCTAAGGGACTAACCACATGTGGACCCAAGTAAATGTGGGTACCAAATAGTTGTAAATATGTACATTTTGCAGGATCCAAAGAAGCGGCTAGGAAACTCCGAATGGTTCTTGGACAGCGGTTGCTCCAGACACATGACCGGAAATAGCAATCTGCTAACCGACATTAGATCAGCAACCGGTGCTTTAATCACCTTCGCTGACAATTCTAAAGGTAAAACCGTGGGCAAGGGTAAGATTGTCCATGGTAGCCTAACTATTGATAATGTACTTTTAGTTGAAAACCTACGTTTTAATCTACTTAGCATTAGTCAAATGTGTGATGCTGGATACACGGTAGAATTCCTTAAATATGCATGCTTAGTTAAGAATTCTCAAGGCATAGTACTACTAACCGGAAACAGGATAGGTAACATCTACAAGGTAGACTGGAAAACTAGAGTAGAACATCCTATATGCATGATAGCTAAAACTGATCAAACCTGGCTATGGCATAAGAGACTAAACCACCTAAACATGAAAACCTTAAACTACATTCGTGGTAAGAAATTAGTTGAAGGCATCCCAGATATAGTATTTAACCAGGATAAGGTTTGTTCAGCATGCCAGATGGGTAAACAAACTAGGTCATCTTTTAAAAGCAAAGGAAACCTACAATCTAGCCGATGCCTAGATCTTCTTCACATGGATCTATTTGGACCAATTCAGGTCATAAGCCTAGGAGGTATGCTTTACACAATGGTAGTTATTGATGATTACTCTAGATATACATGGGTAATATTCTTACCATCTAAACGTGAAACCGTATCAAATCTGATAAATCTTCTTAAGCGTTTGCAAAATGAAAAATCAACTCGTATTAATTGCATTAGAAGTGATAGAGGTACCGAATTTACAAATAGCACATTAACTGCATATCTTGATAAATCCGGCATTAGACACGAGTTGTCTAGTGCTAGGACTCCTCAACAAAATGGCCTGGCCGAGAGAAGAAACCGGACTCTCAAGGAAGCCGCACGGTCAATGATAGCCGACTCCGGCATCGCTCAGAAGTATTGGGCTGAGGCTATCAACACTGCATGCCATACACAAAATCGGTCCTTGATTAACAGATTTCACAACAAAACACCGTATGAGGTTTATTTTAACAGAGTTCCTAAACTTAAATACCTCAGGATTTTCGGTTGTAAATGTTATATTCACAATAATGGTAAAACCCAACTCACTGCTTTTGATGCAAAGACCGACACCGGCATTATGCTAGGATACTCGTCGGTAAGTAAAGCATATAGAGTGTATAATAATAGAACTGCAACCATGGAGGAAACAATTCACGTTGTTTTCGATGAATCGGTTGAGAGCAATACTGCTTCATGTTTTGATCTACACAACAGACTGGAAAATAACGATATTCACTCTGATAGTGAAGATGAGACTCCGGTCTTCAGGGGATTTGTCCATGACCTAACGGGTAATATTGATACCCAGCCGGATCAAGCTGCTCTACAGCAGGAAGCTGACACCTCGGTCCAACCCGAGGAAGCCGGTCGGTCTGACAATCTCGGTCAGCCTACCGACAAGTCTAGCCTTGATCAAACAAACGGTAACTTGGTAGACACTCCTGAACTGAATCTCAGAAGAAACAGTAAACACCCTCCTGAGCACATTATAGGTGACCCTTCAGAACCTGTTCGAACTAGGAGTCAACTTCTGGAAGGATATTTTAACTCTGCTTTCATATCCCAGATTGAACCTAAAAGAATAGATGAAGCATTGTCAGATCCGGATTGGATCTTGGGAATGCAAGAAGAACTAAACCAGTTTGAGAGTAGTAAGGTCTGGTACTTAGTTCTTAGACCGAAGGATCAGTCGGTCATAGGGACAAGATGGGTATTCAGAAACAAACTCAATGAGGACGGTTTGGTCACGAGGAACAAAGCCAGATTAGTGGCTCAAGGCTACAAACAGGAAGAAGGCATTGATTTTGAAGAGTCATTTGCTCCTGTAGCCAGGATTGAAGCCATTAGGATTTTTCTTGCATTTGCGGCTTTCAAAAATTTCAAAGTTTTTCAAATGGATGTTAAGAGTGCATTTTTGAACGGTGACCTACGTGAGGAGGTGTATGTTGAACAACCACCCGGTTTTAAGAACGCTGCACTTCCAAATCATGTGTACCGGCTAAATAAAGCTTTATACGGTCTAAAGCAAGCACCTAGGGCCTGGTATGATACACTAACCGCATTCCTAGTAGAGCATGATTTCACCATCGGTTCAGTGGATAAGACCTTGTTCAAATTTGAAAAGAAGGAACATATCCTACTTGTTCAAATTTATGTAGATGACATCATTTTTGGTTCCACTGACCCCAAGCTTTGTGACAAATTTTCAAAAATGATGACTGACAAGTTTGAAATGAGTATGATGGGAGAATTAAGTTTCTTTCTAGGTCTTCAGGTTAAACAACTCAAGGAAGGAACCTTCATAAGCCAACCCAAATATACCAAGGAACTAATAAAGAAGTTCGGGATGGACACCTGCTCCTCGGCTGCTACTCCAATGAGTTCATCAGTTAAACTGGATAGGGACGATGAAGGCCAATCAGTGGATCAGATTGCATACCGGGGAATGATCGGCTCCCTGCTGTATCTGACAGCAAGTAGACCGGACATCTTGTTTGCAGTTGGTGTGTGTGGGAGATTTCAAGCAAATCCAAAACAATCCCATTACACAGCCGCAAAGAGGATACTGAAGTATCTAAAGGGCACAACTGATGTCGGTCTGTGGTACCCAAAGGACTCATCATTCAATCTAACGAGCTACTCAGACGCAGACTATGCAGGTTGCAAGATTGACAGAAAAAGCACCAGCGGAACATGTCAGTTCCTTGGTGACCGACTGGTATCATGGCATAGCAAGAAACAGACATCGGTGGCTACATCAACCGTAGAAGCTGAATACTTGGCGGCCGGAAGTTGCTGTTCTCAACTTCTCTGGATCCAACAGCAACTGAAGGACTTCGGCATCCTAGCCGAAGAGTCCCCGATCTTCTGTGACAACACAAGTGCCATAGCGATTACCTACAATCCGGTTCTCCACTCCAGAACTAAGCACATTGACATAAGGCATCACTTCATTCGAGAGCATGTCACGCTGAAGCATATCCGGCTGGAATACGTACCGACCGATCAACAAGTAGCCGATATCTTCACAAAGCCTCTACAGGAAGCTAAGTTCTCTCAATTCAGACTTACTCTCGGTTTAACCGATATTAGTCAGATCCTTCCTAAGGATGCTTAAAAGGAAAACCGGCTTCGACAGATAAAACAGGTAGTTCTTCCTAAGCTGTTGATCTTTGAATTCTCAAGATGCCTATGGAAGAACCGCCCGGCTCATCAGAAAGAGTAAACCGACCGGCTACTTGGTGGAAACACCAACTAACCGCATCGGGATGAACAACTGATGACTGACCGGTTCGGAAGCAGGTCATCCTAGATTATTTGAATTTCACAGATGTGGAACAACTACCAATGTTTGTAGATGTCTGTTCTGAAATATTACCTTTTCAAAGAAAACTGGTCGCGCCTAAAAAGACGTGAAGATCTTTTGATATCTTTCATGATCCAGGCCTATGACCGACACCTAGACTGTAAACATACCCATTTTGGTGAAAAACCTTTTATCCTGCAGTTAATATATGTCATTCCATTTAATACCTGGACAATAGGTTAGCCCCTAAACTAGTATTTAAGAGAGGTAAACACTCACCACAAAACACACAAGTCACAAGAGCATCCTCTCACTAAAGCAAACTAACCATGTCTCAATTTCCAAACATCCTCCAAGTAGATTTTGAATCATGTACCGGTACCGAACACTATGAGGTGTATCGGATGATTAAGAAACTGGAAGACACTGGTCTCGAGCATTTTCTGGATGATAAGCAGATCATCTACCCTGAATCAGTTATGGAATTCTACTACAACGCCAGGGTATTCCGGGGCACACCCCATTTTGAGACCCACGTCCAATCCAAAGTTGGGGGGGTAATTTTCGACTTCACCGAGCAGGACTTTGCTCGGTGCTTCAGTCTGTCTAGACAAGGTATCACAGACCTCAACCCTCCAGCCGACATTAAGGCTGAGGTTTCCCTAGCCTTTGCCCGGTCGGATGAGCCTGTCAACGACCGTGGCTCTAAATCTCTCCTGAGGGCTGAATACCAGCTCCTCAATGATGTCATAGGTAGGGGCATCTTTGGAAGAGATGTCACCAATACCTACTGCGTGGCAAGTTTCAACATGATGGCGGCAATCATCACAGGCACACCAGTGAACTGGTCCCGGGTGCTGTTCGACACCTTGGTTTGGATGATTAACGTCCAGTCAGTTAGTCTCATTCCCCAAATGAGCACCCTCCTGGTGGAACTCGGTGTTCCAACTTGCCCTGGCGAAGGCCTGAACCAGGCTCAAGTGCTAACTAGGGAAATGACCGACTCTTTCTATAGTCGGTTTGAGAGGGAATGGAGGAGGAGAAACTTCAACCCTCCTCGTTAAGTCACTTCGTCTGGCATCCGGTCGTTTTGCAGCATGCACCGGATGAAGACCTAGCCAAAATGATCATAACGGCTTCATTCATGTCTACTTCTGTCTTATTTATATCTACTTCATCTTTTGCATATGTCATTTTCGGCATTGTCTCTACCATTTTCGGTTTCTATCTAATCAACATTGTTTAAATGCATTTAATGTGATAATCCCAATTAATGCAACTAAGATAACTCCCAACCACCCGCACATTTAATTCCCAACTAATCTGGTTGATTTCCAACGAGTACTTACCTCGGGCTTTGCAAATCGCCGCTTCCCCATGTGATTTGAAAGGGAAAAGATTCTTTTCATTAATAAAACAAAACTGACCATCAATGCTCAGATTTTCCCTCCAAAAACCGACCCTATATAAGGAGTCATTTCCTTCCCATTTCATCACACCTGAAAGTACAAAATCACTCTCTCTCCTTAAATCCCGTTTCTATCTCTCACTACCGAAATCATGCCTAGCAGAACTCTGGGAAATTTTCTATGCATCGATTTCGAATCATGCACGGACATAAGAAACTGTGATTTCAAGACGAGAATCATGTATGACTCTCTTGTTGAAACCGGCCTTCAACCATTTCTTGAAGAGGCCGGTCCCATCCTTCTGGATGATGTCAAGGCCTTCTTTCGAAGCGCCTGCATCAGGGGCAAGTACATTGTCTCGACTGTCCGAGACCACACTTTTTGGATCGACGAGGATGACTTTTCTTCACTCTTCGATCTACCCGCTGAGGGTTTCTCTGACTTCCCGGCTGTTCAGGACCTTGCGGGATTTGAAACCGCACTTTACCTGTCAGCCACCCCTCTTCCGGTGGCACAGTTTGGGCCAAAAACCCAACTTGCGAGTCACGGTCAGCTCCTGCTCGAGATCGTGACCAGGTCAATCCTGTGTCAATCTCCCAATCAACGGTATTCCAGGAATACCTACAATATCATGACCAACATTCTTCGCAAATCGGCCATTAACTGGTCATCGGTCATCTGGGAAAATTTGAAGAACATGGTGCTGACCAAGAAGGGTCTTGGGTATGCACCGCATATCAGCAAGCTGATTCTTGGGTATCGACCGGAGTTCGGACCAGGCACACCGGCTTCGTCTTCGAACATTCTCAACGTTGTTTCGGCAAGAGAACGACTCTGGAGAATGCCTGTTGAATAGACTATATCTTTCGTTGTCTCTATATGCTTATTCATGTACCGAATTCTATAATCGGTTTTCTTCCTCCAATATTCCTTGAATCTTATTTCAGTTTAAATAACCGAGTCCTTTTCAACTCCTTGAACAATTATCTAAGTGACACCTATAACCGCTTACTTGCCCGGTATTATAAAATCTGCCTAAAACTATCAAATACCGGTAAATCAAAATAGGCTCAGAAACAAACCGATAGATCATTCGGCCTCATAAGAAAAATATGTCATCCATGACATAGGCAAGGAACTTTGGAGGGAAAAACTCCCGCTCAAAGATACCGCCAACCGTTTCGTACGAAACCGCTCACAGTTTCGCGCCCTTTCGTTTTGGAGGGAAATTTCCCGCCCATTCATGATGGGACGGTTTGGCTTCCAAACCGCGCCTATATAAGGGGGGCCTTAGTCATATTTTTCATTCTCACACAAATTCACTTTCTCTCTCTAAACTTCTAAACTCTTTGAAGCCGATTTCTTTCATTTTCAAACTCTTCAAAACATGGGTCGTGATGCGGCACTATTCAAATTATACTCTCAAGTGGACTTTGAGGAGATTCGGCAAAATGGAACAGCCGAGGCAAAAGAAGTAATTAACCGGCTGATTGAGACCGGTTTGGAATATCTACTAGACGGTCCTCACGTAATATACAAGGAAGCGGTCGAAGAGTTCTTCAAAACCGCAACCATTTCCTACGACAGGATCCTCGCAACGGTTTGCGGCTCCCAAATAGAAATCACCGAAGCTGTAGTGGCCGAGAGTCTACATCTCCCAACTACCGGTATGGACGCAACAGCAGAGATGGACGATGACGTTTTTATGATGGCTCGCCGCCGTCTATCAGCAACCAACAAGCCGGTTCCCACATCCGGAAAGAAACAACTGCTGAAACCGGAGCTCATCCCGGCGTGTGACGTTTTTGCCAGGGCAATACTGGCAAGGGGAGGAAATTTCAGTAATTTGACCAAAGACAAGATCAGAATGATTTTTCGCCTAATGGAAGGCACATAGATTAACTGGGCAAGATCGGTCTTCGGCAACCTTATGGAAATGGTGAGACCGGACTCAGACAGGTCTTGGGGGTATGCCGTACAACTCGGCAAGATCTTCTTACATCTGAAGATCAAAGTCGGTCCCGGTGTGGGGATACTAAAACGTAGCATCATCCGATCAAGGCACTTTCTTCCAAGAAAGCAACCGGCCTCCAGTTCCACAGGTGGCCGAAAGAAGAAAGCCGCAAAGAAAAGTACCCCGGCAAAAGAAAACACCGGAGGGAAGAGAAAAGAAAAGGTAATTTTCGAAGAACCACCTCAACAAACAGAGGATGAGGAGTGGGCCGATGAGGAAGCTGAAATAGAGGGAACCGAAGATGAAACGGTCCATGAGGACGATCTCTCGGCTCGGAGTCCGACCGATGCCGAACAAAACTTCAATCCTGAGACCACCGAGGGTGGGGAAGGGATTCATAAGGGAGCCGATAATGAAGGCCTCAGCAGGGAAGAAGCCGATGAGGCCGAGGCCGAGAGATTAGCCCAGAATATCTTTCAGGGCATCATCAAGCGGAATGAGGACGTTATAAACTTATACTTGGAGTGGCATGAGCATCGCTTCAACACGAACTATAAGAACATCATGATGGACTTGAACCAAGAGGATTGCTTCGCCAGGTTGGAGGAGGTGGAGGCCATGATCTTAAGCCTCACAAAATCCGGTACCATTCATGAGGTACAGTGCCGAACTTGCCTACTGATACCGAGAAGTCATCTTCGACAGATAAGAAGGCGTATCAGAAAGATTAAGGAAGAATATGCCGAAGGGGGATCGGTGTCTACAGTAGCGCCGCGGGTATTAGAAAAGCTTGAAAAAGGCAAATTGGAAGTACGCCAAGAGATAGCGCGGTTAGAAGCAATTTGCGTTCAGAAACAAGTTCCGGTGTATACCGCTCCGGTCATCGAAGACTTTCAAATGGACTAGGCATCAACTTCGAGAGAAGACACCGCGACACCGAGGGACATCGAGACTCCGATGCCAGAAGATGATGAGGTATCGACTCCAAGAACTGTTGAGGTATCGACTCCAAGAACTGTTGAAGTACAAACTTTAGAGGATGTCGAGGTACCGATCCTGGAAAATACGGCACTGAACTTGGAGGATGCGGTCACATTAGAAACACCTACTGAGGTTGTTGATATAACAGACTCCGATGAAAGAGCCGATCCTCATCAGACCGAGCAGTCTCCTCCTACTCCTCCACCGGCAGCCACCGTCTCAGTTCCTTCTAAGGAATGGATTGAAGACCGGCTTCAAGAATTTGAAGCATCCGTTTCGGGACGGATTGGTGAGCAACTTAAGAAATTTGAAGTGTCCACATCGGGGCAGGTTGAAGACCGGCTTCAGAAATTTGAAACATCAATATCGGAGATGATTGATGACCGGATACTTGAACACAACGTCTCTAAGCTTCAACCGCTCAAGGAAAGATGCGAGAACGTTTTCGATTCGGCCATGCAGTTCGCCGATGTGACAAAGAACGTTGTGGATCACCATCAAGCGCGCCTGGAGCAACTCAGCACCGGACTATGGGAAGAGGCCGGTGAGCGAGAAAATTGTGCTCATCATATTATAGCTCTGGAGGGTCTCACTTCGGAATTACAGAAGGATTTCGAACGGGTTGATCCGACAATTGAACGAGTCTCGGTACTGGAAAAGAAAAACGAAGATCTCGTGGCCGAAGTAAAGGCACTTACTGCACAGATGGCCGAAATCCTGAAAGCTAAGGAAAACGCCGATGCCGCTGCCATAGAGGCCGATGCTCTAGTTGCCAAGAGGGTCCAAGAAAGGCTGGACGCCGAAGTGAGCAAGGACAAAGAGCCGCCGCGAGCGACTCAGCTGACCGAGGAAGAAATAGAGGCCGAACGAATAAGAAGGGGCGAGGCCTTATTCCCAGGATACGCTGAGAAAGTGGCCAGACAGGCTGCGGAGGATGCCGCACGTCTGGAAGGGCAAAAACAGCAGCTAGCCGAATTTGCAAGAAACAACGAGAAAAAGAAGAAGGCAGCCGCCTCCGTTTCAGCACCAGCAGCCTCAGCTTCGGCATCAAAGAAAAGAAAGAGGCCGGCTAGTAAGAAAGTTCGAATTCTCGAGACGCTCAACACGATCTCTGAACCGGCAGAAACGGGCCCCTCGCAGCAAGCCGACCTAATCGAGGAGGAAGTCGTAGAACAGTTGCGGTCCCGATCAAAAAGGCCACGATCTTCCCAACCGCAACCGCCACCACCACCGAAGAGAAAGAAGAGTGCCTACGAATTCACGGACTCAGAATAGGGACTATCCTTCTTTTTCTTACTTACCTTAGTATTTTTGCTTAGTCTTTTCCGGTTATCTATAAATATATAAAGTTATTTTTGAATACCGGCCTTATTTTGCATTTCTACATAATTTTGATAATTTTAAATAAAATAATCAAAAAGGGAGAAATTGTTAGATAAAAGATAAAGACTCTTCCAAAACTTCTCTCCCAAAATTTTTCGAAAATTCTCCCAAGTCAAAATCCGGCCAAACAAAACAACCGGCCTACGGTTGCAAACTTACATAATTTTGATAATTTTAAATAAAATAATCAAAAAGGGAGAAATTGTTAGATAAATTCATACCGGTTCAAATAAACCTAACTTAAACAAACTTCCTACGCAGGAACAAGGAACCGGACCGGATGAACAAAAAAAAACCAACTGAAGAAACCGAACCGGTCAAGCTACCAAACCGATCAAGAGTATTCGGTACGTGACCGCGCAGAGGAAGGATCGGCCAAAGCCTAAAAGCCAGATCCATCAAATAGCCGATTATCTACAAGACAAGAATAACCGGAAGAAGTAAGGTCACTTCACTACCAAAAGACATTCGGCCAAGTCAAGAGGCCGACTAGTACAAGAAGACACTTTGGGTATCTGTTGAGAATGATACCAAAGGAACATACTGAACACTTCCATATCCATGCAAGTCTGAGGAAAGACTGTAGGCTGCAGAAAACAGTACTACCGGATCCTTCTACTTCGGGATAAGCCAGAAAGGAAATCTTCAAAGTACAGACAACTGTCCAAGCAGACAGTGCCTATATTGAGTAAAAGACAAACCCAGCAGGTTTGCTTTACAGACCGGCAGGTCTGAAACATGATGCCAGGTCTGAGATTGACCGTCAGGTCTGAGGAGAAGACCGCAGGTCTGAGACACTGAATCACTGCATCTCTGATCAGCCAATCAGATTCAAGGCTTTGAAATATGACCGTTGGCATATTTCACCTATAAAAGGAGGCAGTTGAAGAAGAGTAAAGGTGGGACATTAAGCGACACACTGTGGAACATATAGCTGAAACAAAAGGCATTTACTACAATTGATAATAGTGTCCTATTCTAGAAAGCCTAAGTGCTGAAAGTTAGAATTTGTTCTACAATTTCGGTGTAAATTGTACGAGTGTTATCGAGCAGAAAATAAGTCTCGATCGGATTGTATTTGTATTCCTTAGTGAATATCCTTCTCGCGGTTTCGAGAGGAAGGGGTGACGTAGGAGTTTTATCTCCGAACATCCATAAAATCTGTTGTGTCATTCACTTTCTGTTGGCGTCTTTACATAACCGACTAATCAAACAACATCACTTAGAACCGAATCTACATTAACCACACCAAGTATCCAGATTGCCGAAACCGACCCACCATCCTTCAAATCTCCATCATCCGAAACCGACTCCGCCTATCATACACGTGTACCGCTTCAACTTGAAAGCAAACCTCTTCCGCGCTTGAACCTAGTTCAAGGGTTTGTGACAGGTTGTGTAGTATTGAAACCCCGGTGTTAATCTCTAACAGGATTAACCACCACCCTACGAGTGAGAACCGCTAACCGGTCCAACCCCCGGTCCACCAGCGGCGACCTAGATCCTAACAGTTTACATTTAGGAGACAGAATTCTAGAGAGATAAAGTGTGAGGCAAACACTCTGTATTCCTTCTTCTTCTTCATAGTAAATCTGGTGGTGGCTGAAGTGGATGTAGCTCAATTTGAGTGAACCACTATAAATCTGTGTGTTATTATGTTCTTCTTTCTTGTGTTTTTACAGATTGTTTTCAAGCTGGTAGGATTTGGGAAATACAAATCCTAACACTGACATCATTCCATAAAAAAATCATCAAAAATCTGAATGTTCAAGAACATAAAATAATTATTTTATGTACCCAATTTTAATGCCCAAAAAGAACATGGATATATTCTAAAACATGTTGAAAATGTTAACCCTGAGCTCTTACTTTTGAACAAAAGTTAAAAAACACGATTTCCCCAATTTCAATATAATAACACAACTTGTGTATTTTTGTTTTAACAATAATTATATCAATTGGGCTTTACATAAAATCTTAAATACTTAATGAAATAACAATTTGAATTAAACTAGACTATGAATGCAAAATTAAAATGATAATTCAAAATTCAAAGTTTCATTAAATCAAGATCATATGTGAAGAATGAAAACAATATGATAACTTACCATTCTTCTAAGGGTGTGTTTGATGAGGGGTAATTGAAATTGGAATTGACATTGAAATTCTAATTCTAATTCCATGAGAATTGACATTGAATTACAATTCAATTCCTATATTTGGAAAAATTATAGAATTGTAATTCAATTCCAATTCCTATGTTTGGAAAAATGATAGAATTATAATTCAATTTCAATTCCTATGTTTGTAAAATAAAATATCGGTTTAAAATGTTAACTTCTTAAATATGTTTTCACGTTTTTGACACATTTAATACGTTTTTGACATGTTTAACACGTTTTTGACATGTTTAACACATTTTTTACACGTTTAACACGTTTTTGATTAACACGTTTTCACACTTAAAACAAATTTTCACACATTTAACATGTTTTTCATATTTTTGATATGTTTAACACGTTTTTGACATTTTTAATACGTTTAACATGTTTTGACAAGTTTACCACGTTTTTCATGTTTTGGCACGTTTTTGACATGTTTAACACATTTTTCACACGTTTAACATGTTTTTCACGTTTTTGGTACGTTAAACACATTTTTGGCATGTTTAACACATTTTTGACACGTTTTACACATTTTGACACTTTTAACACGTTTTCACGTTTTTCACATTTAACACATATTTTACATATTTTTCACGTTTTTGGCACATTTAACACGTTTTTGACATTTTTAATACGTTTAACATTTTTTTCACATGTTTTGATAAGTTTAACACGTTTTTCATGTTTTTGGCACGTTTAACACGTTTTTGATATGTTTAACATGTTTTTCACACGTTTGACATGTTTAACACGTTTTTGGCATGTTTTACACATTTTTTGTATGTTTAACACATTTTTAATATGTTTAATATGTTTAACACGTTTTTGGTGCGTTTAACACATTTTGACAAGTTCAACACATTTTTGACACGTTTAACACGTTTAACATGTTTAACACGTTTTTGGCATGGTTAACACATTTTTGGCATATTTAACACGTTTTAAACATGTCACAAGTGTGTTAAATGGACCAAAACGTATTAAATATGTCAAAAACGTATTAAATATGTCAAAAACGTGAAAATCTTTCCCGAGTATCACAAAACTATGAATTAAAAGAAACTCTAGCTAATACGTTTATACACGTATGCCAACTTTTATTAATTTTCAAAAATTAATTGGCGACTCTGTTTCAAAATAAATAATCTTTTAAATTAATTATGTTTAATTAATCTAAACTAAATGATTTCTAAAAAAAATTGTGATTTAATTACCGGAAACCCAAATTATTTAAAATTAGATTCCGAAATTAATTGATTTAAAAAACTGTTAGGGATCATTTAAAAATCTTTTAAATAATGTTTTATTTTAAAAGAAAATTCCTAACATGCAAACTAAGGTTGAAATTCTTGAATCTCGAACTTTTACGTAAAACTAATTACAAGAGGGTTTTGTCAGGGGTTATAGTGTATATATTTGTTATATATATATACTACATTATTTAGTTATATAAGAAGTAAATATATTTCCTAGTATCGAGTCTTGTTTCGTTCTTAAGCACAAAGTCATAGTCTTACACTGTTCTCATCAGTTGTTACCTTAGTAACTGAGGTATGTCTATAATAATTTATTATTATATATTTTTTTAGAGAAACTCTTCACCATTTTTGTTTTGTTTTCTCTTTGGCACTTTAGTGTTGCATCTTAGCATTACATGCATCTTCTCCCCTTATTAGTTATCCTTTTCCAACCTTAATGACTATCGTTTCATCGTTACCTTACCAATTTATTTGAACATTTTCCTCCTTCTGAAAATTATGTTGCTCTATCTGACGATATCCGTCCCAATCATGGTTGTCGTGGCGGTGGGAACCACATCGTGAGTGGGGCATTGTCCTCATTGATGGGAAAATATATATTCTTCAAAATATAACACTTTCCCAACTAATTGAGTATAAGAGATGAACAAAACAAAAGGAAATTGAAACGACAATGTAAGACAATTTTAGCGTGAAAAAACTTTCCTTCAAATCGAGAGTAAAAAACCACGAGACCTAAGAATGCCACTTAATAATCCACTATCATCAACAATGTTACAATTAAAGGTTCACTCTAGATATAATCAAACTAGAGTATAATCAATTGCATCAAAATCACACAACAATCTTGACAAATAACAACAAAGATAAAAAATAATAAGATCAACCAACCTTATCAATTCTGCAATTCTAGTTTCTTTTAAACTAACTTAAAAACCTCAGAAAACAGATCTTCACCGTCCAGAACGTAGCCCCCAAAATAACCAACAAGCTGTCAACGTTTGAATTCGATCAAACGGTGCAAACTTCAGCAAACAGAAATCTTCTCTAGCTGTTACCTCAAAATTTTGAAGTTTTTGCTCTATTCTCTCTCTTGTGTTCTTAAAACCTAGTTAACCTTCTAAAAATCTAAATAAAAAATAATGTTGTTTCACATTATATACTTTAGGCCTAAATAAAGTCTATACCAAATTGGGTCTCTCCAACTAGGAGAACAAAATCCAAGAAATTCTCACGATCGACTAGTTGGAGAGAAATGTCAACCCGATATCCGAGCGATAAAACTCGAACTTATTTCATGACAACATCTTTGTCATCATATCTGATTCATTATCATATTTTCTTTGCAATAAGCCTTTTACAACCAACCGAGTCTTATATCTAGGTTGTGAATTATGCTCATATTGCTTCAACCTATAAAACCATCGATTTTTCAAAGCCTTATTTCTATTAGACAACTTTGTTAGCTCAAAAGTGTTATTCACACGAAGAGATTACATCTCATCTTCCATGACATTCACCAATTCCTTTTTTATTTTTACCTTCCAATGCTTCTTGAAAATTCTAATGTTCTACACCTGTCACTCCATATACTCAAACGATATACGTTACATATATGCGCATTCGTCTAGTGAAAAGGTTGCTCGTTGACAAGTTTAAGTGTTACATGTCCTATTACGATCCCAAATTGTAGACATCTTTACCAAATGTTTTACATTGATATTATTTAAAATTGACTATTGAGTTATGTAAGGAATATATCTCTTTTTTATTTACTAGATATTTTTTAAATTCCATAGAATAAAATGATATTTTACTTATATTCTTAAAATTGAAAAAACTTAACAAGAATGAGAAGAGAAATATTTTTTCCCCTAAAACAATGGCACAAATATTTTGGATGGGACCCAAATCGTGCATGCTAAAATTTCCCGATTTCTTAGTTCCCTTGTCCACCGCTCTCTCTAAGACAGCTAGACAAGTAAACCTCTCTCTCTCCACATTTATACGAGGAAGAGAAGATTATAAGCAAAGCTGTTTTAAGGCAGAAAGTAGAATCGTTGCTTAGTCTTCTCAGCATTTGAAGAAGAAATCAGCTCAGCAAGCAACAATTCCACTTCAACTATCAGTTCTAGCACCATTCTTTCTCTCCTTCTCCTTCTATATTATAATCGCTGCACGTCCTGGAATATTTAGATCTGACCCTAAATGGGAATTTGATTATGTAATCTTTCCTCCAAAGCTGAAGCCTCTCCCGCTTTCAAGGTACTTGCACGCCTCTTTCTGTTTAAAACTAGTTCCATTTTTGTTTTTCTGCTCTCTGTTTAATGCTGCTGATCGAGAGACATTTTGGACGAACGTGTCTATATTGTCACACGTTTCTCTTTATGAATTGGGATTTCAGAGTAACTGAGTAAAGCAATTCAATTTCTCGCTCATTTGCCAGTTCCATTCAAATTCTTCTTCTTAATTCGTCATCCTGTTTGCAGATATTTCTGGGAAAAAAACAGAGGCAGGAATGGCAAAGTCTAGGCAAAGTTTTCCTCCACAAGACTACTCTTCATCTGCCCCTACGGCTGGGAGATCGAGGGACGGGGAAGGCCCAGGGAGATGGAACGAGTACTTGGGTCAATTCATTGCCCCTCCAACCACGTCTAAGACCACCGCGAGAACTGTTGGTGGGTCTGAAGGTGTGAATTCGAGTTCTGCTCTGTCTCATAAGGGATTGAATATTCTGTGGGTGCACCAGCTAACTCAAGTTGCCGAGGGGCTCATGGCCAAGATTTACAGGCTCAATCAAATCTTGGATTACCCAGATTCAGCGGGTCATGTGTTTTCTGATGCATTTTGGAAAGCTAGTGTTTTCCCAAACCATCCGAAAATTTGTATCCTACTCTCCAAAAAGTTTCCAGAGCATTACAGCAAATTACAGCTTGAACGAGTAGGCATCAAGAGTGTTCCGTTGCATCTATTCTTTTAATGTTCATGGAATTAGGTGTGACAAATGATGTTGATTATGGTTCAGGTTGACAAGGTTGCATTGGATGCTATGAATGATGGTGCAGAAGTTCTTTTACAGAGCTTGGAACCTTGGATTCAGGTACAGTCCCAGTTTTTCTTGCATCGATAAATCTTTCGAGCTTTAACCGGTATCAGGATTTGGGGGATGCTACATAAAAAGAAAATCTCCTTTGTCAATTTTCTCAAATAGTTCAATGAAGTTGGAAAGTTGTATTTTTTAGTTCCATAGAAGCTGCTCTTCGAATGTTTGAAAGTTCTATTGGGGCCATTCTTACTATCAGGAAATGATTATTACGCCGTTATGCAGCTGTTGACTGAAAATAAGGTCCAAGTGATTTTCTCTAGGTTTTGGAAATCTGTATTTGTCTTACAACAGATTTCCTGTAGATTCTGCACTTGTACATATAAAGAACTCAGTAAACTATATGAGTCATGCACGGGCCACCATTCATTTTTTCTGTGGGTTGTTTGAGAACTTGTTTCTTATACCATCAGTTTGTTAAATGATGGATGATCTATGAACCTAATGAATTGATGCCTGCAGATCATAAAGGGAAAAGCACCAGATTTATTTATTTCTAACCCAGCCTAGTTTGAAGTGGCTACTAGTGTCTCTTCTCATCTTGTAATTGCTTTGATTTTATATCAAGCTCCAACGTCCTTCAATATAGATATGCGTTATTGTAATCCAGCCAGTACTTCTAAGTGAGCCCATTATCATCTAGTTACTGCTTTATATGATGGTTTACAAGGATCTATATCTCAGGTTGGAAAGTCACATACATTTTCAATAATGCTTTTGATGTTTCTCTTGTTTCGGCCAGCTACTTCTTGACTTGATGGCATTTCGAGAACAAGCTTTACGGTTGATTTTGGATCTGAGCAGCACTGTTATTACCTTGTTGGTGAGTAAGCATATATGCTAGAATGTGAATATGAGTGCCTGTTATCGACATTGTTCAGGATTTTCTCCATATTTTCTGTCTATATATTGTTGAAAGAGAGATATTTAATTCACGCAACATGTCAATATTGATAAATTTACACTTATATTTATGAGGTAGAAAGTGTTGATAACCTCATTTAATGCATATGGCAGTACACATTTTGTATATGAAATGCCTGTTTGCTTGCTGAAACTTATTTGTTTGGGCAGCCTCATCAGAACGCACTGATACTACATGCATTTATGGACCTTTTTTGTGCATTTGTTCGTGTCAACCTCTTTTCCGACAAGGTAAGTCTGGGTATTTCTACATTTTGCATTATAATTAGGTACTCTCTTTTCCATTGGCTTTACATTTTGCCCATGGTTGTATGAAAGAATGTGTATATTTGATTTATACTTACTGTTTTTATTGCATTTACTGCAGATGCCTAGGAAAATGATACTTCAAACTTATAACCTTTTGTATGGAATGTTGCATGGTGATCGTGACTGTGACTTTTATCATCGGTAACTCAGTTGTGGTTTCATTGATTCTACTAGTTGGTACAAATAATTGAACAATATCTTTTGGAGAAGTATATGCTATATTTTCACTTGAGAAACAAGCTGCTGGCTAAAAATCAGATTCTTAATTAAAATTCCGCTCATGTGATATCCATGATTAAGAAATTATTAGGGAGCTAAAATAGATCCCAAAATTGTTAAATTTCATAAAGGAAATGATGATATATGTCTCTCTTCCTTGAACAGGTTGGTCCAATACATTGATTCCTATGATCAACCTTTGAAAGGATTACATGAAGACTTAAATTTTGTGAGCCCTCGCATAGGAGAGGTTACATTCTTTCCTTTATTGACAATAAGATTACTCATACTTCTCATGATAGAATTCACCTTTGTTCTTAAGCAATTAGTACAATAGTGCATTCCTTTTCCTGCAGTGGATCTGGTAAAATTCAAACCAGATGTCATTCTCCCTGGAAAGTAGGAATTTTTTTTCAGATGCAAGATTCAGACTTTACCATGGCCAACGAAACATGAAATGTTGGTCCATGAAAAGGCCTCTGTTGCAACTAATAATTCCCTTTTACGAAATTTCTTCTTGAAGTTACCTATAAATTTGATTTCTCATTACTCGTTATCAACATCTGTTTATTAATTGGTTTTTGAAAACAGTCAGAAGTTGATTAGTATGTTTTAACGAGTAGCAGTTACATGGATGTTTGTTGTTCCGTCTTCTTGCTTATTTGCATTTAACCGGGAAAACCAAGAAGCTAACACAACAAAATGTTTCCAGAAATGATAAATATGTTGACGTTGAACTCTGTTCTGGGATGGCTAACGGATGCAAAAAGTGACTTTGAAATGTGACTATGGCTGTCATATTTTATATCCGCTGGCAGTTGTTTTCCATGACTATTTAACTTCCAAGTGCAATCTGTTTTTTTCTAAATTACTGCCAGAGTTGTGTGGTTAAAGAAGATGTGCTTCTTCAGGTTTTAGAGGCTGTGGGGCCAACAATACTTCTTTCTACGGATACAAGGAAGCTAAGAAATGAGGGCTTCTTAAGTCCATTTCATCCACGCTATCCTGACATACTCACAAATTCTGCACATCCAATGGTATGAATGTTTTTTTTTTTAAATAATACTCTTCAGTTTAGTGCTTTTGAAGACATGCAAATCTATATAAAGTTATAGAATTTCCTCACAGATATACATGCTAGTGTCTTGATATTTTTTTCCTTTTGTTCCTACTTCCTCATTTCTATCCTCTCTTGCAGAGAGCTCAAGACTTGGCAAATGTCACTTCCTATAGAGAATGGGTGTTATTTGGGTACCTTGTTTGTCCTGATGAACTTCTTAGAGTCACCAGCAATGATATTGCTTCGGTAATTAGTACAGATCTTCCTTCCCTTGTTCTCCTTTGAATGAGTAAAATTGCAAAAACAAAATAAAAAAATGCTCTCCATCACATTATGAGCAAAGGGTATATGGAGTTGGTTGTTTCTCCATGAACCTTGCAGCATGTTCTTTCAATGAATCTGTTATACATATTAAAGTTTTATAGTAATGAATTGTATGGTTGTGCACCTGTAAGGAGATTTACTGATTGGAAATATCACCTAAAAGATTAAGAAAGAGAGAGATGAATATTATTATTGAATATATGTAGAAAATCAGAAATACTCCTTGCATACTGACATTTACTCTGAATGAGTTGCTCTTTTTGAATAGAGATGCATTAAGTTAGTGAGTGTTCTAAGAGACATTAATGAATGTTGTAAGAGGCATATACTATATACATTATTGGACCTAACAAGATATCTTTCTAAGTAGCTAGAATTCGATGGGCATCTATTATATTTTGAATTAAGACCATACATCCTCCATAAATGAATGGGAAATCACATCATTTCAATCATCTCAGGGCTAGTTGAGTAGCTAGAATATTTTCAATTTTCAGATTATGAAATCTGTGTATCTTGCAGCAAATGTAGCAGGATTTGGTCAATCATCTCATTCTACTTTTTTTGAGAAAACATAGAATCTTTTATCAAAAGAACAATCAAGTGTCTCACAAATATTGAAAATTCACAATTCTACATCGAGTTTCACAATCTGAAAAAGCGAAAGTGGAAACTTATATAGAGTAACAATTCTCTCTTATCTTGATCATTCTTATCACTGTCACAATAAAATCCTCACTCTTCACAAATTTGTCGTATTTGTTTGAGGATTGGGATACTTACTCCAAGAAACCATCTGAGTCATGCAACGTAAGTGATATCTTTCCAAATCTCCTCTTCATCCTTTCTTTTTCCTTTGAAGATTCTCGCATTTCGTTCAATCCAGATTTTATAAATCATAGAAGCACAGGGTCATTCCCTTAGAAAGCCAAAAAAACCCAAAATCCTAGAAAAGTAGTCCGATACAACATCCTTGTCCATAAAAATTTCCTAAACACATCCAAACACATTCAAACCAATACAAACAACGAGGTCACTATTCCCTTTAAGCAATTTCTTTTTAATTTTTTTTCTGAAAAAGAGGTCAACTTTATATTACAAAAGATTATGAACACGAGGAGGGATGATTTTTTTTCAAGAAAGGAGGAACAAAAAAAGACAAAATGTTATGTTCCTATGAGGTAAAATAGTCCCATCTGATATGAATTCCCCATTCTTGATGGTAGGGAACGTGTGGAGGAAGAAGCCTTTGATCCTCTCCTTCCCGAATCGCTATTATATTGTCCTTAATTATCTTGGAATAACTTTGTATTCATCAGAAGGCCTATTTTAAGTTTCAACCTTACATTGCTTACAAATTAATTTGATTCTGTTTTAGTTCTTTGTGGTCCTATTGAAGTTTGTTTATAGAAATTAATTTTATGTTATAGATCTGAAAAGGATAATACAACCAAAGGTGATGTATTAAAGAGTAAGGAACACCATTGCTTCTACCAAAAGAAAAAAGGAAGGCAAGTGCCAAACATATCCAGGACATGGTTTTAGACACAGTTATCTTTATGGTTGTTACCAAAAAATAAGAATTAAACAAATTTTGTTCCATGTGAAATGTGCCTGTCCTCTATGCTAGCTTAACAATGAGATTATTCATGTCTTCTAAATTCGACTTCCTTAAATTTTCTACCCTGGATGGTTTCAGGTTGTACTAAAGGAGAACTTGGTTCTTAGTGTTTACAGAGATGAGGCAAGTTCCACATCTTCTTTTCTGCAAACTGCAACTTATATTTTACTGAATAGATGATGACAATGTGAGCTGTTCAATCACTAACACATGCATAACATGCAGTACATACTACTACATGAGGATTACCAGTCATATGTTTTGCCACGAATCTTGGAGTCTAAAAAGATGGCCAAATCTGGACGCACAAAGCAAAAGGAAACAGATCTGGAATATAGTATTGCAAAGCAGGTTGAGAAAATGATAAGGTATGATGATAACTGCGGAGGTGATTTATTTATTAAAATTGGAAACTTTTGATAGAGTTAGTGAGGTGCCAGAAACAAAAAGTTGAACAAGAGTGCACTCATTGTATTAAAATGTAAATCAGGGACTTATGACGTGATAAAGTACTGGTACATGAGAGAAATGGAGTATCTTGAAAGTATTTGGTGGACACTTCCTGTATCTTTGTCTCCCACCATTTTGTTCTGGGTAGGATATGATTAAACTGTTCACCTAAGATTTAACTTAAGAAGACTTGACATACTTTTGTATGCCGGAGAAAGTATAGCCATGACTCAGAACGAATTGACAAGTACTTAAGCTGAATCTCTTGAGCAGTATCGTTTGTGTATAGGATATGAGAAACTACTAATAATTGCACCGGAAATTGTTTTTGAATATGATCATGAAGGCCCAAACCCACTATCTTGTGGCCATGAGTCTCATGCTTTACCCCTGAGCTAAACAAGCCTTCAATGTGGTGAAAAGTATACCCATGATTCAGAACTAATTGACAAGTATTTAAGCTGAATCTCATGAGCAGTAACAATTGTGTATAGGATATGAGAAGCTTCTAATAAATGCACTGGAAATTGTTTTTGAACATAGTCATGAAGGCCCAAACCCACTATCTTGTGGCCACGAGTCCCATGTTTTACCACTGAGCTAAACGAGCTTTCAAAAACAGTGGGAATTATTATTGGTTAATATATATGTTTAGTATACATTTATGTTATTGCTGCCTCTTGATAACTTCATATCAGTGCTATAGAACAGTTGTTCTTAAAGTAATTTATGATTGCAGTGAAGTTCATGAACACGCATTACTATCCTGTGATTCCATACACCATGAAAGAAGAATATTGTTGAAACAAGAGATTGGAAGAATGGTGCTATTTTTTACCGATCAGCCTAGTTTATTAGCTCCTAATATTCAGGTACATGGTGCAAGGTCTTGGTCTGCTACTAAGATAAGCTCCTTTTTGGATAATGTCATTTCTTTGTTCTATATCTTTTGAGCCATACTATGATATTTATATATGTTCCTATCCTTTTCTGTTGAGTGTTTTATTCTGAGATACTACTAGTTTTCCTTGGTTATTCTAGAAGTCTTTATCATAACTATGGATACAAGATAAAGTCATTGCATCCCATCTGTATGGGCCTTATTTGGATAATGTATCAGTTTTTTATGATAGTTGACTTCTATGATGATTTGTGGTTCATATAGATGGTATTTTCAGCTTTAGCCTTGGCCCAATATGAGATTATATGGCACTTCCAACATGTTGGCGTCGCATCAGCAAGATCAAAATCAACCAGGATTGTGGCAGTAGAAATAGTAAGTTCATATAGTAGTTATCCTTTTGTTAAACCACCGGGTAGCTCAAGTGGAAAGATTCTTTACCTAAGAGGCTAAGGTCTCCCACTAAGAATTCCCTGATTTAAATTGGGGTTTTTCATGCTAGCCTCCTCAGGTAATAAACCCTGGTGGCAAAAAATGGTTATCCTTTTGCTCAGTTAATGTTTTTGGGTAGTAAGTAAGTCAAATAATAGTTATCCTTTAGTTTGAGTATAAAAATGATCGCTCCTCACGCTCATTAACTTTTTTAGTACAAGATTGACCTTTTTTGAAGTAATGGTTTTGCTTGCTGTTCTAGAATGCTAAACTTGGATTGTTCTGAACGTTTTTATGCAGGATCCAAGTGATCCAACTATTGGATTTCTTTTGGATGGGATGGACCGCCTTTGTTGTTTGGTGCGCAAATACATTGCAGGTTCTATGAACTCTAGAATCACCTTTTTTCTTGAGAGTCATGTTGTGTTTATTCAGCTCTAGAGATAAATCTGCAATCTTAACTTCTTTGCGTCTTTGAGCTAGCAATCCCCCTAAATTTGAGACTACTAGAATGCATTAACCTTGTTTGTTTAGACTCCGTGATTCTCTTCAAATGGTATGTGCTAGTTGTTTCATATGAGCCACTTTTTCTTTAACCTGCTAAGATTTCTTTGGCTTGAAATTAATCTCTCCAAGGAGAATAATTTTCCTCATTCATTTTTAGAGGAGCTATATTTTATAATCAGTTTAAGGCTTCTTTCAAATTTAAGATAAATCTGCATACTGTGACCATTCTTCTCAGTCCTTTCTGTTAATTCAAAACTGAATTATTCCTTTGTTTATAAATGAATACAGTGATCATTATGTTTTGATAATCTCAACTGTTATGTTCTGAGTTATTATTTTTTTTTTAATCCACATCATATTGAAGCTTAGTTCTCATTTCTTTTCAGCGATTAGAGGATATGCATTGTCCTATTTGTCATCTTCTGCTGGTAGAATACGTTTTTTGCTGGGAACCCCTGGAATGGTGGCTCTTGACTTGGATACAACCTTAAAGGGTCTCTTTCAGAAGATTGTTCAGCATCTTGAAAACATACCAAAACTACAGGGTGAAAATATCTCTGCCATAACATGTGATCTATCAGTAAGTGCTTTTCTATGCCTTCTATATTCATGGCTCTTCATGTGTCCTTTCCAATCTGTTATGGGATTGATTTGGAAAAGACTTCTTTGAGTTCAATTAAAATGGGTTTCTTTGATATGTTGTTTAATAATCTAAATCAGCCTCAGTATAAGCTTTTGTCTTTGATACTTCCAAGTTGGAGATAGGTAAAGTCCTTATTTTACATGGATACATACGTGGACAGAAGAGTTTCCTTTTATTCCTTACTTTTTTTTTAAATAGGATCAATAATTGACTTCTTTCTTATTATTTGACACCTATTAGGTTTAGAGTTTAGTTATATAAATAGGGTCATAGCCTATGATGACAATTAGCTTTTATCAATATCAGGAGTATTTATTTAGTCTTTTCTCCAAATTCTCAAATTCTCGGATCTTTTCTATTTACAAGCTTATTCTACATGTTGTAAGTTTTTTATTAGTTTGATGAGAGCAATCATTAAAGACTTTCCTTACAATGTGCTGGTAGATAAATTCAGAAATTTCCCTTATTGATCAGGAGCTGCGGAAAGATTGGTTGTCAATATTGATGATTGTCACTTCAGCTCGATCATCTATAACCATTAGGCATTTGGAGAAAGCTACTGTCTCCACTGGAAAAGAAGGATTACTCTCTGAAGGGAATGCTGCTTACAATTGGTCTAGGTACTGTTATACATGAGTGGATAGCTATCATAAGATTAGTATCTATGATATAGTTACATTCTCTTGATTGCAAATTCTACTCTTAAACAATTCGGCAGAACTTTCCCTTCAAAGAATATGAGAATATGCGATGTTAATATATCTGTCAAGTTCATGTTGCTTGTTGGCCCCGACAATGTTCTTTTAGGGGCCTAAATGTGAATACATGTTTTTATTTGTAAATTAGTTGGTCAAAATGATCTATAAGTTCATCGACTTTCATATCATTATAGGGGTTATAAATGAAGAAATCAGTGATACTTTCTTAGAGATACTTAGAAGATGTCAGTCATGTCACATTGTTATTTAGAGAAGACATGAAATATGTGGACAGTTCATATTTGTTGTGTTACAAATAGTGGACGATGGAGTAAGTTCTCTACCAATCCAACAAGCTCCAGTGTAAAGATAAGGGGTTGGATGCGGATGGGGATGGTATGGAGTCGGTTCTGATAGAGTTTGTCGGGCCTTTGAGTCTGATGTTCCCTTTGGGCCCATGGTTGTGGGGTGTTGGGTTGGCGCCTAGTGGAGAGGGTTGTTGATTTTTTTGTGGTTAGCCTTTCTATGTGGGTTTGGGATGAAAGTCTTCTTAAAGATGATGATTTTGATGGAGCGCTTGTTTTGCATTGCAATGGTTGGAAAGCATCGTGTGTACTTCCATTTCTTTTGATTTGGGGCGCTTTTTTGTTTAGTAGTAGTAAAATATATATCTCTTTTAGTTTCATTGTTTCCGAGTTTCAACACTTTGATGTTGGGTGCTTTGCTTTTGTAAGTGCCACTAGACTATTTTTATTTTATTCTATCCGGACACTTTGTGCCTACCCAAAAAAAAAAAAAATATTTAGACCTACATCCTGATGGAACCTGAGGCATGAGCCACTCAAAGAATATTTATTTTTGTTGTAATCTGTGACTGTTAAAGTGAGCTTTGAAGTGTCCAAGCCCAAAGAAAGTTCTCAGGTTCTCATGGATGTGGCAGTATCATCAAATGAAGTCAACCCAGGGACAGTAACAATTTTTGTACCATAATGACACTTGTGATGTGGCTGTACCAATGTTTAAGATTTCAGAAGTCCCTTAATTGTGTGATGAGGAATTTTGTATACTTTGAAGTATTGTATTTCCATATACTACATACTACTGATAATGCATGGCATAATTTTGTTGTTTTGTTCTTGGTCCAAGAGATTCATAATGATTATTCCCTCTGGCAAGCAGATGTGTTGATGAACTTGAATCTCAACTATCAAAGCATGGTAGCCTTAAAAAGCTCTACTTCTACCACCAGCACCTCACAACAGTGAGTTTTTCTTTCAGACAGGACGTATCTTCTATTGATATATTGTCTGAATGTTTCTGTGATAGCTTGATATGATGAACTTGGCATGTACCAGGTTTTTAGGAACACCATGTTTGGACCTGAAGGCCGTCCACAGCATTGTTGTGCTTGGCTTGGTGTTGCTAGTAGTTTTCCCGATTGTGCTTCTACAATTGTTCCTGAAGAGGTTAGTTGATCATTTTTATTTCTAGTATGCCTTTGGCATTTCAAGTAAGTGGGAAACTAATATGATATCTCATTTCAAGTTGGCATGCTTGCAAAACCATTCAGTCGAATAAAACACATTTGTTACTTGATTCAGTCGAATATATATCTGCTTGGGTACTTCTATTAATGGTGTTTCACTTATTTATTTGTATATATACTGAGATATTTTCCTCAATAGTACAACAAAATGAGTGAACAAATAATTTTCTGAATACAGGTTACTAAGATTGGTCGAGATGCAGTGATGTATGTTGAGTCCCTTATAGAATCCATCATGGGAGGAATGGAAGGATTAATTAATATTCTCGACTCTGAAGGAGGTTTTGGCTCTTTGGAGATGCAGGTATTACGTATTTTATTTTACTTTAAAAAAAAGATATTAATTTTTTTTTTATTTCATGAGTTTTGGAACTATTTTTGATTTCTCTCAAAAAGTCCTATGCTTACCATTATTGAAATTCAGCTTCTTCCAGAGCAGGCAGCTAATCTCGTGAATCTGACCTCAAGAACATCACTCCCTTCAGCTAAATCTCCAAAAGGCATTACTGGCTTTCATTTCCCAGGCTATGAGAGCTTTCCTGAAAATAGTGCTTCTGTTAACATGTAGGCATTGATCTTATACCTGATTCTTATTCTGATTGAGTCACAAAAAGATAATCATTTAGGATCCTATGGAAACAGGTTGGAAGCTGCAATGCAGAGGCTGATGAATCTTTGTTCAGTACTAAATGACATGGAGCCTATATGCGTTCTAAACCATGTCTTCGTTCTGAGGGAGGTAAGGGTGTTGTTCCTTCTATGTATACCCTATCTTACTGGATTTGGTGACATCTTGTCTTGTACCTCAGCTGTTTGTTTTACCTACTGTTTACTTCACAACTCTAGAGGTCGGTCCTATGCTATTTTTTTATACCTAGACCCTGAATGCACATAATTTGCAGTACATGAGAGAATGCATTTTAGGGAACTTCAAGAGAAGACTGCATGCAGTACTCAAGAATGATAGTGATCTTCAACGGCCATCTGTTATGGAATCACTGATTCGTAGGCATGTTAGTATAGTTCATCTAGCAGAGCAACATGTTAGCATGGACCTGACCCAGGGCATTCGTGAAGTTCTACTGAATGAGACATTCTGTGGTCCAGTTTCTTCTCTGCACTTGTTTGAGAAACCAGCTGAACAACATACTGGATCTGCTGTTGAGTCTGCATGCAACTGGTATGTTGACAATATTGTCAAGGATATCTCTGGAGCTACTGTCTTGTTCGCACCACTTCAAAGGTGCTTTAAGAGCATGAGACCTGTTGGAGGTTATTTCGCACAATCTATCACTAATCTGAGAGAATTGCAAGCTTTTATCCGCATTTTTGGAAGCTATGGTGTAGACAGGTTGGACAGGATGATGAAGGAACATACTGCAGCGCTGTTGAATTGCATAGACACGTCACTACGAGCAAACCGAGAAATACTAGAGGCGGTTGCAGGAAGCATGCATGGTTGTGACAGAATAGAAAGAGATGCAAATATGAGGCAGATAATAGACATTGAGACGGTTATTGGGTTCTGCATTCAAGCAGGACAAGCTGTGGCCTTTGATTGTCTTCTAGCGGAAGCTGCTGGAAGTGTCCTTGAAGAAGGAGCGCCTCTGATACATTCACTGCTTGCTGGGATTGTGAATCATTTGCCTGAGGAAATGCCTGAGAAGAAGGAAATGAGGAGGATGAGAAGGGTGGCAAACAGTGTAAGTGTGGTATCTGATCATGATTCAGAATGGGTAAGGTCAATTTTGGAAGAGGTGGGAGGTGCGAATGATGGATCATGGAGCTTATTGCCTTATTTCTTTGCTACTTTCATGACATCCAACATCTGGACTACAACTGCCTTCAATGTGGATACTGGGGGATTTAACAACAACATCCACTGTTTAGCAAGGTGTGTAAGCTGCTGCATGCTTTAGTTAATGTTCTAGTTATTTTTTTCAATTGAAAAAATTCTCACTTTTCATAAAATAAATTAAAAAATGTTTTTTTGTAGATGCATTTGTGCAGTGATTGCTGGGAGTGAGTTTGTTAGACTGGAAAGAGAATGTCAGCAAAGACAGTCTTTCTCCAATGGTCATCATGTCAATGGTACGCAGGATCATCCAGATATGCGGAGCCGTTTATCAGCTGAAACAAGTATAAAGGCGACAATGCAGCTCTTTGTTAAATTTTCTGCTGGAATTATATTGGATGCATGGACTGAATCTAATAGGTAAACTAACCGGAACCAACTTAACTTAATTTTACTGTTGTGGTAGTGTTGCTATCTAAAATGAAAATGAGGCAAACTTATTTATATTTGATTCTGGCAGATCTCAACTGGTTGCAAAATTGATATTCCTGGATCAGATGTGTGAAATATCGCCATACCTAGCTAGAAGCTCGCTTGAAGTGCACATCCCTTGTACTATTCTGCGATCAATATACAACCAGTACTATACAACAAATTTGTCAACCACAGCACTAGCATTGTTAATTTCGTCCCCTCGACATTCTCCAGCAGTTCATGCATCTCCTGCAGTTAGGTCTCGTGGCGACTCAACTCCACAAGCCCCCTCCTCCTCCTCTAGTACTACTGTTCATGAATACAGTTACTTCAAGCCTTCGTCGTCATCTGCTGCTTCTTCCGCACATAATCATAGTATACAATTGGATCATCAACTCTATGAAGCTGGTGGTGGCGGAAACACGCATCATCATAAGAACAGTAGACGGTCGGGTCCATTAAATTATAGTTCAAGCAGCAAAAATAAGTACGAAGGGTCTACGTCTGGGAGCACAGCTCCTCCGGGTGCATTGCCGCGAAGGTTTGCAGTCTCAAGATCGGGTCCTATATCATATTATAAGTAGTAGATGTACCTAAAACAAATAGGTATTATTTAAAACAAGAAGCATAGAAGACCTGACCTGCTGCTACTTGTAAGGATTATTCATTAGAATTTTGCATATATAAATATTATGCACGACATTTTGGCCAGTTTTTATTTATTTAAAAATAATAAATCAATTGTTTATGTTCTGGGTTGGGATGATGGTGGTGGAACTGTTAAATGTCATCATATATATGATGGCTTTCTTTTGATCAATTGGATAGATAATTGTTTAAATGAAAATGTTATCATATGATTTGGTAGTATATAGGGATGGCCTAGGGTAGCGAACATTCTCAAATCCGATTTTCATTTTACTATTCGACTTTTCATTTTACTATTCGACGGATATTTATATTTCTTCCTGATTTATTGGGTATCTATAACCTGATTAATTATATAATTAATTATTTATATAATTGTAGAAATATAAGAAATATAAGAAATATAAGAAGAAAAAAAACATAACTTTTAAAATTTTGATGAAAACAAAAAGACATAACCTGATTATTTAATAGATATTGAAGAGATAAGTAATCAGGTAGTATGGCTTTCTTTTGATCAATTGGATAGATAAACGAAAATGTTATCATATGATTTGGTAGTATATAGGGATGGCTTAGGGTAACGAACTTCCTCAAATCCGATTTCCATTTTACTACTCGAAACCCGACGGGTATTTATATTTCTATTATCATCCCTGATTTATCGGGTATCCAATTTCGATAGATACTCTATAACCTGATTAAATATTTATATGAGTGTAGAGTTATAAAAAAAAAACATAATTTTGAAAATGTTGATAAAAACAAAAAGATATAATATACCTGATTATTTAATAGATATAGAAGAGATAATAGTTTTGTTGTTATTATAACCGAAGAAAAATTTAAAAAATGAAGGTAAAAATGTTAAAAGAGTTTTTTTAATGTGAAAAATGAGAAAAGATAAATAAGTTTTTGAAAATGAGAAAAGAGAAAACAATTTTTTATTAAAAGTATTTGAAGATTAAGAGTAACAATGTATAAGAGATAAATAATGGATAAGAGTAAAATAAATGATGTGTTTATTATGATATTTGTCATTATTAAACATTTGAAAAGTTACCTTATTCCTTAATTAAAAATATATTTTATTTTTAATATTAATATAAACGATTATCGAGTTTTGGGTTTGGGTTTCGCATACTCCCCATCAGGGTCAGTCCTGAGTAAGTCCAATAAGTCCTTAGGCTAGGACAGCCCATTCGATAAAATTTTAAGATATGTATATTGTATTTTTAAACATAAGATATTGTACTACAATAGTTTAAGATAAAAACTGAAAATTTTTATTTGGCTTGGATTCAAATCTCAAAAAAAAAAAATTATCAATTTTTTAAACTAGACATAGGTTACCAAAAAAAAATTTAACTTTTTTCTTCGTGGAGCTGGGGTAGCCTAAAACTTGGGACCGACTCTGTTTTCCATCCCTGAACCCGAACCCGATCAGATACCTTCTTTCCCTCTCCACGCCCGACCCGTCCCCGATTTAAAATATTCGAACCTAACCATTGGGTACCCTCGGATATACGGGTACCCATTGTCATCCCTAGTAGTATGTATATATGAATGACTTAATAAATTGCAATGAGAAGTTTTTTATTTACTTTGATGCTTTTTTAATTTATTTTGTTTGTTTTTTTTCAAAGTTTATAATATATATATTTTAAAAAGGTTAATTTTATTAATAAGAGTACAAAATTCATTCAAACGTTACAAAAGAAAATGAAAAATATAAAACAATAAATAAAAACGTATTTTAAATATTAATAAAATAAAAAAATTTTCATCCCGTACAAACTTTTTTTTCAAATTGAACCGAACACCTATAACATTAATTTTTGAGAAGATTATACCCATAATTTTTTCTTTTAAAAACCTTTTTTTCATTTTTTCAGTTCCACATATTGAAAGAATTTGGTGGAATCAGAATTTGTAACTAAAACCATTTCCAATTCTACAAACTTCATTAAAATATATATATATTCGGATTTGATTGTGGAAAAATGAAGAAAAAGCAAAATTAGTCTATGTCATGGACACGTCACACAAGTGTTAGCATGACTATATTCGGACCTATGATGATGCGACACGTGTCAACCTTAGCTTATGTTTACAATTTAAAACTTAGAAAAAACAAAATATGTCCCACTCCCACAACAAATACAATTTAAAACCTAGCAAAAGAATTTAAAAGACAAGCATGCAACCCACCACATACAAAAGAAAGCACTCAAATCACATAAAGATTACACATGATTATATTAAGAAATCACACTCACAATTTTCATTCCTTATTGTCACATACAGATCACATATTAATAATTTATACTCACACTCTTATAACTACCTCAATCAATCAAAGTGGTCATTTAGGAGGCTATCACAAAAAACAAACTTAAATGGTTACACACATTACATATTTATTTCACAACTGCAACCATTTGGACTCATTATTTGTACATAATTAATATTGGAAAAATAAAAATACAAAACTATATAATAAATTATCAAACTTTGTAAATATAAATAAAAGAATGAGTGCACTTTTTGAGAGTGGGATAGATGGATGGCAAGCACTTGATGATGAGTGTTAGCTGCTTTCTCACACCAACTCTCCCACCCATATTATCAGATATATGAAATGAGAAACCATTAATTTATGAAAAATTTAGATCAAGTTGGCTCATGAGTAGTAGTTGTAGACTCTTCTCTTTCATTGTCTTCATTGTCTTCCTCATTATTATTACATCTAATGGCCATTATTATTACTGTAGCAGCAGCAGTTCCTCCGACAATCTTCAAACTGGTTACAGGTTCAGCCTCCCTGTTCCAGTGGACGTCGACAACTTGTTCACCGGAAGGGCATTTATCATGGAGGCCGGTGGCGATGGCCAACAAACACCTGATTTTAGGGTGGCATTGAGTGTTGTAGAAGAAGATTTAGACAACAAGAAGAAGAAATTATTATTTTCTTGCTCCCTTGATGTCTTTCTTGGAGAAGTGAGAGTTTGGTCTTCTGCTCATTTTTTTAGATTCTATGCTCTCAGGGAATGTGTGCTTGAGCTCACAAATGAAGGAGATCTTCTTCTTAAAGAACAAAATCAGACAGTTGGATGGAAAACAGGCACTTCAGGACAGGGGGTCCAGGTAATCTTCTTCTTATTATCTTCAAATTCAACTAAATTAATTAATTAATGGATCCTCTTCCATCTTATGAGTTATCAACTTGTGACTAATAATTAACAGAGACTACAACTGCTGAGGAATGGAAACCTTGTCTTAGTTGACAGTCTGAACCAAATAAAATGGCAAAGCTTCAATTTTCCAACGGACACGATGCTCTACAGCCAGACACTCAATGTGGCCACCCGTCTTACTTCATTTCCCACCAACTCAACCAGCTTGTCCTTTTCCTTTGACATTGAACGACAAAAGATCGCGCTCTACTTGAATTCAGCTGCCAACTCAAACTCAAACTCAAAGTACCCCTTCTGGGAATTCAGGCCTTCCCAGAACAGAAACCTCACCTTTATTAAGGTGTCTACGCAAGGCTTAGATATCTTCGACGACAGAGGGAAGAAAATATCGCAAATCCAATCTCAGAGGCTAGAGCCCATCAGGTTCCTAGCATTGGACAACAAGACAGGAAGTTTAGGGCTCTATTATTACTCGACTGCTGATGGGAATTTCAAGGCCGCATTTCGCGTTCCAAACTCCACATGTGATCTTCCTCTTGCTTGCCGACCCTATGAAATATGCACCCTCACAAATGTCTGTTCCTCGTCCTTTATTAACAACAACAACAACAGGAGCTCATGTAATGCAGCAAGCCGGGACGACGTGAAAATGGTGGAGCTAAGGAAGGTTTGGAGCGTAATAAGAGGCATTCCTGCAGACACAAACGTGAGCAGCAGCAAGGACCGGTGCGCTCAGACCTGTATCAACAATTGCAAATGTGCAGCCGCACTTTACAACGCAACCAGCTCCAGAGGAGGAGCCTGTTTTGTCTATGAATTTGTCAGGGGGCTGAAGGAGCTGGACCTCACGACGCCTTTAATGGCAACTAATAAGTTGACCTACATGGTTAAGCTCCGAAAGGAGGATACTACTGTGGGAAAGGCCTCCTCCTCCTCCGCTTTCAAGGGATGGGTCTTGGCCCTCGTGGGAGCCACCGATGCTCTCGTACTCTTGCTCCTCTTTCTGGGGATTCTTTATTACTGTTGTGTCCTTTCCAAGAGAAGAAATCATTCTCACCCAACTAACCATCCCCAACAGTAATATACTGGCATTGGGGTTTGTAAAACTACATTTGCTCTACGGCTTCCACAAGTCCCTATTTATCTCCCAGAATGACCTAATTAGCTCAAAACGGGTCTAAAAGACCACACTGGACACATTATTGGCTTGTCTTTCAGCTTTCAAGACAACTGAGCTTCACTGTCCGGATCCAAACCAGATTTGAGAGTAAAGGAAAACAAAATCAGCTACAACACTAAACAAACATAAGCTTTTAGCCTTGTTGCATTTCAAAATGTATTAGGGTCCATAAGTATGTACAAAGGGAACACGACTTTTCGAATTTGATGATCTTCTTTACCAGTTTTTTAAAAATAGTTTCATGTAAATACAAGCCAAGGAAAAAATAATTATAGCGGAAAACATACAGTTTAGAGATTTGGAACACAAAGTCATGTACACAATCGAATAGACTTACGGATTTGTGTCAATTCCAACAAAATAAATAAATAATACAAACCAATAATTTATACACAAATAGTAATATATACACACGTGCTAGAATCTCTCCCACATTCCCAAATAGAAACCCAATGTTTGAACTATGCAAGGAAAGACACCCTATACAATTATAATCAGAAGGGAATTGGAATCCAATGAATGGGTTGGGTACATAATAATAACATCCCTTTTTTCTTTTTTTCTTTTTCCTTCCTGCTGCACTTATTAAATGTAAAAAGTTCATGATAAGGTAAAGATTTGCATATAAAGTTACTATTTGGAAACCTGGTTTCTTGTCTGAGATTTCCCGTGAGACACTGCTGAAGTCATCACACGCAAGCATCTAACAATTTCTACAAATGATGGACGTGTGGCTGGATCTGGTGCCCAGCACTGCTCCATTAGTAATCTCCATTCAGGGTCACAAGAGCTTGGCACGTGTGGTCGAAGAGTGTTATTTACAATACCACCTGCATTACTCAGAGACAACAGAATTTATCAATATAACACTTGCTAAAAGGAACAATAAAGAACCAATAGTCAGTCATCTGATGTTATACCATCAAGATCTATATTCTTGATTTTTATTTTATTTTTTCCAGGAGGACATGTGCTAATGAGATACACGTCTATTACTTACATAAGAAGGTTAACGTTTATTTATACAAGCAAATCTATTGACAGTGCATGATTGGAAGAGAGAGAGAGAGAGAGAGTATGATCAGAAGGGAGAGAAAGGGGGTTCATAAATGCACCTATAATTGCTCCATAATGCATGTTTGCGTAGGGCTCCTCGCCAGTAAGTATCTCCCACAAGACAATGCCGAATGAGAAAACATCAACCTGCCTCAGAAAAGGGTTCTAAATTAGCTCTAAAATAAAGAATGAATTCACAGGCTACTTTTTAATAACCTATCCAGCAGAGGGTTCTAAATACTTTAACATTTATCAGAAACAAAAACTACTTAGATCAAGCTTGAGCTCAATTAAATTCAACATTTGTGAAAACTCGAGTTGAATCCAAATCCATAACTGAACTTATATACAAAATGAATTCAAATACGTATAGAGGATGTTTTGCTCAGAATCAGAAAATATCCTTGATTATGTTTTGTAATTAATATTTAGTGAAACCTTAACATTACACTATAACTTATATCATATAAAAAGATTTCTCCTAATAAGCAATTGGCAGTTCTTATTGTTTATGTCGTTAATTTCATCCTCACAGGGGACAAGAAAGATAAACTTGTGAGAATAAAGAATTCTAATATCTCAGTGTTTGACATGTGATACGTAGAGAAAAAAACTAGGGGCAAATAAATAGCAGAAAATTAAGTATGTGCTAGATAAACTGAAGTTTTATTAATTAGGAATGTGCTGATCAAACAATAACAAGGCCCAACTCCAATTATAAAAGTCCATATAACAATACCCTTATAACCAAACAAGACGCTACGTCTTTTTTTGGAGTAACTACTAACAAGAATCATCGGGTATTGTATATGTATATACCATATCCTACATCTATAAATTTTAATGGAAGCACAAGTTGAGCTAAAAGTTTTTTTTTTCTGAATCTCTCACGGAACTAGCTAGAAGTGAAATTCATATTACACAAGTTGAAAGAATCAAGAGAGATAGGCTAGCAAACTTATTCGAATCTAGAAATAATTTCCCTACCGCGTTTGATGCGCACACCCTATATTGCACTTTATTGTTAAGTTTCCTAAAGAAACTGCTAGATGATCAATTTATAATGCTAAGGGCTGACCTTCTCAGAAACCTTGCTGCTGTTACCATTTAGTAGCTCCGGCGCCATCCATGGAAGGGTACCTCTAACACCACCAGTAACCAATGTATTCCTTTTTATCTTCGACAAACCAAAATCACCCACCTGAACAAACAATTTTGATATCATTATCTGATAATGCATTGAGTTGGCATCAAGTTAAGCCATGATTGTTACCAGGAATACGGGGATAATTACCTTACAAATGGGTCGCAGAGGATCCTTCAAGTTTACAAGCAAGTTGTCACATTTCAAATCAAAGTGCACAATATTTTTTGAATGCAGGTATTCCATTCCAAATGCAGCATCCTTTGCAATCAATAGCTTCTTTCGACGATCAAGATGCCTTATACCAGTTATATCAAGCGGATCAGGCATTAAGATAAAGAGGTTGACTTGGATAATGCAATTAAACTAACCGTTACCTCTCTTTTGAAATTAGAGCATTCCTAAGAGAACCATTCACCATATATTCTGTCACAGTAGCAAGAGTTCCTCCTGGTCCATTCTGCACGACACCATAAAAGGCCACAACATTCGGGTGGTGTAGCTTCGAGAGAATATCAGCTTCAGTCCAGAATTCTGTTGTCTGTTGACAATTATGGAATGGTTAGTATGCAAATATCAATCTTCCATGATTAAACAGACTTAAGAACAAAGATAAATGCTTTAAAGAAAAAAAACTGATCCTAAATTTACATAGGGATAAGAAGCATAACTCTGTCTGTTTTCTACAATATATTTTTTTAACGAGTGTGAGCAGGCCAGCTTGCGCGCACCTCGACTAATCCCTGGAGGAGGCTAGCACAACATCTCACCGCTAATGAACCCTCAATTCAACTGGTGCTTTTTTTTATTATATGCATTTGAAAAAACAATGCATTGGACTTCCTCATTGTACATTACAGAAGGAGAATGAGACCATAATACTTAGCAGCAGACAGACTGGAAAAAAAAGGACAAATGCATCTTGACTAAATGATCAAAAAGAAAACTCACTAATCTCTCTTGCTCAGATGAACGGCCAGTGAAACAGCTTTTCTTGAACCGTTTAATAGCCACATCAGTTCCCCTCCATCTCCCATGGTAGACAGTTCCAAATGTTCCAGAACCAAGCTCCTTCAGTTCTTCAAGATCCTCATTCTCAATAAACTGCTTTAACAGCTAGAAGTAAATATAAACATCTCCACTAACAGAATGCAATGATTTAAGCAGTCCACTTGATAATAAAAAAGAAGAAGGTTTTTGTTCAAATTCTCAAGAACAAGATTCAGGGCTTCTAGGATTGAAAATGTTTTGAAATCAAGATCATGATACTAATGGAAAATGTTTTTTTTTGTTTATATATATATATAAAAAAAAAAAGTAACGTTTGAACGCATCTTGCGTTCTTTTTAATAAAAGTTGACATTTTTCAAAAAAAAAATATATATATATATATAAATAAATTAAAACTAGAGAATAGGGAAGAAGAGAGAAAACTGGTCAGAAACATCATGTTTTGTAAGCTATCCGAAGTGTTTGAGAAAGAGATACATGCTACACTTAAAAACAAAATAAGAGGAACTATATTAAATTTGTTCTTCAACTTCTCTTGCTTAAGCATGCTGGCATCAAGAGATCAACAATTCCTTTGGAAAATTTCATAACAGATTGACCATGCAAATCAGCACTATATGATGCATACATAATTCAGGAGAAAGACCATTACAGGAATAATCCAGAAATTGGAGTATTTTGGTAAGCAACGTTTTCATCTATTGCTTAACAATATATCCAGCTAGCAGTCTGTTAATTGTTTACAATAATATTCTAGCATTGAAATATTGTAATGAAGTACATCTTTCGCGTGAATCATGAACCCTTGACATCTAAAGAGACCATAACCATAGCTGAAACTACTTCCCCGAGGCCTAGATACTAAAGATCGGTACTTTCTTTTTCTTCCTTTTCTACCATAACTTTTGTCAAGGAAAAAGATGCACAAGGAAATTACTTGAGAGAGGAAAATTAAAATCATGAGATTTAAGGGTTTATTCTGCAAATTGAACCGTTCCCTTTTAGTATTGCGCCAATGATACATCATACTTGCACTCAATTGCTAGAGAATTCACTTCGAAAATATCACAAAACATCTGCGCAAGCAGGCAGATCGTGCATGTGTGTGCCCGAGCGAGAGAGCGTGCGTGTGTGAGTGTGTGTGTGTGTGTGTGTGTGTGAGAAAGAGAGAGAGAGAGAGAGAGAGACGGAAATAGATTTATAAGTGTTATATGGAAATACATAAATACCTGCAAGGAGCTAATATCAATTTCTCCAGAAGGAATATCTGCAAGGGGTTTTCCTGTATGATCGGCTTCCAACTTTCCCTCCTTCAATGGAAAAAAAAAGTTCACTAGGTTCAGTTATGAAGCAAATGGAGTCATAGTAGTTTACCACCTTATGTAAAGCACAAACCTCATTCTTCGAATATATTATCTTTGGATCCACCAAGCCATCAACCTGAAAACTTTCATCGTTGTTAGATAGACTTAAATCAGAATGCAGATCCATAGCTCCAGCACCATCTCTCCCAGGTGATTGCCGCTGAATAGCTTCATTGCTGAAATTGGAGTTAATATGAGCCAAGTTAAATTCTTCAATTCTCCAAGGAGGGTAACTATAGTCCATTGGAGTACCCTTGGGATCATTTAATGATGATGGAAACCCAATATGGTCCTGATCAATAAGAGAAACATCTTTCCTACCAAGATCATTTTCTGCCACATTTTGGAAGAATGAACAGTACTCAGGTTCTTGATTCTCAATTTGCGAGCTCAAGTTACTTCTATCATTATCCAGTTCACTCTCTTCCGTCAGCTCACGAGAAATATTAGCCTTGGAAAATATATCGGAAAAAAATTCAGGAGGAAAACGTTCATTAATGTCAATCCGAATATCACTTTGTCCTGTAACACCAACATGAAGAGGTTCTCTCTGAGAAATGTCAAGTGGTTTCTCTGTCCGAACCATGGATGGTAAACTTGAAATTGCGCTGTTTGTATTTTTCATATCAGCAAGTTTCCCTCTACTTGGTATTCCATCAACAGAATTTGGCAGGATCTTAGCAGAAGGGGCTGGGACCACTATGTGGCCATCTTTTTGGGCCGCCCTTAAAATAGAAGTGGTAGAATTTATCTCATCCATCACTGCAGCACTGGAGGAAGCCTTTCTGTCCGAATCTTCAACTGACTTATCATACTTCTGAGGTAGTGTTTGTCCCTTTCTGACTAGTTGGATTTTTGCATTAGAGGTTTCAGTAGAGATGGACTGGTCATTTATGGAATTCATGTTTCCAACACTTGAATAATCCACTTTTTCTTCCATTTGTGGCAAAATGTTAGAATGTGAATGACTGATGAGAACCTGAGGATCGAGGTCATTAGATTTTGATAAACGTGTCTGCTCCACTGGTTCTCTCATAATTCTTTCTGAATGAAATACTCGTTGGGGAATTGCGGGTACTTCAAGGTAGTTAAACTCCTCTGATTCGGCTTCATAGGCAGGCTTACTGGAGTAGACTAATTCATCTTCTCTGTACTTATCTCTATTTCCTCCTTTTGAAATTTCATTGAACTTTGAAGTCTTTGCAGATTGTTCGAGCTTTCCATGATTTTGAGAGAGTAGAAATGGTGGTCCTGCATCCACAGAAGAGGAGGTGACATCTGGTATATTCCTAGGAACAGAATTCAGAAGTGCAGCAGCACTTGTACATGAATTATCAACCTCTTCTTGGTTAGAAAAATTTCCAGGTTCATCCCTTTTCCTGAAAGAATTGTCTCTTTTAGTTCCTTCATCCTTTACAAGCATCTCTTTTGCTATTTGGTTGTTTTCTGAACTGATTTTTGTTTTTATGCTATCGCCTTTTTGTTGTACTTCAGCATACTGAGCATGAATGTAACTGGGAACCCGATCTATGGAGACTCCTCCTCCATGGCTAGTCAAATTCGCGTGCAGAGGCATCTCTATTTTTTCTACCTTGGGAGCAAGTTTGGAATTGTTAGGAATATAAGCATGTTGAGCAGATGATGAAACATTACTTTTGCCATCTACATTATGGGAGTTCTCCTTCGGGTTGACGGTGGATGAAATCTCCAGTCTATCTTCTGCTTGATCCACCATTTGGCCTTTGTAAGACTGCAAACCTGATTCACCAACATGAGTCAGAGAGAGCGGCATAGATTGCACAACTGCTTTTGTTGATGAAGGCATGTGAGCTAGTGAAGGCATAGATTGCGGACCAGCCAATGTATTTCCAGCATGGACTATATTTGCCCCAACATTCAAATTGAGTAACTCGTCCAAATTGCTGCCACCAGTACTTCTCAAAGCAATTGATCCCTTTCTTGACCCTAGATTCATTCCATTAACAGCTAGGACATACTGAATTTCATAATCGCCTTCTATATCATCAAGACCAGCCATTGAATCATCAAAATCACTACCAGAAAAGAGAAAGATTCTGAATTTCTGTGATCCGTCGTCTCCTAGGATTTCACATTCCTCCATCATATTGCAGAGGTCTTCATCAGAGGACACAGATATCAATGCGTCTAGCTCCTCACCTGGAAGCTGATATTTGATAAAATGATTCTGTCTGTGAAGCAATCTTGTTTTTTCTATAAGTTCATGCCAAGAAATGTCCCTGCTTAACTTAATAATGTGAGTTTCACCTCCAACATATCTAAGCTTTCCATCACCAGGACGAGGCATTATTTTACCGCCAAAACTACAAAGAAATTTTAACTTCTTGGACAAAGGGGTTTCAGGAACTTGTGAAGGGACATGAACTTGAGACCTTTTATTATCAGCAGTATCAGTTGAGGTTTGAGGTATTCCATGCATATTTTTCTTTTCTATTTCTTGGGCACGGGCTGTGCCCTTTGAGGAAATCATGGATAAATTCGATCCACTTTCAGAACCTGCATGGCTAATCCCCAGAATCCCCTTTAGATCCGTATAGTTACTCGCAGCATTAGAATCAGCATATGTGCTTGGAAGCAACTGCTGCCTAGGAATCAGCCTCATGAATTCAAGTGCAAACTCTTCACCAGTCTGAATGGAATAATTGTGAACAGGCCTAGCTGCTGGTGGATTCTGAAAATCGGGTGGTCTCACATTAGTATTAATAGAGCTGGACGGGTCCTGAAGAAAACTGTTATTTCTCGTTCCAAGTGCTGCATTTCTAGATGCCACATTACTGTATTGCTCTTGTTCATGTGCCTTATGCGGCTCCATCTCACCACTTGTTCTGTACATGCATGAATCAGTTTTCCTGTACAAAGAACAGAATATTAATGAAAAGGAAGTCAGATCTGTTTGTAAATAGAACTGAGATTCACCCACAAGTGTATCTAGGTAAAGATCCCATTGGGCAATGAAAAAGATTCAGCTTTAAGCCAGCCTGTGGAATTCAATTGTGCTGCTAAATGAAATAATCTTATGAATCAATTATGAAATCTAAAAAACTATATTGGAATTACAGTCACTGGCTGGCGCACTTACAGAATATAAATAGAAAACAATCATCAGATAAAAAAACTAATTAAATTTCAGAAGAAAAGCTCAATGTCAGACTTAATAAAATTAAAAGCACAAAAGAATTCCAGTTACAGTAAAGATTCATCTGTAAAGTCATCAAAGCATCAGAAACTGGATCACAGAAAAAGCATGAACAAATAATAATCAATCTCGATGATTCAGATGATCAAATAAGTTGATTCCATTCATCAATTAATTAAATCGATAAATAAAATCAAATCCACCAATAGATTTATTGTTTAACAGATGGAACTAGATCTTGGGACCAAAATTCAGAAAGCGATCAACATCCAAATAGGAAAATGAACAATCGAAACATAAATAATATGAATCGAGCTGCAGATAAAGTCCAGTAGAAGTGAAATTTGACTTGTACCTTAAGGTGGTATTGGTTGATAGGCGTGAGAAAAGAAATCCGCCATTGGATTGGTGACAAGCAAGTTTCTTTTTTCTCTCTCTTCCCTTCTCTTTCTCTCTCTAAGTCGTTCTTAGAGCTCAAAATTGAAGTCAGTTTTCTGTGTCTACATGCTTCTTATAATAATCTTTATTTTTATATGTCAAAGCAGACAAAAATTCCTTTGTATAAAATGTTGTAGACTGTATTAATTACTAATATAGTAACTATTTTTGTTTACAACTTTAAAAATATAAAATTTTAATTATGTTCAAGTCTTTTACATGGGAAATTTGACGAAATGATCCTGATAATGAATCTAATTCGAAAAATATATTCGCTAGATTTTCGTCCGGTAAAATATTTGTCTTACCTTTTTCGTGCCCTTTTACTGTTTATTAACGTGTTTTACCACATTCGCGCTCTATGTAAAACGCGTAAATTATTATACGCGTTTATCATAACGCACATATATGATAAAAATATGTATTGTCATTATATGCGTTTTACCAAATTTAATCAATTGAAAATTTTGTATCTTTGTTCTGAAATTGTATCATTAATTTAATCAGAATATGATAAGAGCTAACATGAAAAAAATTGTTATTTTATTAGAAATGATTGATTGGTCCAGATAGGCTAACTCTTAGGTTTGGTTTGATTTTTTTTTTCAATTTTTTATATAAAAAATATATATATAATATATCTTTTACATTTTTATCATTTTAATAATTCATTTTATCAATTAAAACACTAAATATTTTTACTTTCTTTTTATTAAATTTTAATTTTAAATGCATAAGAATATTTTAATAATTAAATTTACTAAACACTCAAATAATCTATTTTTAATCAAAATATTTTTTTTAACAAAAACCTAAAAAATTTAGAACAAACAAGTTCCCAAGAGCTGTCTAATATTGTGTTTTTATTATTTATTTATTTTTAATTATTACATCACACTATCATCATTGGGAAGGGATCAGTGTGTCCCCTACATAAACATTAACCCTCTAAACAAAAATATAAAAAAAACATTTATAAAAACAAATATACAATAGAACTTAAACGATATCGTTTTGTGCCTGTGTGTAACTGACCTAACAAATTGTTTAATTTCGTCTTTAAAATATTTTTATTAAACTTATATTTAAATACAAAAGAAAATTTTAATAATTTATTTTAAAAACATTTCAAATAATTTATTCTTTTATAAACAAAAAAAAATCCTAAAGAACCTCAAAATCTTGAGAAAAATATATATATAATTGATGTTATATAAGAGTGCTTAATGGTATCACATCTAATATTATTAATTTCAGTTAATAAAGGCATCTTTCTTGTTTTATACTTCTTGTCTTTAACGAGCTCATGAATCAAGTGAGCTCATGAATCAAGTGAAATCCACGATATGTTACTAGTATAAAAATGTTTATGATAGTGATAATAAATATATGTCTCTTATTATGCTGCGTAACATTCATATCAAAATAATCCATAGTCGTAGGTTTATTGAGATATGACATCATTAAACTGATAAGACTAGTGTGTGTTATATTGTTTGATTTGATCAAGCGGGTATCTTTATAACTCGATATTATAGTTGATAAATTTGAATAAACATAAATGTGGTTGTTAATGAGTTAAAAATGCACTGGAGTGTCCTGCACGAGATCCCTCATGGTAATATATATATATATATATATATATATATATATATATATAATTCTATGTCAGTGGTGCGTCTCGTAGCTACTATAGTGAACTGTCATTAGACTTGAGGTGCTCAAGTAAAATCATATGTTTGAATCATGTACTTTGATGTTAGTTACGATCAATTTGTAAAAGGGTGATCAAGAGTTGATGGTTGGTATATGTGAAATATATAGTGATATTGTGAGTAGCCAATAAAGAAGTCACAACTCTTGCGTCAAAAATAAGAGTGTATATACTCAAAGCCTCTTGTCGAAACACTACTTTATAGTCCATGGTCATGGCATTCTATCTTGGGTTGATGGTCTCTCGAGAATAGATTTAAGAGAGTAGTGAATTTTGGAATGGAAAGAAGAAAAAATAGGCTTAGACTAGATGCGATGTTTCGGTATAGTAGGAGTTGACAGTAATTAACCATACTCATATAACTGAGCCGAATATAAGATGTGACGAGATAAATATTCACATATATGTGGTAGCGGACATGTTTGACATTTCGTTAATACAGGTTAATTTTCTAGAGAATTAGGAATCATGAGCGTTTTTGTTAAAAATAACCTCTTTACTGAATTATAGTTAAAATGTTAATTGGAGTCGGCTAAAAACTCTGGGAGCCTAATGGCACGCAATAGAAGAATCTAAATTGATGAGTAAAACGATAATGAATTTTAAATTCATTAGTGGATATTGTTTATTTATATTGATAAATAAAATGAGATAATAATTTATAATTGTTAAAAATGTCATATATATATATAATAATGTTTAAAGTCGACAAGTACCAATCAACGTTATCTTATCGCGCCACATAAATCCACGTCATAAGATATATAATCCACGTCATCAGTATTTTTTCTCTCCTCTCTCCTACTTTTTTTCTTAATTAAATTTTGGTTTCCATTATCATATATATATTTTTTTAATATATATCATCTAAAAAATTATCTATATTAATATTAATTCAAGATATAAATATTTGTTTTGGTTATAAATGCACCTACCTTCACAATTTTTATATTTATTATATATATATATATATATATATATATATAAAAACAATTTTTTATTATTATTATAAATGCACCTAATTTCATAATTTTATATTTATTTGTTACCTTATGCATATATTGTATTATTTTTCATCATTAATTTTATATAAATATATTTTATCTTTTATCATACATTTTTTTTCTCATCATATACATATATATATATTTTATTTATGAGTATAAATAACTTTTATGTTAATATAAAAATTAACTAATTGGTAATAAATATTAAATACAAAATATATATGCATATATAAAATAATAAAATTATTTCAAAAATCATAAGTGGTTTAGCGGTTTAAGTGTTCACAATCCATCCTGAAGACCAGAGTTTGAATCCAAAAATAGCAAATTTATATTTTCAAGAATGTATTCTTGATTATAATATATGGTGGCGCAACTTTTAAACAAATGATAGGCATCTGAAAATGTCAGGTCAGAATTAGTGGTTGGTTTGACGAACATTTAAATGTTTGAGATCTCGAGATGAAAGTCAGGTGGTGGGTGGTTTGTCAGAATTAGTGGTTGGTATGACGAACATTTGAAAGTGTGAGGTCACGAGATGGAGGTCGGGTGATGGGTGATTTGTCGAGTGTGAGATCGGAATTAGTGGTTGGTTTGGCAAACATTTGAAAGTGTGAGGTTGGAATTAATGGTTGGTTTGGCGAGCATTTGAAAGTGTGAGGTCATGAGATGGAGGTCGGGTGGTGGTTAGTGGTTGGTTTGACGTTAGATAAGAGGTCTTTGATAAATTGGGATTGGTTGTTGATTTGTTGAAGTGGAGTAAAAGAGAGGTTGACTAAGATTGGTGAGTGGTTTGTCGAGGGATAGAGGTATATGAAAAAGTGTGAATCACAATATGAGAGTCAATTGGAGGATTAATGGTTGAGCTTGATGAGATATAAAAAATGCATATGAAAAAACGTGAGTCACAAGATAAGGGTCAATTTGGGTTGGATTGTGAGTTGACCCGCTCATAAATTTAAATGGTTAAAAATAAAATTAAAAATGTTATATGTATGTTTCAAACTTGCAACCTAATAAAAACAAGTACAACTTTTTAACCAACTATGCTAATAAGACTTTATATTTTAAACTTAATACCAAATTTGATGAACGTGGGACAATCTTAACAATATAATTTCAACTTTTTAACTAAATAATATATATATATATATATAATGATGCTTAATTTTTAAAACGCTCATGATTCCTACTCTTGTCGAAACACTACTTTATAGTCCATGGTCATGGCATTCTATCTTGGGTTGATGGTCTCTCGAGAATAGATTTAAGAGAATAGTGAATTTTGGAATGGAAAGAAGAAAAAATAGGCTTAGACTAGATGCGATGTTTCGGTATAGTAGGAGTTGACAGTAATTAACCATACTCATATAACTGAGCCGAATATAAGATGTGACGAGATAAATATTCACATATATGTGGTAGCGGACATGTTTGACATTTCGTTAATACCAGTTAATTTTCTAGAGAATTAGGAATCATGAGCGTTTTTGTTAAAAATAACCTCTTTACTGAATTATAGTTAAAATGTTAATTGGAGTTGGCTAAAAACTCTGGGAGCCTAATGGCACGCAATAGAAGAATCTAAATTGATGAGTAAAACGATAATGAATTTTAAATTCATTAGTGGATATTGTTTATTTATATTGATAAATAAAATGAGATAATAATTTATAATTGTTAAAAATGTCATATATATATATATATAATAATGTTTAAAGTCGACAAGTACCAATCAACGTTATCTTATCGCGCCACATAAATCCACGTCATAAGATATATAATCCACGTCATCAGTATTTTTTCTCTCCTCTCTCCTACTTTTTTTCTTAATTAAATTTTGGTTTCCATTATCATATATATATATATTTTCTTAATATATATCATCTAAAAAATTATCTATATTAATATTAATTCAAGATATAAATATTTGTTTTGGTTATAAATGCACCTACCTTCACAATTTTTATATTTATTTTATATATATATATATATACAATCCGGATCTTCTGCTACCGATTCCCGTGTTCCCCTATTGCGGACCAATCAAATTGCAGCATTATTATTATATTAATAAATCAACCTGGGTAGGAGAGGGGGGAGGGAGAATCCGGAATCCGGGTTTCATTCCAGGTTCACACCAAACGCCGTTAACGGAATGGCCTGTTAACGTACGGAAATAATATAATATTCATATGATCCGGATAAGATCTCTTCGCTTCGGGCCCCATGTCAGAGGGAAGGGTGAGAAACGAATGGAGCGAAGATTTCCCCGCCCAGGAGCCTTGACCCTCATGTAAACCCCCCAACCCACCCATGAGAAGACCGCTTGTCTGTCATGGAAATATACTTACCCGTGTATGTAAATACCAAAATTACATGGATTTTATATTTCCGTTTATTAAATATTAATTCAATTTATTAAAAATGACATGCAGCGAACAAATCTTCGCTTCAATTACTTCATTCTTATTTTATTTTTTTATTAATTTTTTTTACGGGGAGACGCTCAGGAGCGAAGACTTATTCGCTTTAATTAATTTTAACCTGACCTGCATGTAAACCCCCCCAACCCACCCATGAGAATACCGCTTGTCTGTCATGGAAATACACTTACCCTTGTTTGTAAAAGCCAAAATTACATGGATTTTATATTTCCGTTTATTAAATATTAATTCAATTTATTAAAAATGACATGCAGCGAACGAACAACTTCGCTTCAATTACTTCACTCTTATTTTAATTTTTTTTTTTTTTTTTTTGCGGAGAGACGCTCAGGAGCGAAGACTTATTTCAATTAATTTTAACCTGACCTACATGTAAACCCCCCAACCCACCCATGAGAAGACCGCTTGCCTGTCATGGAAATACACTTACCCTTGTTTGTAAAGGCCAAAATTACATGGATTTTATATTTCCGTTTATTAAATATTAATTCAATTTATTAAAAATGACATGCAGCGAACAAATATTCGCTCAAATTACCTCATTCTTTTTTTTAATATTTTTATTATAATTTTTTTTACGAGGAGACGATTGAAAGCAAAGACTTATTCGCTTCAATTAATTAATTTTCATAGAGAATACCCCTTCGCCCAGATTCAATGGAATGAATAGACGCTTTGTGAGAGAATATTTGTTCGCCTAGACCATGTTCCATGTAAAATGGATTGAATAGTCGCTTTTCGAGAGAACACTTATTCGCCCCTGGTCCAGGTGTCATGTGAAATGGAATGAATAGTCGCTTTTCGAGAGAAGACTTGTTCGCCCAGGTTCCATGAATATATATACACCCTAATATGATTATTTTATAATCATTTCCGCCCGATTCATCTCTCTCTCTCTCTTCCTGCCTCCTTTCACGGCGATTCGCAACCGGCTCCCCGTCGACCAGACCAGAAGCAACATCTTCACGTCTCCACAATGGTACGTACTCCTAAATAGTTACTTTTCATATTTAGGATTATGAAACCACTAAACCCTAGATTATGTTATGTGATGTCGTTGTCTCGTTAATCTTTAGGAAACCTTACTCTCAAAATGTCACGTTGAATGAAAATCTATCTTATTTAGGAAAACTTACATAGTGTTAGGGTTTAGGATATTATTTCCATGAAACCTTAGTAAATACTAACAAAGACTGTTTTTTTTCATGCATGTGCAGGCAACCGCAAATGCATCCGTCCAAAACTTTGGCAAAGACTGGATTTTATGCCCAAATCAATTAACAAGTGAAGATATAGTACTATTCTTGACATATATCCCTTTTTTTCCATATTGTTTAAGTTTTCATCCTATTTATCTGAAATATTTATGATTGTTCTTAAACAGCACTTGATTCAACAATATGCTAACACATGTGGTGCCACGGTGACAATGAGGTGGCGAGACGATGTGACCCACGACATAGCATCCATCGATGCTAATGGTGGATGCGGTCGCACTATCAAAGTATTAAATGCAATATTGAACGGGAGTTGGGTCCTTACCATTGATTGTGAGACTCTGTTATTCTTAACTCTTAATTCAATATTCATTTTCACATATATGAAACTAAAAATACCAATTGCTTTTGTACAGGGATAAAATCATCAATCAGATCTAAATGTTACGTCGACGAGGAACCGTACGAGGTGCAGCGAGATAATCATGGGACTATGGGCGGTCCAAGAGCTGGCAGAATGCGGTATTTGAACAATGTAAGTTTTGTCTGATTCCTACTCCTCCATATGATATTCAATTCTCCATGATAACTAAAAATGTTTTGTATTTTCTTTCAGCTGCCGAAACTGTTCGACAGTTACACTTTTATATTTGCAGAGGAATTCATCCCGGCTTACAAACATGATCTGATGGGGTTTGTAATTGTTGGAGGAGGTACGACTAAAGAAATGGAGAATCCATTTGTTGAGCCCGAGGACGACAAAACTATAGTTGTATACGACAAGTCTCGGCACGATGTTAATGAACTTGTTTGGGTATTTGAGGCAGTGAATCCTTTGACGACATATTTGGATGTATTTGGTGTTCCTCACACAATCTTGCTTGAATCCATTGCTACTTGTGATTTGCAGCCTTTGTTGTAATAGACATGTGTTGGTTGAATTTGTTACTGAATATTTGAATTTTTGGCATTCTTGAATTTGTTAATGTTATTTTTAATTTCAGATTTCTCTTTTTTGTTATTAGAATTGTATTTCTTTTAAACAGCAACATTATATTAAACGAAATCTTGAAACATGAAATAATGTATAACTTAAAGTATAAATTTGTATTCATTTATTAATACATAGCAATCTATGTAATAAACGCCCCTAATGTGATAAATTTATATATGTTATAAAACAATTGTCAAAATAATATTGTGAAGCAATCTTCGCTTTCTGATGAAGCGCTTGATTGATTAATATTAATTCATAATAATGTTATTCATTTAATTATTAAAATAAAATATTTTTTTATCAAGTCACCTCACCGCCACCTAACACCACCTTTTCATTAAATGCTGCCATGCAGCCATGCTGCTAGATTTGTACTATTTTCTCTCTCACCTGTCTGAGAAGCAGTCGACCATTTCTTCGCCGGAGTGATACTCCATTGTCTACCATCGACCTTTCCTTCGCCGGAGAGTTCATTCTAATATCAATCCATCTTCCTAAATTAAAATGGTGCATTTTTGAATGTTATCTTCCGTCTCTACTTTTCTTCACAACGTTTTTTTATGTTTTTTAAATACTCGACATGAAATGTTCTATTCTTGTTGATTATCAGGAAGGAATACACATGAACGAGAATGATATGAACGAGAATGATATTAATGATTTAAGGTATATTGTTTGACTTCTCAAATTTTTTACATTCATATTTAAGCGAAGATCTCTTCACTTATAGGATTTTTTATAATAGCTTGTAAAGCGAAACTCTCTTCGCTTAATGTATGAATGTAAATAATAGTGAAGTGAAGCGCTCTTCTCTTATATTTCCTTCATTTTACAATCATCTACAAGTTTTGGTGAGATGAAGATTTATTTTCTACGTGTTCTAAAATTTAACAGCGAATCTGCTAGTTGTCGTCGTCAATTGAATTTCGATGAAAACGGCGACATCGAAACCAACTTAATTCCACATTTAGGTAGGGAATTTGAGAGTGAAGAAGAAGGCTACGTATTCTATTTAGCATACGCTAAACTAATAGGATTTGGTATAAGGCGCAGTTCAAAACATGTTGACAACGATGGTAAAATACTGGATAGAGTTTTTTGTTGTAGTGCACAGGGTGAACGGGTAAAAGACAAACGTGATGTCTATGTGAGACGTAGCCGTTCTTTGACGAGGTTCGGTTGTGAAACGAAATTGAGGATAAAGAGGGCAGAGAATGGAAAGTTCCAAGTGGTAAATTTTATTAGTGAGCATTGTCATCCTCTTGCAAGTCCAAAGAAAACTCACCTGTATAGATGCCATAGGAATATTTCTGCAGTTGCAGGCTTACATATCGAGATTGCCACTAACGTGGAATTCCTCCTAAGGCATCACATGCTCTAATGTCTAAACAAATCGGTGGAAGGGAGAATCTTGGTTTTCTTCCCGAGGATTACAAAAATTACTTGCACACAAAAAGAACCAGAGACTGTAATTTTGGGGATACAGGGGGTGTATTAGAGTATTTGCAGAAAAAACAATCAAATGATCCAGGTTTTTATAATGCTTTTCAACTTGATGCAGACGATTTGATAACGAATATTTTTTGGTGTGATTCCAACATGCGGTCTGATTATTCATACTTCGGAGACGTTATCAGTTTTGACACGACCTACAAGAAGAATAAGGAAGGTCGTCCAGTTGCGCTTTTTGTAGGTGTGAATCATCACAAACAATCAATTATTTTTGGTGCAGCTCTATTATACGATGAAACTGCAATGACTTTTGAATGGTTTTTTTGATACTTTCACCAAAGCTATGCGTGGGAAAAAACTAAAAACCATACTTACAGATCAAGACGCGGCCATGGCTAAGGCCTTGGCGTCTACATGGCCCGAAACAAATCATCGTCTATGTATTTGACACATATTTCAAAATGCAGCCATACATCTAAGCTCCGTGTTCCATAATTTCAGAGAATTTTCGAAGGATTTTTCTTCATATATATATGATTTTGAAGAAGAGGTAGAGTTTGTTGAAGCTTGGAATCAAATGTTGACAAACTACGGGCTTGAAAACAACGACTGGTTGAAACGTATGTTTTGCATTAGGCGAAAGTGGACATTAGTCTATGGACGACAAATGTTTTGTGCTGATATGACGACAACACAGAGAAGTGAGAGTATGAACAGTGTGTTGAAAATGTACTGCTCCTACAAACACAAGTTTTTAGAATTTTTCAAACACTTTGAAAGACTAATCGATGAAAGAAGATATGATGTGTTGAAGGATGATTTCAAATCAATTACCAGCCAACCAAGTCTGAACTATCCAGTTTTAATCTTAAAGGATGCCTGCAAAGTTTACACACCCGAGGTATTTAAGTGTTTTGAACAACAATAGTTTATGTCGCATGATTGTGGTGTAGAAATGTTAGAGGATGTCGACACACACAGAAAATATAAAGTAACCCCCCACACTAGGAGATGCTCTCATACAGTTACAGTTCATAAGAATGATGATAAGAATATCGAGTGTAGCTGCTGTAAATTTGAATTTGGCGGGATTTTGTGTGCTCACATCCTAAAGATTTTCACTACGATTGACGTGTTGAAGATTCCTCCTGCGTTGATATTGAAGAGGTGGACAAGAATAGTAAAACATGGATTATTTGGAACTGATCCAATCGTGGACAATAGTAATGTTGATCCGAGTGAGATTCATAACATAAGATACAGAGATTTGTGTGGCTTTTCCATGCATTTATTTACAAAGGCAGCCGAAAGATGATGACACATATAGGCATGTGAAAGAAATTATGCTTAGCCAGTGTAAGTTTGTGGATAAAATATTATAAGAGAGTATAAATATGCAAACTCCACCAACCGGTGTATCATGTTCTGCCGAGGGTGCCCATGTTCAAGCGAAAGGAATCAAAACTAAGAAGCCAACAAAGTCTGGTAAGAGAATGAAAGGTGGACTAGAGAAGAACTCAAGAAAAAGAAAATCAACAAGAATAACAAGCGAAACACAGAATCCGGTATGAATTTTCTGACTTAACTTCTTTACTAATAATTGGTTTATTACTCTTCATTTATTAACATACTTTTAAATTGATATACCGTTCCAGCCATCAAATGCAATGCCAACGACAACTTCTTAGTTCTCAACTCCTCAACAATGGGACGAAAGTTTCAGCATGGAAGCCAATACTCCGTTCACTGTTCTTTTGTCATCTCAATTATCTAATTCCAGTTTCATGTGAAATCTGATATGTATTTGTATGTATGTATATTTGATTTGAAACAATGAACAAGGTATTATGTATGCATGCGCTGTTTTATGTAATACCAAATGAATGACAACACTAATTTCCTTCTAAAAATAAAAACATGTAAATGAAGCGAATAATTATTCGCCCCCAGCCGACTCCTATTAATTATCCTTTTAATTGAAAATTTAAAACCATAAAATTTAAGCGAATAAATATTCGCTACAATAAAAACAAGTATTTGAGGCGAATATTTATTCTCTTCATGTTTCTTTCAATAAATTGATATTTTGTATCATTTGGTATTTACATGTTAGAGTAAGTGTAATTACATGTCAAGTAACCCGGTTTCTCATGGGTGGGGTGAGGGTTTTACATGAACGACAGGTTTCAAATAACATCAAGCGAATAATTCTTCACTCAAATTCGATTACTCTAAATTCAAAGTGTTCATATAATATTGTAAAACTAAAAACAAGTAATTGAAGCGAGTATTTATTCGCTCCAAATCGACTCCTCACATAAAAATTTTAGGAACATTTCTAAAAAAAAATTGATTTGAAGCGAATATTTAGGCGTTTCATGTTTCTTTCAATTAATTTATTTATTTAATACATAAATAAACAAGTATTTGAAAATCAAATTTCATTAAAAACAATCTGTATATATACATCTTCATTATTGTAAAAATGTCAAGTAAAAATATTTAAAAATTTAAATTACACAACATCTTCATTATTGTATAAATGTCAATTAAAATTAAATGAATCGTTTAAATACACAATCTGTATGCATCTTCATTATTGTACAAATGCCAACTAAAATGATTTGAAAACTTTAATTACACAATCTGTATACATTTCCAAATTCATTGACTAATCCATTTACTGCAGGATTTGTAGACCTTGTTCCTGGCTAGGTTGAGCTCATAGCCAATGACACACCAACAATATACCATCCTCAAGGTCTTTATTTGTGCCCGCACATTTTTTTAACGCCGAAGCCACTTTTCCAACCCTTCACCTCACCTTCATACATCTCCATATGTCTCATGCAAAAAATGTCGCAGTCAGTGTAATTCTTGGAATCCTGCCATGACAATTTCAAACATGTCTTTTTCAAACTGCCATACTTTTCAGCAAGAACGGGGTCTATGCCGTTCATAAACCGTTGAATGTAGTCATCCTAATACATAATTACAAACAACATGATGTTATGTAATTTAGTGCTATTAGTAATTCAATCACTTAACTAGTTCAAAATAAAATTTTAGTGTCATACCAAGATTGGGACATTCTTATATCTTCTCTCGAAGGGCGATTGCATAGGTGACTCCCTGTTGTCAAGTACTTGAATTTGCTTTTGTATGAAGTTATAGCAAACCAAGTAGAAATGGGAGTCATCAATGATTGGGAAAAACATCTGTGAATATAATTAAAACAAATAAGATTTCATATAGGTGTACATGCTATTATAAGATATCACAGCGAGAGATGTACTTACGAGGTCCACATCCAAGAGGTCCCTTTTCGAAATCTTAAAAGCCCGACCTCTACGATAGAATCTCTCATCGAATTCTTTTTGGCAAGTTATCCCACTTGCACGAAAAATCTGTTTACAACATAGTCTTTAGTGTCACACGAATAACATAATTGATAAAAAATAGTGCTAGTACAACTTACGGTGACCGCGGTTGTGAAGAAAATCTTATTGCAACGCCGTTTTACATTTCTCTTACAAAAGTCGTTCAACATGTACGACCAAACGTCAATAATCATACTGTCTACCCAGGTTTGATCAGCCATTGTAAGCATGTCCCCGCGCGTCACGTGTAGACTTAGTCTCTCCCCCAAAAATAACATTTCACTACATAAAACCATAAAAACATGTTTCAGAATGGGGTACAAAGTATATTTTTTAGGAATAAGTAAGAATGTCCAGGAAACATTACCTTTTATCAAGTCCTTTAGCAAATATGAAACCCACAAAAATCTTATGAATGTTTGTCATTTCTTTGACATCCCTAAACATTTTACTGTAATATGGGGTTTTCAATACTGGAGGCAATTCCAATGCTTCAAGCCATTCATTCAATAGCATTTGTGGACGAGAAGAGGCAGTTTGAAGTGGCGGTGGTAGACTAGAGATGCATTCTTCTGGTTCAATTTTTACTATCGCCAAAGAAGGGGAGTTGTTGTTGGTTTCGGTGTTGATGACCTCGGTTAACCAATCCATTTTCAAATTTTGGGGGACTTTTCTGTAGACATTTAATGCCTTTGATGGTCCCACTTCTTCTGTTTGTTGAATAATTTGGGTAGGAGGCAAGACATGGGTTGTTGGAGTGCTGGTGTTGGTTTTGGTTTCTGTTTTGGGAGGAATGGTGTTGGCTTTGGCTTGAGCATTTTGGAGTGGTTGTGGTTTTGGTGTTGGTTTCTGTTTTAGGAGGAATGGTGTTGGTTTTGGCTTGGGCGGTTGGAGTGGTTGTGGTTTTGGTGTTGGTTTCTGTTTTGGGAGGAATGGGGTTGGCTTTGGCTTGTGCCATTGGAGTGGGGGTGGTTTTGGTGTTGGTTTCTGTTTTCGGAGGAATGGGGTTCTTGTTGGATTGGGCTGTTGGAGTAAGGGTGGTTTTGGTGTTGGTTTCTGTTTTCGGAGGAATGGGGTTCTTGTTGGATTGGGCTGTTGGAGTGAGGGTGGTTTGTGTGTTGTCTTGGGTATTTGGAGGAAGGGTGTTGGCTTTGGCTTGGGTATTGGATTTGGTGTTGGTTTTGGTGTTGGGAGGAAGGGTGTTCTTGTTGGCTTGGGCTGTTGGAGTGGTGTTGGCTTTGGTGTTAGTTTCGGTGGTGGGGGTTAGGGTGTTCTTGTTGGCTTGGGCTGTTGGAGTGAGGGTGGCTTTGGTGTTGGTTTCGGTGTTGGGAGGAAGGGTGTTCTTGTTGGCTTGGGCTGTTGGAGTGGTGTTGGCTTTGGTGTTGGTTTCGGTGGTGGGGGTTAGGGTGTTCTTGTTGGCTTGGGCTGTTGGAGTGAGTGTGGCTTTGGTGTTGGTTTCGGTGGTGGGGGTTAGGGTGTTCTTGTTGGCTTTGGCTGTTGGAGTGGTGTTGGCTTTGGTGTTGGCATGGGTGGTGGGGGTTAGGGTGTTCTTGTTTGTTGGGGCTATTGGAGTGGTGTTGGGAGGAAGGGTGTTGGCTTTGGCTTGGGTGGTGGTTTCGGTGTTGGGGGTAATGCCTTTTCCTCTTGGTTGCTGATGCTTTGTCTTGTCCAAGCTCTTTTGTAAGCCTTCCCTCAGGATTGAATGGGAGTTTATTACAGTGGCAAATGGCTCAAATGCAGATTGTACAAGTTCCATTGCGTTAATCTGGTGCATCTCATTTAGATATTTAGCCTCTTGTGCCAATTCGCCTGCAGCGGCTGCAACCTTCCTCAAACATGATACAAGATTTTGTGGAATTGGTGGCTGCTCAGTAAGATTGTCATCCCCAGCTAGTGGTAGTGGTGGCTCCACATTTTGTTGAATCGGTGGTTGCTCATTCGGAATGGTTATGCGAGCAACTACCCTACCATGTCCAAATCCCCCCTGGGCAGCCTCATAATCAATCATTTCGTACATCTTCTTCTCGTCCCAGCATCCCAAAATAGGAAAATTCCTTGAGATCTGACTGTTTACCTTGAAATCAACCACACGGTCCAAGTATTACAACTGATACATTTGCATAAACAAATATATATTACGTTAAAATAAAGGAAAAATTATGAAGCTACAACCTACAGCAAATAGATTTCTACACTCACCAAAAGAAACGTTAATGGTCCATAGAAATATGATGTCTTTTTTTCTTTCCACTTATAAACACTGTCAACTAGTCCGTCTAACGTAAACTTGCACCAGTTGTAGTCTTTGATTTTAGATACATCTTGTAGGGATTTCAGTACTTTGAATCTGTATATAAAAAAGGAGTGCCTCAAATCAGTTAAAATGATAGTGAAGTTCTAAATGAAATTACAAAATTACTGTTAGGTTGTTTGGGTATACCTGCACTGTAGATTTTGGGATGTCCACAAAAAACTGGATACAGCAAACACCACGAAGTCCATCTTGAAGTTACTGTCTCCGGCTGTATTCTGTAGAATTTTGTCCGGCATTTGGTAGGTCGAAGGACCTCCACTGTTCTCGAATCCCCATCTCCTTCTCCACGCCGTGAGCTGGTCCTTGTACTCCTTGTCGTCCGTGCGAATTCCTAAACACTCTGCCACTTCTAATTTCCCTCTAGGGATGTTCAATACACATTGAACATCCTCTTCATCAATCTGCATCTCCTCTCCACTGTGTAGGACGATGCTCCTCCTTCTGGGATTGAAGAGACTCACAATGCACCGTGAGAATTCAAGTGGGCATTTTAATATGTCTAGTGAAAGAAGGGAACCAAATCCTATGTCCCTCACAGCATCCTTCTATTCTTCGGATAACCTGTTAATCAGGTAATGAAGGCGCGATGGAGAGGTTCTGCTCTTAAAATCAAAATCAGGGTCACGAGTCTTTCTTCTTTTTTTCTTAACCTGGTTCTCATTAAGTGCTTCATTAGTAGCGTTGGCTAGAATATCCAGTGGTATCGTGGTCGTGCCTGATGCCTCGGGTTTTCTTTTCCTTTGTTGAACACTACATTAACATGGTGCACACGTTTATTCCAAAAATTCGATGAACTACATAATCCAAAAAGAAGCAAATATGTACATTTTCTAACATTAGCGTAATTACCTCAGTGTGTTAACTTCCGTCGTCGATTCAGTATATGGAACTATTTTCTTATCGGAATCCTAATTCTGAAATGATAGAGTCACATTTAGATTCAAACAAACTCAAATAAGCAAACGAAAAAGACCCACGCATGCAACCGTAAACACTTCTTACCATTTTCGCAGCATCAGAAGATACTAACCGGAAGAGAAATGGATTCGTAATCGAACGAGCGGAGACGATAGCGCTAGGTCAAATAGTAGAGTAACTTGGGGGTATGACGGCCGGAGTCGGGCTTGAGATATTCTTTTTTCTAACTTCCTCTATTAGTGTGAATGTATTTTCATGAGGCCGTATCGGTTTTTACAAACATGAATAAGGAGTTTTTCATGAACTTCATATGAGTCGAAGCATTATTCGCTCATGAAATGTAACATATAATTCTGCATTATGAAAATAAAAGATACTAGAATAGACGAAGATTTATTCGTGTTGAATGTCGGATTGTGCGAATATATCTTCGCTCAAGAAATCTTTTATATGATTCAACATTATGAAAAAAAAAGACATTCGAAAAGGTGAGCAACTATTCGCTTCTAAATGCGGAAGAAGCGAAGAAATCTTCGATCAGCAAATCTAACATATATAATACAATCTGAAGGATTGACATTTGATTGGATGGTGGCAGTTGAAATGACTTGCCGTATACGGGTTTCACACAGCCTGAGACTATGTGACAGGTGAATTGACATGACAAAAAGGTTTTGGCGCTTCATTTTATTTATTTAATTTAATATAATTTAAATGTTAATTATATTTCATATATTTTTCTTTATATATAAATAATAATATATTTAATTTAATTTTCCACTTATGTAATAAATATAATTTTATTTATATATGAATAATTTAATATTTAATATAATGTTAATTAAAATATTGAATTATTTGATTTATGATTAGAAGATTGAGCGTGTATTTGGAGAAATTTTGGTTTTTTATACAAAAACACACAAAGATCAAACAACACCTAATTGTATTGTTTTTACTTTTTCATTAACAATATATAAATTATGAATGATGTTTCCTGTCAAAAAGACTGTAGACTGGTTCGATTTAATATTTGATGATTACTTTAAGATAATGCATATCACCGTAAAAAAACATTTCATTAATAAATTAAAAATATGAATGAAGTTTCAATTAAAAAAAATAAAAAATAAGTTTCAAGTGATTTGAGCGAAGATTTATTCGCTGCATGTCAATTCCAATAAATTTCATTAATAAATGGAAAAATAACTTTCATGCTAATTTTGGTCATTACATACATGCGTCAGTGTACTTACATCATAGGTAAACGGTGTTCTCATGGAAGGGTAGGGTGTTTTACATGAACGTCAGGTTAGAAATAATTGAAGCGAAGATTTATTCGCTTTAAACATGCTCCTCGTAAATTCTAATTTTCATTAAAAATTAATAAAAAAAATTCAAATAATTTGAGCGAAGATTTATTCGCTGCATGTCATTTTTAATAAATTGAATTAATATTGAATAAATGTAAATATAAAATTCATGTTAATTTTGGCCTTTACATACAAGGGTAAGTGTATTTCCATGACAGGCAAACGGTCTTCTCATGGTTGTGTTGGGAGGTTTACATGCAGGACAGGTGAAATATGAATTAAGCGAAGATTTCTTCGCTCCTGAGCGAATCCCCGTAAATAAAAATGTAAGAGAAAATTAAAACATAAACATGAAGTAATTTTAGCGAAGATTTCTTCGCTGCATGTCATTTCCAATTAATTTATTTAGCATTTAATAAACGGAAATATAAAATTCATGTTAATTTTGGTAATTTGTGGGTTATTAAAATGTTTTGACGCTTCAATTGAATTTTTTTGAATTTTTTCAATTAAATATATTTTAAATCTTATTTATATTCAATATAATTTTCTTCATATAGAAATAATATTATATTTAATATAATTTTATACTTATTTATTAAAATAATTTTATTTATATAGAAATAATTTATTATTTAATATAATGTTAATTAAAATATTGAATTATTTGTTTTATTTGATAAAATTATTTCTATATAGGGTTTTATACAAAAACACAGAAATGCTATTGTTATTACTTTTTCAATTATGAAATATAATTTATGAATGATGTGACCAAAGGACTGCAAACTGTTCCGATTTGATATTTGATCACGGGAAAATTACTTTTTCTGAATCTATAGATATAAAAAAATTTAAAAAAAACATATTTTCTGTTTGCTATAAATGTAGGGATTACATAAACAATCTTGGTCGACATGAAATATTTCGTGAGCATGAGCATTGTTGTTGAGTGTGTGTGTTTTTTAAGATATTTTGTTTGGATCTATCCTTTGGGAGATTCTATGTGGTGGAAAACTTCTTCAATGAAGATCAACTGGTGGAAAACATCTTCAGTTACTACAAATTCTTCATACTTCAAGTAGAAACTACTGATCAAATGAAGATCATACGTGTCCACTGCTGGTGGGAAGAGCCAGCTGTGGGAGATTCCCTGGGATGGAAAACATCTCAAGAGATAACTCAACATGTGTACAGTTATGCGTGAGAGATCCGCTGTGGTCGCTTCAATGGAGATGCATTGAAACTGGAGATGCAGATGAATATTGTTATAATGTACAAATGTTTATGAAACGTAGAAATGTTTATGAAACGTTGTGATGAAATTTTGTTCATCGAATTATAAAAAATATTTGTTATATATATTTTCATTCAGATTTCATTAAACATTTATAAAATAACGAATTTATTATATAATAAAGTATTATAATATGTACTTCTGGCTAAGTATACCTTTCCCATAATTGTAATCATTGCCATAATTGTAATCTGAAGTGACATGTAATGTAAAATGTTTTGGCGCTTCTTCAATCATTTAACCATGGATGGGATTTAATATACAAGCGAATCCATATTCGTTCAATGTTGTCGTTTTCAAATATCAGTATCAAGCGAATTGTATTTCGTGTCCTAACACTGGTTGGTTTAATAAAGAAACTAACAAGCGAATGAATCTTCGTTCATAAAATCTTTAGAGTTTTACATGAACATGTCACAAATACAATATTATTTAAATAAAATTATCAGGCGAATTAATCTTCGTTTTAGCGCACATGGTTAAAAGTAATACACTAACAAACAAACGAAGATATGTCCGTTCGATTTACTGATTAGATACGGTGTTATGAAGCGAACAACGCTTCGATATATCATTATGAGGGGTTTACATGAACACATTAGTTGTTTTACATTATAGTTTGAATTGAAAATGACATCCAAATTGCAATCAAACAATCAAACATAACGACAATGATTCGATTTATATAACTCCAGGATACAATTACTACATAATGTAAAATATAACTTCAGAATATAATCAAACATAACTTCAGAATATAATTACTACACAAAAACATTTCATAATCCGTTTACATAATTACTACACAGATTAACAAACAAATAGCGGTTCAAAAATACAAATTAAGCTCTAGTCTGATTCATCAGATGATGACTCGTTAATCGGTCCTGTCATCGACATGATCTCTTATTCGATGACGGGTGGAATGTATAGCTGAATTGCTTCGTTCACAGCATTGATCCATCGATTGAGGAATGAAACCGTAAAAGAATTATCTATTATTGATGCGTACTCTAGGTAAAGATGATGAGGAATATGCATCAAGTCCTCCGGAGGATTCAGTCCAATCGAAGGTAGGGGATTCCGTAGGCCAAATTGTCTATATATGACAGTTGTACAGTAGGAGGTAGTTCCCTCCAGGCCCAACACAATGATGAATGGAGAACCCCTCATCTCGTACATCATTTGACTAAAGAGATACCACGGAACAATGAACCGAATTGGGTGAATATCCGAAATAAAATTCTCAAGCACGATTCTAGCGACCCTTTACAATTGCAGATTTGTAAAGGAAGGGTAGGGAATTGAAGGACGGGGCAACCAATGCAATTTGTCTAACAACCAGAGGTAAAGAACCAAAGGTGATCCACGGCGGGAATAGTTATTTGCCTCTGGGACAAATTCGTTAAGACCAAGTAATGTCTCAGCAAGTACAAGGCTAGCCATGTTTGGGGCGTTTCCCATCAGTGTAGGAACTACATCCAGGAGCCTATCCGAAGGCCGTCGTCCTGCAGCCGGACACAAAAAAAAAATGAGCAAGAACCACAAGCATGATTAGTTTGCTTTGTGTGTGGCCGATGGTCCTCTCAGCTCCCTGGACACGCCAAATGTACTCGTCTATGTTTGTCATATTGAGAAATCCATGTTGGAGGGTAAACAAAACAGCGTCAAACATTGTACCTCCATAGAAGCTGTGGCAAATTTCGAATGCACTATGAGGATCTTGATTGACAGGCAAAATCATGAGTGCAAGACTACCACACCTAAGGATTGAAGCGAAGTCCTCTATCGTCGGGCATATGTGCATTTCCCCAATAACAAAAGAACGAGAGTCTGTATTCCATCTGCTTTGCATGTGGGCCATCATTCCGTCGTGAACGTTTATTCGTAAAAGAGGTAGAATCTCATCTAAATGATAGACACTAAAAGGGATAGGGTCATCGTTGATCAAACTTAAGTATCGCTCCAGTTGTTGCTGCGATAAAACCAGCATGTCTGGGTCCATCTCTACCTCCATCTTATGAGTATTACACTAAATGAATGAAGAGAACGAATCTAGTGTAGACACCGGTAGAGAGAAATTTGGGAAGGACAGAGTCAAAACAAAAAGAGAGGTGAGAGTGAGAGTGGAGTGTGAGAGTGAGAGTGAGAGTGAGGGTGTGAGAGTGAGAGTGTTTATCAGCAGTAGTTGAAGTAATAAATGATTTTTCATTCATGAATTCATATCCTTACATAACACCGGTAGGGGCATTACATGTTGTGAAGATATCTTCATTTAGGAATTTGAAAACATATAGTTAAGAAGATATCTTCGTCTCTGATTTTAAAAATATGGTTTGTACCAAAAAAACCATAATAAGATATCTTCGTTTAGGAATTTGAAAATATATAGTTAAGAAGATATCTTCGTTTAGGAATTTGAAAACATATAGTGAAGAAGATATCTTCGTTTCTGATTTTAAAAATATGACTTGTACCAAAAAAAACCATAACAAGATATCTTCGTTTAGGAATTTGAAAATATATAGTTTAGAAGATGTCTTCGTTTATGAATTTGAAAATATAAAGTTACGAAGATATCTTCGTTTATGAATTTAAAAATATGGCTTGTACCAAAAAAATCATAAGAAGATATCTTCGGTTAGGAATTTGAAAATATATAGTTAAGAAGATATCTTCGTTTAGGATTTTAAAAACATATAGTTAAGAAGATATCTTCGTTTCTGATTTTAAAAATATGGGCACAAGAAGACATAAGAAGATATCTTCGTTTATTTTTTTGAAAACATATAGTTAAGAAGATATCTTCGTTTCTGATTTTAAAAATATGGGCACAAGAAGACATAAGAAGATATATTCGTTTATGAATTTAAAAACATGTAGTTAAGAATATATCTTCGTTTAAGAATTTGAAAACATAGAGTTACGAAAATAACTTCGTTTCTGATTTTAAAAATATGGGTACAAGAAGACATATCAAACATCAATAAATTATAAGTTCTAATTCCATAAAGTACATTAGTACAACAATGTCAATTGACCTGTGTAAACATAAGAATTATTGTACAAGTATAATTCCGTATAACACATACAAATCTCTAAAATCTTGATCTAATTGCATTCTTTAACTTAAACCTATTGACATTGTGCTCAGACATAAGAATTCTGTATAAATATTTGATCCTCAATGTACTCAAAGCTTCTTCGGCCTTCAAAAGAACAAGAGAAAGTATAAGAACATCTAAAATTGTTAAATGTCATAGACTAACATATGGTATAACACTTAAATTTTTTTCGTTGATGTCAATACCCCAATCCTTCACCGCTCCTCTATATGTTTCCATATGTCTCATTAAATATACACCACAGTCTTTCTTGTTTGAATTATCTTGCCAGTCCAGCTTTGGGGCCGTTATCCTGTATTTTTTAACCTTTGCAGCAATTCTTTCTAGGCCTTGCCTTTCCAAGAAAGTCACAAAACTATCGACTTGTTTCCTCAAATTGGTATACTTGTCCAGAATTCTCATTTTATGTGGACAACCGGAGTTGTCTAGTACATTGATTTGGGAGGCTTTAATATTCACACATACAAGAAAGAAATGTTTGCAAAAGACGACGGGTAGGAATATCTGTAAAAAGAACACAAACATTTATTATTTGATTGCATACTCGTTACTTGGAATTGAGGGATATGTACATACCAGGTCAGCGAAGATGAGGTCTTCTTTTGTGACATGGTAGTTTCTCATGTCTTCTTCAAGGGATTGGCAAAATAAGGTGGAATCATACTGCAGACTAACCTGCAAAATAAGGGTAGAGTATCAAAGTCATGAACATTGAAGGATACATAGCACAAAACAAGAGAAGCACTTACATGTGATATTGATGAAAAACTAATTATTCGTGGTTCATGCCTTGGCAACCTACGACATTTATAGTGCACAATTATGGACCAAGCGTCCACCACTTCGCTCGCAATTTCTTCACCCAGTTTTATTGTTTGAAATAGATGACGGGTGATATTACCCGGTGGACCTTCGTACAGAACGTCACTGCAAAATAGATTCATTTAGAAGAACATAACTAACTAATTTCATATTTCAAATTTCTAAAAGCATGCTAAGTAACTTACCTTCCAGCCATGTCTTCAGCAAACACAAAATCGGCCAATCTCTGTTCCTTGTTGGTTATTTTGTGGTCCAACTTATCCGCAACCTCTTTCTTGTAAGGGGATCGAAGGTGCACAGGAATCTTTGTGATCTTCCTCTTAGGATAGTCTCTAATGTTGACGCATCCTCCCCCTATCAACTTCATCTTCATCTTCAGAAGATTCAACAGCTTTAGAAGCCTCAACCTGTTCCTTCCCTTCACCCTGATCATTTGGTTCAACAGTGGGTGACTGAGCTTTGTGTTCCTCAACCTCTTCCTTCTGTTCACCCTTATCATTTGGTTCAACAAGGGGTGACCGAGCTTTGTTGGGCAGAACTGCATCCTCAAGTTCTTCCTCTTCAAAAGGGAGTGACTGAGCTTCATTGTGCAGACCTGCAGCCTCAACATCTTCCTGTTGAACAAGGAGTGATTGATCTTCAATGTCCTGAACTGCATCCTCAAGATCTTTCTGTTGAACAGGGAGTGACTGAGCTTCATTGTGCAGAAATGCATCCTCGAGATCATTCGGTTCAACAGGATCTGAGCGTTTTTTTTCATTTTGCAGAACTGCATCCTCAAAATCATTCAGTTCAACCCGTGCTAATGGATTATCTTCATTGTCCTCAACTGCATCCTCAAAGGTGTATTCAACCGGGGGACTATTGATTTTCAAGCCCGTACTCTCTAAAGTGTCCCCAAGTGCCTCACTTGGAGGATCTTCCACACCTATACGAACCTCACCATCATTCACCACCTTCAAGTATTTCATGAACCCTTTAGACTGTCTTAGGTTCAGGAAACCGGCCTCAAAAAAAGGCTTCGGATCGATGTTGCGTTTCTCCAACTCCCCTAATAGGTAATTAAGCTGTTGGGCTATATTTTTAAAAGTTTGCATGATTTTAGATGTCAACATCTGTAGATTATGAAAAACAGATTTTATTAGTCTCGAAAACAAGAAACTATAGACAAATGTGAGTCAATTTCTTGTTTCCACATACCTCATCATCATCTTCTTTTAATTCCACCAAATCAACTAGATTCTCAGGTTCTTTATCTGCTAGGCGCGCCCTTGCCCGACCCAGCCCAAAACCACCGGCACGACCTTATAAGGTGGTAAACTCTAACACTGTGACGTCATCCCAACAAGAGATTATTGGAAATTTCCTTTCATGAGGCAGACGTACACCTTCCACAAAAACACCATCTAGGTAGCAAATCTGGAGTAAATGAATGGGAAACATGTTAGTAAATATTTGATACCTATAAATCATATACAAGAGATGAATTATTTACCAATAAAAAGGTTATAGGTCCATCAAAATATGGATTTTTATCTTTACTTGCTTTTTCTTTCCAACTTCTTACACTTTCAACCAATCGTTGTAGTGTGAAGTGGCACCAGTTCAGTTCCTTTATGTTATCAACATCCATTAAGGATTTGAGAATTTTGAACCTGAAATGAATAAAATACATGTGTGAGTAATCACAAATACAATTAGATATATAATAGGTTTGAATGCATGTTTACCTGGCTCGTGAATTTTGAACTGGACATAAAAAACTTGAGACAACAAAGACAACAAAGTCGATTTTGAAATCGTTGTCTGCACTTGTGTTACTTAATATCTTGGGTATCATAGAAAGTGTTTCAGGAGTTTTTGAGTCTTCCCCGGTCCATCCGGTCTTCCAATCCCTCAAGAAATTAAAAAAATCAGGGTCCTTAGTCTTGTCCCCCAGCGGACTCAACTACGTTCATTGGCCCTCTAGGGAGGTTCATCACGAGCTGGACAAGATCTTCATCGATAAGGATCTCCTCACCGTTGGCCAATACCAGAGAACTCTTATCCGGGTCAAAAGATTGGATTACGTGTCTCGAAAAATGCCCAGGGCAAGTGGAGACACCCAATGTAAGAAGAGAACCAAACCCGATTTGCTTCACGGCTTCCCTCTGTTCTACGCTCAATTTAGGAATCATTTGAGAAAGGCCATGAGGGGATGATCTTGTTAGAAATGTCACTTTCCTTTTTTTGATGGTTTTGGTTTTTTGGGGAGATGGTGGTAAATCTTCATCGAATGGTGTAGTACATGGAGAAATATTAGTGGTTTCTAAGGGTGGTGCTGGTAACTCTTCATCGATTAGTGGAGTGGATGTAAGAATAACATTGGTTTTTTTTTTGGGGGGGGGGGGGAAAGGTGGTAGTAAAATCTCATCAAAATGTGTAGTACCTGCAGCAATATCAGTAGCTTTGACAGCAACTGTAGAAACTGATTCAGCAGTCGATGACTTCGTATTCGTCTTTGTATTTCTCTTCCTCTTCCTTTCATATGTAACCAAGTTATTAAACCTCGAAGTCATTATTTTCGGTGGGATAACATAAATCAGTATTCAACTAAATAAATGGAATCAACGGGTGTAAAATTAGTAGAAAATATATAAACACAATAAGATTAACCTACCTCTCTGGTTTATTGCGGGGATTGACGTTGGATACAGGATTGGGGGCAGTTTCGTTTTCGTTTATGCTGTTACAAATTGACAAGACGACCTCTCGGGAGTCGATGGTATCCACTTCCATGTTGTTGCCTTGGTTTTCTGACATTTTCAGAAGAAATCCTTGTAGAATAGAAGAAATCTCTAGGGTTTCAACATTGAATATTTGATGATCGCCGGGAGATAGAGAGAGAAGAATATGAACAGTTGCTTATGAAAATGAAAATGATGTAGAGTGGGATTGTAGCGGGAAATTGAAATTATAACAATAAGTAATTGAAGCGAAGAAATATTCGTTCTATATCGTATCCTCGTAAAAAAATTCATAAATTATTTTAAATATAAAAATAATTATTTGAAGCGAAGTTTTATTCGTTGCATGTAAATTCCCTCATTAAGTGTATTTACATGAGAGGTAATCGGTCTTCTCATGGGAGAGAAGGGGGTTTTACATGAACATCAGGTTAAAAATAACTGAAATGAAGATTTATTCGCTTTAAACAGTATCCTCGTAAATTTAAAATTGAAATTTTTAAAATAATAAATTATGTAATTTAAGCGAATATTTTTTCAATACAAATCATCTCCTCTTAAATAAAAATTAAAAAAAAATAAAACTAAAATGAAGTAATCGAAGCGAATATTTATTCGCTGCATATTATTTGTAATAAATTTAATTGATATTTAATAATGCCAATCGTATGCTCGTAACATTTATTAAAAAAATAAAAAATAAGAGTGAAGTAATTGAAGCGAAGATTTGTTCGTTCGCTGCATGTCATTTTTAATAAATTGAATTAATATTTAATAAACGGAAATATAAAATCCATGTAATTTTGGTCTTTACATACAAGGGTAAATGTATTTCCATGACATGCAAGCGGTCTTCTCATGGGTGAGTTGGGAGGTTTACATGAAGGTTTTTATTAAAATTAATTGAAGCGAATAAGTCTTCGCTCCTGAGCGTCTCCCCGTAAAAAAAATTAATAAAAAAATAAAATAAGAATGAAGTAATTGAAACGAAGATTTGTTCGCTGAATGTCATTTTTATTAAATTGAATTAATATTTAATAAACAGAAATATAAATTCAATGTAATTTTGGTCTTTACATACAATGGTAAGTGTATTTCCATGGCAGGCAAGCGGTCTTCTCATGGGTGGGTTGGGGGGGTTTACATGAGGGTCAGGGCTCCTTGGATAAGAAATCTTCGCTCCCTTCGCTTCTCACCCTTCCCTCTGACATGGGGCCCGGAGCGAAGAGATCTTATCTGGATCATATGAATATTATATTATTTCCGTACGTTAACTGGCAATTCCGTTAACGGCGTCTGGGGTGAACCCGGAATGAAACTCGGATTCCGGATTCTCCCTCCCTCCATCTCCTACCCAGATTGATTTATTAATATAATAATAATGCTGCAATTTGATTGGTCTGCAACAGAGGAACACGGGAATCGGTAGCAGAAGATCTGGATTATTATATATATAAACAAATTTTTTTATTATTATAAATGCACCTACTTTCATAATTTTATATTTATTTGTTACCTTATGCATATATTGTATTATTTTTCATCATTAATTTTATATAAATACATTTTATCTTTTATCATATATTTTTTTTCTCATCATATATATATATATAATATTTTATTTATGAGTATAAATAACTTTTATGTTAATATAAAAATTAACTAATTGGTAATAAATATTAAATACAAAATATATATGCATACATAAAATAATAAAATTATTTCAAAAATCATATGTGGTTTAGCGGTTTAAGTGTTCACAATCCATCCTGAAGACCAGAGTTTGAATCCAAAAATAGCAAATTTATATTTTCAAGAATGTATTCTTGATTATAATATATGGTGGCACAACTTTTAAACAAATGATAGGCATCTGAAAGTGTCAGGTCAAAATTAGTGGTTGGTTTGACGAACATTTAAATGTCTGAGATCCCTAGTTGGAAGTCAGGTGGTGGGTGGTTTGTCAGAATTAGTGGTTGGTATGACGAACATTTGAAAGTGTGAGGTCACGAGATGGAGGTCAGGTGGTGGGTGGTTTGTCGAGTGTGAGGTCGGAATTAGTGGTTGGTTTGGCAAGCATTTGAAAGTGTGAGGTTGGAATTAATGGTTGGTTTGGCGAGCATTTGAAAGTGTGAGGTCACGAGATGGAGGTCGGGTGGTGGTTAGTGGTTGGTTTGACGTTAGATTAGAGGTCTTTGATAAATTGGGATTGGTTGTTGATTTGTTGAAGTGGGAGTAAAAGAGAGGTTGACTAAGATTGGTGAGTGGTTTGTCGAGGGATAGAGGTATATGAAAAAAGTGTGAATCACAATATGAGAGTCAATTGGAGGATTAGTGGTTGAGTTTGATGAGATATAAAAAATGCATATGAAAAAACGTGAGTCACAAGATAAGGGTCAATTTGGGTTGGATTGTGAGTTGACCCGCTCATAAATTTAAATGGTTAAAAATAAAATTAAAAATGTTATATGTATGTTTCAAACTTGCAACCTAATAAAAACAAGTACAACTCTTTAACCAACTAGGCTAATAAGACTTTATATTTTAAACTTAATACCAAATTTGATGAACGTGGGACAATCTTAACAATATAATTTCAACTTTTTAACTAAATAATATATATATATATATAATGATGCTTAATTTTTAAAATTTCTGGATTTTTGTTCGAAAGTTATGGTTAATTTGGATATATATGTGAGAGTAAATTAATAATTGGGTTGAATTATGTGTTGACTCACCCATAAACATAAAACGATTATGTATGTTTCGAACTTGTAACCTAATAAAAACAAATACAACTCTTTAACCAAGTGTGATTTGGATATGGTTTGTCGAGGGATAATAGGCCGATAATAATTGAAAGTGGTTAAAAATATAAATCAAATATTTGATTGACCAAAGTGTGAGGTCACGATGCTAAATATTAAAAAATATGAATCAAATATTTGATAGACCAAAATGAAAGTGTAAGGTCACAAGATGAGAAGTTCATTGGAAAAAAAAATATGTGAGAAGATGAGTTATTTTACGGAAGTGAATAAGATGTGAAATGAGAGTGTTATATTTTTATTTTAATATATTATTCGTAATTTATTAAAAAAATTAAACATTTAATATATATTATTATAATTCTTTAATATTTTTTAATATTTTTATCAATATGCATCGCACAAAAAATTTCCTGGTTTACAAAAGTTGTATAATATTTTTTTGAATTATTAAAATTCTAATTGTTAGAATTTTATATTATAGATATTACATAATCATATTAATTAGAGTTATAAGAATATGAAAGATCAAGTTAATTGTTAATTTGTACTAAAATTCTAATCGTTCGAATTTTATATTATAGATATTACATACTCTAAGAATATAAAAAATCAAATTAATTTTTAATTTGTACTAACGGTGATTAATCATTGTGGGGTCATTTCTCTAAGAGATATATCAATACATTTTGTTCATCTCTATGGTAAGTGAAATTGTTATTCTTCTCTCTATAATTAAAATTCTCATTCTTTCTAAAGTTGGTTTTTAGAAAGATTCTATTTTTCAATCATCCATTTGATGAACAATATTGAACACTAGCATGTTCATTGTTTTATCAATGGTTTCTAGAAAAAGGTGTTTTTCTAGTTGTATCGATGTGTTCTTCGCTTGGATCAACATTAGAAGCGTTGATAAAACTTCTTGGATAACAAGAAGACGAAAGGTTGTTCGGGAGCATATTATATCGTGGGGTCTTCGTGTTTTTTTTTTGAGAACGCTGGGTTCCGCTACTCCTATGGAGTGCGACTAATCCCCGCGGGTTAAGCACATAGCCCGCAAACACACTTAACCATTTAACCAGGCGCAGAACTGGTCGCCCGACGGGCTCGAACCCAAGACCTCATTGAGGCCTGGGGGATATCCACCTCTTGCTGCCGCTAGACTAGAAGAGGGGATAAGAAGACGAAAGGTTGTTCGTGAGCATATTATATCGTGGGGTCTTCGTGTTGGATCGTTGTATTCTTGCAAATGGCTTTTTGATCAACTTTAGTACAGTTAGGTTATTTTGATAATATCCTATTAAAGTAATATGAAACTTATAAACAGTAAATCATTTTACGATTTTCTAAAATTACGTTTTCTAAGTTAGCATGATAATAGATTTTAAATGGTTTAAAACGATTTACACAATTTTATCATTCATATATATATATATGTGATATATGCTTAAGAAAATCTAACAATTGATTTAGGGTTTAGTAAAATTTTAGTTTCAATCTATTTTTCTAGAAAAGTTGAAAAGTTAATATTTCTTGGTCATTGAATAATTTTTTTAAACAATGAATGATACCTGGTTTGATTTACATAATGTAAATTTGAGTTTGAAGTTGCGTTTTGTTCGGTTTAACTTTTTGTTTAATCAGATCAATTTTTTATTTTTTTAGTTCGAATAATACTTTCAATCATTGGTAGGTTGTTTGTTACTCATACTTTTTGATTGTGTTGATGATCATTTTTTAAGTATGTGTTCATTCCCTTCTTAACAACATATGAGATAAAATAATCGGATTTAGTTTGTCTCCTACCATGATTTGCATAAATTTCGAGCATATATGTAGATTGTTTATTTTCATTTGACATGATATTTTTCAGTGTTGTTTACCAACATCAAATAAATATAATTTTAAATGTCGCTCAGAATATTTGGTAGAGATTTTTCCAATGTCGTTTATTTGGTTCGGTCGGCTTGCTCTACTTCAACCCACATCGTTTAGAAACTCAAATGAGTTATTTTGAAAGAAACCATCAACAAATTGTATGATCGTTATTTTGAAAGAACCATCAACAAATTATATGATCGTTGAATTTTTCCATTGGAAGTTTTATTTATATAAATTGTATACACAATTTGATATTTATATCATAAATTGTTTATTTTAAAGTTTGTAAATGTTATTCTGCATTATTTATTAATTAATTTTTTTATATATAATTTATATTTATTTTTGTTTAATTTAATGATAATTAATTACTTGTAATAAAAAAAAATGTTGACCAAAAAGATTCTAACTAGCTACTAATTATGTAATGATAAGAGGGGGCAATTGAATTGTTTCTGGAATGCACGGAGGGAGAAGGCCCATATATCATGGGCCGATCCATACATGATCAATCCATAATAACTAACATCTTCTACTTTTAACTTTTTAAAGAAAATATGATATCACTCATGTTTTGGTCACTGATGTTTTTGAAATTTGCAAATAGATATTTAGGTTTTTTAAACCAATGTTTATTCATTGTATTCCATAGTTACAAGAAAGTAGATAAAAAATTTATTTATACATAATATGATAATCATTTAAACATATGAACAATGAAAATGAAAAGTTATATACATTAATATTTGACTTTAATTTAATTTTTTTCTCTTCTTTTATATTTGTCATATTTCTTTTTAATTTTTTATATATTTTTTTGTTTATCATAATTAATTTAAAGTATATATTTTACTTTTTAATATAAAGAAAGTTTTTTCACTTAAAATTTATATTTTAGTTATTATATTTAAAATTATATTATATATTTAGAAATTGACTCAAATTAAATATTTTTTAAAATTATATAATTTGACATATATTAATATAATATTTTTTTTATTAATTATTAAATTTGTATATTATAAACTAATAAATATATTTTAAAATTGTATAAATATATTAATAATATATATAATTTTAAATTATTTATATAATTGGAAAAATAAGTAATAATAAAATTACTAAAAAAATAATTAATAAAAGAAATAATAAAAAAAAACTAATTAATAAGAACAAAAATTTAAACTTAATAATTAGTGTATTAATAATATTGGTGTGAAAATATAAGTTGTTATTTGAATAAACAAATATAAGTTATTAATAATTTATTAAAATATTGTATAATATAATAATATTTAAAATTTAAATTTAAATAATTTGTAAATATATTATTAAATATTTTTAATTAAAATATAATTTGTTTTGTTAATATTAAAATAAAAAATATATAATTATATTATAAATTTATTTTAATAAAATATATGTGAGAAGAAAAAAGATAAGATAAATTAACACAGTCAATAATTTTAATTAAATTAGAGACTAAATAAATCATTTTTTATTAGTATATAAGTATAAATAAATTTTTGATAGTAAATATTTGTAAATGAATTAGTTATACAGTTATATACTTGAAAAAAATTTCAAACTAAAAAAATAAAAAATAGAAAGAAAATGAAGGTAGTACAATTTAGGCTTAATTGACCACATTGTTGTTTAATAAATAAGTTTTTTATTCTTTGTTTTTTCTTTCATAGTAAACAAATTAAGTAAAAAAATAAAAATTAGCTTGCAAGAAAGACTTTAAGTTTGCTATAATTTATTTCATTTGATTAATTAATAAGAATTAAAGAGGATAATTATATTATGTAAGGAAGATGGTTCTATCCTTCTTTTTCTAGTTCAACAAATAGTTGAGAAGTAAATGATAATTTTGTTCTATCTGATTTTTTCCTGATTTTACTCTTATTAGACTTGAAATATTGTTAAATATAATTAAATATATATAATGTCATTATTAGAATTTTTATTTATTTAAAAAAATGGTTTAACTTGAAATATTGTTAAATATAATTAAATATATAATATTATTATTAGAATTTTTTATTTTAAAAATAAATGGTTTAACCGATATTTGCTGAAATTTAACCAATGGAATGATAGTAAAATAAAATTTGAAATAGAATTGTACAAATTATGTTTGGTCATCCGACTTAGTCACTCTTCCACATAGTTCGCTACACATTCGCTGCAAAACTTTCGCTCCCCTATCATTACCTAATACGAATAAACTAATGGGTCCGTCCAGTTTTCTTGACTAAGTTCTAATTTTTTAAAATTCTTCTTAATTGATCTTATAAGTGCTAATTAAATGTTAATGAAACTTAATTAGTTATAGTAAGGATATTAGAGTGGCAGGACATGGTGGTTGAGCTAGACCATACAATATTGGTGGGAAGTCAAAATAAAGATGATCAACAACTTAATAATAATATTCAAGTAAGTTAGAGTTAGTTTATCATTATTAATTCCTCTAGCCACCAATGCAAGCAATATATCTATCTAATTTTAGTAGGTAAGCTAATCAAATATAATTACTTTTTTATTTTAAACTCAAATATCATATAAATTTTCTTTTCAATCAATTAGAATATTTCAAATGATATAATAGACTTAAAAAAAGTATGTGAGATGTACTCTCTTCCTAAATTTAAAATAATAATAATTAAATATATAGCTCACCTTAATCATTTCATATTTTATTTTAAATTATAATTTTTAGTTTTTATATATTTCAATTCTCTTTAAATTAAAAAAAAAAATAATGAGCTTCTTAAAATTATCACCAATTATTTTTTTTAGATTAATCAAATAACTCAAATCCAAAAGAGTTAAACTAAGGAAATAAAGTATGAAAAAATAATTATTTAAAAAAATTAAACCTGGATATTTTGAAGAAAAAATGGGCAAAAGTCTTTTGAACAGCAGTTGAAATCTCCTGTCACTAATTTTCTTTGTGCCTCCTATAGGAATTTTAATCATTACAAATAAAGGGATCCAACTACTAATTAACTAACTTCCTCACTCCCTAAATTTTAAAAACAAATATTAAATATATTATACTTATAAAATTTGTATGACCTAGGTCTCGTAGTAGTTATTGGGTGATATTTGGTTGTTTCTCTAAAAAAAAAAAAAAGAAAAAAATATTTTTAATGGTTAAAAGTTAAAAATAATTTTACTTTTTTTTATGTAGATGATTGGAATGTTAATATGAAGTTGAATTTAAAGATAAAATCTTGAAAAAGGACAAAAAAAACACTACACCAAACGGGCTAAGACAGATCAATAATATATATATATATATAATGATGCTTAATTTATAAAGTGTCCGGATTGCCGGGTTGAGAGCTGTGGTTAATTTGAATATATATTTATAGAGTAAATGGATACTTGAGTCGGATTGTGGGTTGACCCACCATAAACTTAAAACGGTTAAATATAAAATTTAAAATGCTATAAGTATGATTCGAACTTGAAACTTAACAAAAATAAGTACAACCCTTTAACCAACTATGCTAATAACACTTTATATTTAAAATCAACACCAAATTTGATGAACGCGACACATTTTAACAATATAAGTTCAATTTTTTAACTAACTAATTTATACATATATAATGATGCTTAATATTTAAAGTGTCCGGATTGCCGGGTCGAGAGCTGTGATTAATTTGGATATATATGTGAGAATAAATGGATACTTGGGTCGGATTGTGGGTTGACCTGACATAAATATTTTACCGTAATATTTTTTCACTGTTTTTTTTTATATTATTACTCGTGCAAATGCATGAGATACATGCTAGTGTACTTTAATTTCTTTCTAATCCTCTCTCTCTCCATCTCCATATGGTTTAAACATCATATAAGATTTTTTTTAGAATGGTCTTGCCTCTAATTTTTAATTCACTAATAACCAAACATTCACTTAGTTTTTTTTTTCCTTAAATATAATTCACTATTACTAAAATATTCACTTAATTTTCCTTTTCACTTTTTTGTCTTACTTTTTTGTCAAGATCAATAAACATACCATCATTTATAACTTTTAGATTTTCCTTCACCTTATTCATTATGAGGCGGGGCATGATCCTAATTTCAAGTGACATGTTTAATAGCTAATCACACCATTTTGAGAAACTATTTGAAGTATTCTTGCCCGCTAGCACCTTTTCTATGAACACTTAGGACTGAAATAACACGAAAAGGGAAAAAATATGATATACGATACTTTTAAAGAGATAAATTATTTTTTTATAAAAAGATTTAAAAAGTATTGATATTTATATAAATAAAATAAATAATAATAATTTTAAATAGAAAGTATTTTAATATTTTGATTAATAAATTGAATAATTTGATAAATGAGTGCGAGAATAAAATGATATTTAATTTTTTTTTAATTATTTAAATAACCTAAAACCGAACCAACTCTTACATTTCTTATTCAACAAATCACTTAACAAATTATATTTACTATTTAAAAAAATTATTATTTTATTACAATTAAAATCACTTTTTAATAAAAATTTAGATGATACTCTTTTTAATTAAATATTCAGATTATAATTTTTGAAAAGGCTTGCTAAATCATGATTGATATAATATATATAATTAGTAATTAACAATGAATAATGAATGAAGCCTTAATAGTAATCAATACACTATTCCTATGCCTTAAATTAAGTTGGTCATGTCATGATTTGGAAACTTAGTCATATATATTCTCCATCAATGTAGCAACAAAGGGACAACATAAAAATATTAAATATTAATAATTGTATATGCTATATAAATATATTTGAATTGCCATGAAAGATTACAGGTTAAGTTTCCACCTTGTAATAAATTAATTAATAGAAGCTTTATCTGTACTCACTATAACCAGTGAATTCACATGAAATTAATATTTGTACCAGGTTATAATTTAATCAGGACTTTCTAATTGTATGTTTGACAAGATTTTTTTTCAGCTTTGACCAGAATATCATGAATGATATTTGTGTCCATGAAACACTAATAAATATATAATATAATACTATATTCAACGCCTGCCCGGATAATTGTGATGTCCCATTCAAATATAGTTTTCTTTGATTGATCAGGAGAAAAAAAAATGAAGAGAAGGAAGACGGAGATAGAAAGTAAGCATTTTTATAGTAATTTATTTTTGTAACTAAAAGGTGGAAAAATAAAAAAAAAAAGTGAAAGAAAAAAAAAAGAAAGTAATATATATATAATAAACATTTTTCACAATGCTCACGGTGAAATAGACATGGGCGATAATTGGACATCCCAATAGACCTTATGTAAGACATGGGCGAAAATTGGACATCCCAATAGACCTTATGTAAACATTACATAAGGTCTATTGGGATGTTCAATTCTCGCCCATGTCTATTTCACCGTGAGTATTGTGGGAAAAATATCTATTAGTTCTTTTATTCCTTATTTTTGTTTGTATATTAATTTTTTTTAGTTTTTTTAGTTTTTTAACTTTTTTTTTTTTTGTCTCTTATTGTTTAAAATGAATTCCATAAACAAAATGAACTTGTTTTAATTTTGTTTTACATAATTTTTTGAAAAATAAAGTCATATATTTGATTTTGTTTTAGGACTTTGAGATAATGTTTTGTATCACTTTTAGGTCATTCTAGTCTTCGACAAAGCTCTCAATTCTTTATAGAGTGATTGAAATTCTTCTCCATGGGTGAATAAGATATAAACCATCAGACGCTGGAATCACCAAAGATCAAAGAAAGCGCGATTGCCAGAGGCGTGATCGACACAGTTGCACAGTACGATCTACACGGGCGACACGATATTGTCTTACGCCGTAAGTCATCAAATCCGCGCTAGAATCACAATTGATCAAAGGAAGCGCGATCGACACAGACGATAATACATGATCGGCACGGGCGACACGATAGACACAGGCAGTACGACACGAGCATCACGATATTGTCTTGTGCCGTTAGTCAGCCATCAAGTGTCTCTAGTATAGGGTTTATTGTGCATTTGTAAACGCCGCTGGAATTTGTTCTCGACTACAGTTTATCTATGATCATCTCTTAGGGTTTCTGCAATTACAATATTTTTTTACTTTGTTCTTGCCATCATGGGGAAGGGGAAGAACAAAAGTAATAAATCTAAAATGTGATTTGACTAAGGAAGAATATCATATAATTCATAAAGGCTAGAATGTAAAGATGCGGAAAAATAAAACATAGGTGCTTATAATCAAAAAGCGAAATGTGGTTAAAGAACATGAAATAGAAGATAAATAAAATTTTGTATAAGAAGAAAATAATACAAAGAAATAGGTGGAACCTCAACCTAATCATGTTGAAGAGATAGTTGAGGAATCACAATCAAATCAAGTTGAAGTGGTTGATGATCATGAAAATAAAGAGGAAGATACTCAGGCTAATCAAGAGGAAGAGAGAATTCCAAAGTTGATATGGAGGAATCCAATGTTGCTGAGGATTCTAAAGCTGAAGTTGAAAAAAATGAAGACAATGATCTAGAAATTAAAATTGAGAACAATAACGTGAAGAGCCCAAAAATCCTGAAAAATAATTTTTTCTATCAAATCAGAATGAGTTCATATAAAAAAAGAAATCAAAATGAGAATATGCAGTTTTAACCTCCGGGAATCTCGTAGTGGTGCGCGTGATGGACACGTAGCATGCGGGCATAAAGTGACTTGAAGTTCGATGGTTTCAATATTGGTTTGCGTGCCCATACATCTTTACAAAATAAAACTTTATTTAAAAAAAAAATAATAATACCTGACAACTTTTAAAATAAATTATGTAAAAATAATTAATTTTATTCAAATCTTAATTATATAGGGATTTGCTATAATTAAATGACAATTTGAATCTTTTATGAAATCAGATTTAAATTAATTAAACATAATTAATTTAAGAAACAAATTATTTATTTGAAGACAGAGTCGACAATTGATTTTAGAAAAATCAATAAAAAGGTGTACGTGTACAAACGTATTTTTGCACCTGAGTTTCGTTTGGTTCAAAGTTTGGTGATACTCAGAAAAGGGCTTTCGCACTATGTCCTCTGTAATCGTTTTAAAAATAGTCTCTACTTATAAATTTGGCTTTTTGAAAATTGGTTGTATAACGTTTGAGTTTTAACCAATTATTCTTCTGGTCCTAGTCATGCTTTTAGGTTTTAACTTTATTTAAAATATTGAAACAACAATATTTAAATGCTAGTACCTATTATAGATGATAACTATGGTAGAAATACCTAAAGAGTGTCTGTCATTTTTAAGGGTATTAAAATTTAAAAATAAACATCAAATAAGCCATTGTTGATATATTTGTGAAAATATTCCAAAATATTTAAAATGTATTTTCTAATTTTTAGGGATTTTTAGAAAATAATTTGGAGTCCCAAAATTATCAAAATAATTTTAGATTTTAAAAAGTGGAACCAAACAAGCCTTAGAACCGGAGTCGCGGTTCATTTTTGTCGGTCGGGGTTCGGAAACCCTTGGTCTAGGCTCAGGATCTCTCGGTCTGAGTATTTGATTAGTCTCTCGGTCAAGGTGCTAAGGACTCTCGGTCCTTAGTTGATCTTACTAGTCTAGGTGTAAAAATCTATTTGTCTTGGACTAGCTTGGGACTAGGTTTCTCGGTCGAGGTGTATAAACCTCTCGGTTCGGGGCTAGCTCTAGGCTAAGTTCCTTAGTGTTGGACTTAAGAGATCTCGGTCATGGGTCTGGGATTCTCGGTCCCATGGTTAGACCTCTCGGTCCTAGGTTTCAAGAGTCTCGATCCCAGGCTTAGGCCTCTCGGTCCTAGGTTTTGATTTCTCAATCGTGAGTCTTGAGGGTCTCGGTCCCAAGACAAACCTCTCGGTACTATGTCCTAATTTTATCGGTCATAGGTGAGAATTCTCAATCGGATTTCCCGGTCCTAGCTCAAGAACACCGGTCCTAGGTCTCGATCCTAACTCAAAAACACCGGTCTTAGGTCTTGGTCATAACTCAATAACACTAGTCTTAGGTCTCGGTTCTAGTTTACTTTTCTCGGTCCTATGCTCACAAGCCTCGATCCTCAAGAACACAAGGATTTATTTTTTAAATTAGTTTTTTTTAGCTATGATTCTTTGATTCAAGATCTTTGGTAGCTTCACAAAGCTCCCATGAACATGTTGATCATCATCTCTAGGTATGAATCGACTTGGATGATGATCAATAAGTTCAAAATAGTTTGTGATAAAAAAAAATTGGATTTTTAATTTATAAAGCTATTTGAAGTGAAATGAGCTATTCAATAGCTTCATTATATAATATATATATTTGATTGGTACCAAAACAAAAACACTAACTGCTTGTTTTGACCAATTCAAGAACTTAAAATTTTCATTTTATTTTGAAAATTTTGATTTTGATTAAACATTATCGGGATGGATCAAACATGATCAAAATAGTTTTCCAACATATTTACAATCATGTTGGGAAACCTTTTGAGCTATTAATCGATCAAAATAACCCCAAAACAACAAACTTGTCTTTTTGATTTTTGAAATTCAAATTTAGGTTTTTGTTATTTAGATCGATTGATCGGTTATATCCTTTCCATATAGTTTATAAATCATCTAGAGATGAATTCTCAACCATAAAACACCATAAACAACAAGCATACAAGCTTAAGCAATTAAAAATATAAAAATTTCAAATTCAAATTGTAAATATGAATACCAAAGATTGAAGAACACTCTTTAATCCTTAGAGAAGCTTTCTAGATGCACAAATCCAAGCTTTAAGGTCTTAAATAGAAAATTCGAAAAATTTGAAACTTTGAAGCTTTAATGGCGAATTTTGATTTTCTTCGATTTAAGGATTGTGTGTTGGTCCCTTAGCTTCAGAATGACTTGAGGGGGAATTTACACTCATCCTAATTTGGTTGGGGAAGCCAAGTAGGCTGAATCAGTCAAAATTCATTAATGACTTAGTGATTGTTCTTGGCTTATAGTCGTCAGAATAGGCAGTGACAAGGCCTATGGTTGTAGGGAGAATGATCACCATCGTAGGGTGATCATTCTGGGCTTTGAATGAGTTGATATGGTGGACATACGAGGGAGTTCCAAAAATCCAAAATCAGCACGGGTTTTTCATGCTTATCCAGACGGCGTCGCGATGAAGAAGGTGATATGAGACAAAACGACGTCGTTTTGATGGCGTTCTAGTGTTCCGTCTTGACATCATTGGCGTCTAGGTGGTTCGTTAGCGTTCCAGCTAACGTTCGTCTCCTGATCTGCTACGACATGGGCGCGCGTCTCCTCGACTACAATGGGCTATGCGAAAGCGCTTGAAGCGTTGGATGAAAATCCAACGCTGATCCAACGCGCGCAGTTGCGATTGTAGCTACTTCTTTCGGTTTCGGCTACACCCGATTATGATTTTTTTTTATTAAAACCTTAAAGGGTTTGTTTGAAATTGATTTTTCTTCCACCTTTTGGCTTTAGTTTTGATTTTTTAAATACATAAAATATTAAAACAAATATGACAAATATTTTACCAATTTTTTTTTTATATATTTTTAGGATTTAAATAAATAATTCTTTTAGATGAAATGGATACAACAATTCATCAAAATTATTTATTTTTGTCCTTTAATTTTTCTAAAATTATTTTGAGATAATATAGGTACAACATTTATCCTAAATATATATATTTTTTTATTTTGGCCTTAATTCTTAATTAATTTAATTAATTAGCACAATAATTAATTGTTTTAAATAGTTTTTTGGCCATGTGTTTAATTTTTTTGATTTTATTTATTTCAAAATATTTCAAAATAATTATTTAATAATATAAATTGGAGTGTTGATTTTTAGTACTTACATCAGTATTCATCAACATCTTTAGTTCATCATCTTTTCATTACAAGAGGAAGAGGAAAGGGAAGAGGAAGGACAAGGGAAAAAGGAAGACAACCTATTAAAATAACATGTTGGTATGAAAATCAAAATCCTGATTGGAATAATTAGGATTTGATATAGTTTGTAATATTTGTTTGTAATATATGTTTCTTGTATGTTTGATTGCTAGGTTCTTTAGGGTCTTTTGATTGCCATTTTTTAATTATAGATAAGATTTGTCTAGCTTTGATTCTTGATCCTCCTACTTTTAGAATTTTATTGAAATGATTTTAACTGTTCCCCCCCAAAAAAATGTTTTTATACTTTCACATTGTTAAATTTTTGACAATTCATGTCACAACTTAGTTTATATTTACTTATTGTATTAGCTCTATTAGTTTATGTGATATTTACGAGAATATAATATATGAAAAAAGTATTTGACTTTAAAATAAATAAAATTTTAATGTCTCGTTAACCCTTATGATATGTTTGAATTGTAATTGTAATTAAAATTGGAATTCCAATTTGATGAGATTGACATTAAATTACAATTCAATTTCTATGATAACTATATAATTATAATTCAATTCTAATTCTTATGTTTGTAAAAATGAATATAATAAATTTAATATATCTTATTTATTTTATTAAAATATTAATTTGACATAACTAATTATGATATCTCAAGGGTAAGAGATTTTTTTAAGTTTCGATTTTTATTAAAATAATATCGGCACTTCATATATTAAAAAAAATATCGGTTCGACATTTTAACTTTTTAAATTCAAAAATAAAATATCGGTAAAATATGTTAAATTCTTAAATATATATATATATATATATATATATATATATATTAGTTCAAAATGTTAATTTACTAAAAAAAAACATCATTTTATATTTTAACATCTTAATTTCTAAAAAAACTTATCGATTAAAATTTTTAATCGTGTTTTAAATGGTAAAATATTAAGGTATTTTATTTGAAAAATCATAAAATAAAATAAAAATTTGTAATTACAATTCCGACATAAAAAGAATATAATTGAGAAATATAAAATTATACTAGATTGAATACTATTGAAATTCTAATTTCAATCCTTGATATTAAAAAGTCTATCAAATTTAAGAACTAAAATTGGACCCTCCAATTTCAATGTCAATTACAGATTACCAAAACACCCTTACCCTTACCCTGTTGAGAATTTTAAAAACAAAGATTACTTTTATACTGTAATCTAGCAATGTGAGATGGGTAAATGCACAGGTTATCCAAGTCTAAAACAGAAGATCAAGCACAGAATAAAACAACACGAGATTTACGTGGAAAACCCTCTCAACTTGGAAGGTAAAAAACCACGGGGCCAACCAACAAATTTCACTATAAACAAGAAACATATACAAATGTTTTTCTCAACTTTAAACCCAAAGTTGAGGTATACAAATAGAGAAAACCAATTTTATTCAGACTCAAGCTAGTCTAGATATAAGACAACAAGAAATTGGAACCTAAAGGTGAAAATGTAAGAGATCTACTACCTCTTTCTCTTCTTCTTCCTCTGTTTATTCTTCTATATTTCTTCTTCTTCTTTTCAGAATGTTCTATCTCTAGAAGTGATAGAATGAGCAACATTCTTAGGTTTTGCTTGTTTAATTGAATGTTTGATTGGGCTGGACCCAAAGGCCCAACAATCTCCCCCTCCAGCCCACGGAGAGAGGCACACCGATCTTCAAGTCATCACTTGGTATTCATACCGAAAAGCCGACAACAGAGCTCGAGCTTGTCTTTTGAAACAATCTTCGTAAACATGTCTGATGGGTTCTTATCCGTGTGGATTTTCTTTAACTTCATCTATTGGTTTTATATTACATCTTTTAACCAATGAAACCTCACATTAATATGCTTATTCATGAAATGATATTTAGCATTCTTTCTTAAATCTATGGCACTCTGGCTATCACAGAAAACAATTGCATCTTCTTGTTGCATACCAAGCTCTAAGAGAAATCTAATCATTCACAATAACTCCTTACCAACTTCAGTTGCTGCAACGTATTATACTTCTGTTGTTGATAAAGCCACACATTTCTGCAACTTGGATTGCCATGATACGGCTCCCCTGTAAAAGTAAACACATAACCCGAAGTGGATTTTCTGTGATATAGATCTCCAGCCATATCAGCATTTGTGTAACCTTTTAACACAGTTTCACCATTTCCAAAACTCAAACACAAATTGGAAGTGCCTCTTAGATATCTAAGAATCCACTTCACTGCTTCCTAATGTTGTTTTCCTGGATTAGAGAGGAACCTACTTACCGCACCGACTGCATGCGCTATATCTGGCCTAGTACAAACCATTGCATACATCAAACTCCCTATAGTTGAGGAGTATGGAACACTTGATATTTCATCATTTTCTTTCTCTATTGATGGACACATCTTCTTGCTCCATTTAAAATGGCTAGGAAGTGAACAACTTACTTCCTTTGCTCCTTGCATTTTGAATCTTTCAAGCACCCTTTCAATGTACTTCTCTTGTGACAATCAAAGTCTCTTAGACTTTCTGTCATGAGTAATCTACATTCCCAATATTTGACGTGCTTGGCCCATGTCCTTCATGTCAAATGTCTTGAACATCTCCTTCAACATGGCTATTATCTGAGCATCATGTCCTACAATCAACATATCATCAACATAAAGTAAAAGAATTAGAAACTTTCCATTAGAAAATCTTTTGAAGTAAACACATGGATCTGCCTTGGTTCTCTGGTACCCATGACTCATCATAAAAGAGTCAAATTTTGTGTACCACTGTCTTGGAGCTTGTTTCAAACCGTATAGACTCTTCTTTAATTTGCAAACTATGTTCTCCTTTTCTTTCACTTCAAATTCCTCTAGTTGCACCATGTAGATCTCTTCTTCCAAGTTACCATGAATAAATGTAGTTTTTACATCAAGTTGCTCAAGCTCAAGGTCTAAGTTAGCTACTAGACCTAACACTATACGAATGAAAGTCATCTTTACCACTGGTGAGAAAATCTCCTCAAAGTCGATGCTCTGTTTCTGTCCAAAACCCTTTACAACAAGTCGAGCTTTGTACTTCATAATTTATCCATTTTTATCTCTCTTTAGCTTGAACACCCATTTGTTTCTCAATGCCTTTCGGCCCTTAGGAAGTTCCACCAGCTCATATGTGCCCATCTCTTGCAATGAATTCATCTCATCTTTCATTGTATTCTGCCACTTAACTTTGTCTTTATGAACTTGTGCCTCCTGAAAACTTTTTGGCTCTCCTTCTTCTGTCAATAGTATATACTCTAAAGAAGGGTATTTATTAGAAGGATGGTGCTCTCTTTCAGACCTTCTTAATGGCGTCTCTTCTGACTCCTCTCGATGATGTTGCTCCCCCTGCTCAGGAACATCATAAACAGTTTCATCATCATTACTACCATTCATGTCAGATGTTTCCTCAATGGCTTCTTCATTATGTTCATCTTCATCTGTTACTGTTGACTGTAAATGTGAAGGAATTGGTATGAGTTCTATGGACTCATCAACTCTCTCTGACTTCTTAATGATTTCTAGATTTATCCCATTTTGACCCTCGAAGAACACAACATCTCTGCATCTAACAATTCTCTTCTTTTTTGGGTCCCATAATCTGTACCCAAATTCCTCATTTCCATACCCAAGGAAAATACATGGAATTGATTTATCATCCAACTTGGATCTTTGCTCCTTTGAAATATGCACATATGCTTTGTATCTAAACACCCTTAGATGCGAGTATGAAATATTCTTCTTAGACCATACTCTTTCTAGTATTTCAAACTTCAAAGGAACAGAGGGTGACCTATTTATGAGATAGCAAGTTGCGCGAACTACTTCTGCCCAAAACTGTTTTGACAACTTTGTCATCTTCAGCATGCATCTCACCTTTTCTACAATGGTGCGATTCATTCTCTCAGCCACACCATTGTGTTGTGGAGTTTCAGACACTGTTTTCTCATGTCGAATTTCATATTTTACACAATATGCTTTAAACTCCTTAGAGGTATACTCTCCTCCGTTATCAGAGCGAAGACATTTCATCTTATTGTCTGTCTCTTTCTACCATGACATGGAACTTTTGAAAGTAATTAAATACATGGTCTTTCGTTTTCATGAAATAAACCCACACCTTTCTAGATGCATCATCAATAAATGTTAGAAAGTATCGATTTCCACCCAATGACTCCTCCTCAAAAGGACCACACACATCAGAATAAACCAAGTCCAGCACATTATGTTTTCTTTCTGATGTTTGACTAAAAGAGACTCTGTGTTGCTTACCAAATGGGCAGTAGTCGCATAGATCCAAAACCTCATCTTTGGTTGAGGGGATGTGAAGCTTCCTCACCAGAATTCGTAACCCTTTCTCACTCATGTGGCCGAGACGTTGATGCCACAGATTTAAAGAGCTTTCAGCTTGTACTGCATTCAACCCATTCTTGAGTATCTTCACATGGGTTCTGTATAAAGAGTTCCACGACTTCCCTTTTGCTACAATCATTGATCCTTTACTGAGCTTCCATTCTCCACTACCAAGGTAATGCTTGAATCCATCTTGTCCAATGCATCACCTGATATCAAGTTTAGACGCAAATCAGGAATATGTCGCACGTCTTTCAGTGTTAACTGGTGTCCCAGCTCTATCTGCAAACAAATATCACCAATACCTACAATGCTCGAGTGACTAGTATTACCCATCTTCACTGTACCAAGATCTATAGCCTTGTAAGTCATGAAGAACTCTCTATTTGGTGTAGCATGATAGCAAGCACTTGTATCAACTATCCACTCAACTCCTTGGTGACTTTCTACATGTAGATATTGTTCTTTTTCACAAAAAAGAATCACTACATCATCTACAGTTACTGTGGCTGTGGTATTTCTGATCTCATCATCTTTCTTTTGATTTTTGTCTTCATTCTGTAGTCTTTTCCAGACTCTACAATTTTTCTTTATGTGACCTTCTTTACCACAGTGATAACACTGTATTCCCTTAGACTTTGATCTGCCTCTGGACTTGCTATGGCTCCTTGATTGTTGTCGGTATTCAGCTCTTCCCCTGTTCTATGTGACAAGGGCTTGTGCACTATTTGTATTAGTTGACTTCCTTCTTGTCTTCTCATTGAACAAGCTGCTAATAACTATACTCATAGTAAGAACACCATTCGGAGTTGCATTACTGACTATCACAACCAATGTCTTCCAACTGTCGGGTAATGATCCCAAAAGCAATAAGGCTTGCAGCTCATCTTCTAAGGTCATCTCCATCACTGACAATTGATTAATCAAGCTCTAGAACTCATTTTAATGCTCAGCAACACCTGCACCTTCTCTAAATTTCAGATTTACTAACTTTCGAATCAGAAACGCTTTGTTACCTGCTCATACAATGACTCCAGCTTCTTCCACAACTCATGTGCACTCTTCTCACTTGCTACATGGTGGTACACACTATCATCAAGCCACTATCTGATTATGCTGACTACTTTCCGGTTCAACCTTGTCCAATCACTATCAAACATATCTTTTGGCTTCGCACTATCTCCTTCAACCGGCTCATACAAGTCTTTACAATAAAGAATATCCTCCATCTTGGATTTCCAAATCTGACAGTTATTATTTATCAACCTGATCATTGTGCTATTTCCTTCCATCTTAACCTACAAAAGCACTCTTCAAAAAATAAACCTAACAGCTCTTATACCACTTGTTTGGAATTTTGAAAACGAAGATTACTTTTATACTGTAATCTAGAAATGTGAGATGGGTAAATGCACATGTTATCCAAGTCTAAAACGGAAGATCAAGCACAAAACAAAACAACACCAAATTTACGTTGAAAACCCTCTCAACCTGGAGGATAAAAACCACGGGGCCAACCAACAAATTTCACTATAAACAAGAAACGGATACAAATGTTCTTCTCAACTTTAAACCTCAGGTTGAGGTATACAAACAGAGAAAACTAATTTCATTCAGACTCAAGCTAGTCTAGATATAAGATAACAAGAAATTGGAACCTGAAGGTGAAAATGTAAGAGATCTACTGCCTCATTCTCTTCTTCTTCCTTTGTTTCTTCTTTTTCTTTGCAGAATGTTCTCTCTCTAGAAGTGATAGAATGAGCAACATTCTTAAGTTTTTACTTGTTTAATTGAATGCTTGATTGAGCTGGACCCAAAAGCCCAACTTACCCTTACCCTTACCCCTACCCTTACCCTTACCCTTACCCTTACCCTTACCCTTAGAGAAGTCACAAATTCTAGTATTTAAAACATGACATTACAAAATCAATACATTAATTTAGATGGGGAATTCTCACAACTTAAAACTTTAATGTCATTCCAAAATTAATATATATTTAGATAAGGAATCTTTTTACTTATTGATCTAAGTCTTATTTTCTCAAAATCAATAGATAGAGTATATATATTTTTTATCCATAGTGCTTTCCACCTTATCACAAGAGTGCGATGTAATCCTGCCTCCAAACTATGCGTAGAGGCTAGAGAATGATAAACTACCATTATGAGTGATCAAATATTTGATAAGGTATAAGCTTGCAACATCCTAAGAAACTTCATTAATTGAATGTCCGGACTTGAATTAGAACCGATAACTAGTTAGTACTCTTTGGCTAGGCTCACCCCGAAAAAAATATCCAGTTATCGTAAAAATGTGACATAAATATCTAATTTAAAAAAATAAAAATAATTCATTACTTGTTATTTTTTAATTATAAAAAATTGCAAATCTGATAAAAAAAAATTTTGGATAGTCAATGTCTTCTATATTTGACAATGTGACATGGTTAGTGAACTTTCAACTTACTATATATGTGAACCATTGATCTCCTTATTGTGTATAGTTTTCAGTTTCTCCTTCATGAATCTTAATATACCTTCCAAATTAGGTTTCACAATAAAAGAATTGGACACATTTGCGCTAATCACAGGAACTAGATATAACAGTCATGGGCGAATCTAGGTAGGGACTCAGCTCACCTTAAAAAATAAAATTTTACAGTATCTCGAAAACTAGAAAATTAAATTTTATTAATTAAAATTATATTTATCACTATTTAATATCTCAAACATAATATAATATATTTCACAAACTACACATATATAATCACAACATTATTTAAGAATAAGATATAAATATTATCACGTAATTTAAAAATAATCATTCAATCACAAACATCACATTTATAAATTACATACGAAATTAAATATTTAAAAGAGTTCATCACAAATATTATAAGTTTGACAATATGATGCACTAGTCATATAATGATCTTCAAATTTAACAAAATTCAAAATATAAAATAGTGAAAACAATGAACAAGTTGCTTCGTTAATAGTAGAATCCAAAAAATATATGTTTTAAAATTTTTTGATTGAGAAAAAATCTGATAGATGAACGAAAGAGAGGAGTTTAACCGTTTGAAAATGAAAGGAGAAAAGAGAGAAATGTTTGACCTTTGGAAATAGAAAGAGAAAAAAAAAAGAGATGAGTTTGACTGTTTGAGAATGGAAAAATAGAAAACGAGAATGAAATTAGAAGAAAGAGATGAGTTTGGTTGTTTGGAATTGAAGAAAGAGAGATCGAGGGTTTAAGAAGAAAAGTCGTAGGTTTTTAATTTTTATTTATATATTTATATATATAATATAATATATATATATATATATATAATATAAATATATATATAACGAGCTACTCGCGAGTTACTCGAACAACAAATATAAAGTTCGAGCTCGATTTTATAATCGAGCTATTCGAGCTCGGTCAAACCGAGTTCGAACCGAACTTTAACCGAGCTACTCACGAGTAGCTTGACTCGTTTACACCCCTAATTACCCATAATTTCTTAAAATTTTTAATTCAACATATTATTCTTTTGTTTATTTAAAAAAAACTTATCTTTAATTAATCTCGTTTTGTTCAAATTTTTATTTTATTTTTTTAAGTCCCCCTTAACATTTTTTTTTCAAAACTACATTAAGAGTCACTTAGTTTGAAAATTGGAAACTTACGCATACTTGCTTAACCTAGTTAATGCATATGACTAGTGATATGATTAGATTAATTTAAGTTATAAAATTGATTAAAAGAAAAATGTGACGAGTTCCAATTTTTACATAAAAAGTATTAAATTAAATTAAAATTTATAAATGTAAGGAATCATATTATTTAAAAAAATAGTAATCTCCAAAAGCTTCAAGAACTATAGTTAATAAATCCTCTCTAATAATAACAATAAGTCAATTTATTTGAGTATTTATCAAACTTCTCAGTTCTCATCCCAACATTTTTTAAAATGAAATTACTTACGAAGAAAAGAGTATCTATCAATCTTTTTTACATATTTATAATACTTTTAATCCAAAACAAATTTCACTTAAAAAAAGTTTAATTGCAGTCCATATGTTTTTATTGAAAAATATTTTAATAATGTTAAACTTCATAATTACTGATTCAGAAAAAAATATTATTATTGTCTTTTTATAATTGAAAATTCCAATATATTATATAACTATTATTTTGTAAGTAATAAGAAAAAATCAAGTTGTTCGAGCTTATAAAACTTTGCAAAATAAATGAACTCTATTTATTTAAATGATTGATATTGAAATTTGAAACAATTTTTTTTTTTAAAAAATTTATTTTAAAGATTGCTTTGTTGAGAATCTTGGGATGTGACTAATTGTTGGATTTATTTAATGTTATTAGCTAGTTATGTAACATCCAATGGTTGCAAATAAATGAATTATTGTTTAGGTTATTTTTTTTATCAATAAAAAATTAATTTTTATACATTTGTATATAAAAAATTATTTAATAAATAATATTTATAAAATCAAACATAAATAAGGAATAATTTAGATGTCAAATTATATAAACAACTAAAAAATAAAATTTCAAATAAAAAAATTCAAATGAACTTGTAATTGGTTAAACGTTATTAAAAAATATAACTAATTTGAGTTCATATCAAGTTAGAATAAGTTGAAAGAAAATTTTCTATAAAATTTTTTGATTGATAAACAACATTATCCTCGTTTTAGGGATGATATGAAACGCTATAAAATGTAATCTCAAATGATAATTAATAATCTATATATGATCGAAATAATAAAAAATAATTACAAATTTTAAAAAACACGAGAAGTTTCACATGAGATATTAGTTTTAATAATTTTTTTATTGAAAATATAAAAATTTAATCATTTGTTACTAAGGCCTTGCCTGGTTCTCTTTAAGTTCTAAAATAATTCCAATAAAATCAGTTTTTTAATCAATCATTTCTAAACAATCACACTCGTTTTATTAATCAAAATACAAAAATATCATATATTTTAAATTATTAATTATTAATTTTATTTATATATCAATGCCCTTAAAATCTTTTTTACCAAAAATAATCATCACCACTTCAAAATCATCAACAGTCATTATATTTTTCTCCCTCTAAGTTAAAAAAAATAATCCGAATAAAGCCTAAGAAGATGTGATATATAAAATAGGAGACCATGAGTTAATAATCCAAATAAAATAAAACATCATCCCACTTCATCTTCTTATTACATCACTTAATTCATTAACTAAAATATTAAAATATAAATATATTTTAAATTATAATTTTTTATTTTATTTATGTATATCAATATCTTTTAAATATTTTTATAAAAAATAATTATACTCAAAATCATCGACCATCATTATTTTTTTTCACTCTATATTATTAAAAAATCTAATATTAGAACAAGTTTCAACTTATTTTTAGAAATGTTTTTAAATGAAGTTTTTTGAAATAATGTATTAGAGTAGTTTTACATAAGTTCACATATATATTTATTAATTAAAATATTTTATTATTTAATTTAAATTTTAAATAATTCAATCAACTAAAAAAATCCAAATAATTAAGGGAAATTAAAAAAAACCCAATAAAATCTCCTAACATCAAATAAAAACCTTCATCACAAGTGTTTTTCAGATTTGAATATTAGATTGGAGATTCTTTTACGTTTGTTGTAGTAAAAAAAAAGTATAAATGCAGTACAAAAGGTGATAGTACAAGGCAGGACATTTGGAAAATGTAAATTGGTCTCTTTCTCTCTCTTTGTTTCTATACCTGCCGCTGCCAACCAAACCAGCTTGCGTTTGTTTCTCCCTCGGGAAAGTCTCCCTCGGCTTCTCTTTCACATCTTTACCAGTACCCAACTAATTTAATTTCAGATCATTTCTCTCTCTCTTTCTCTTTCTTTCTCTTTCTATATATATATATATATTTGCATCCATTTCAAGATACATATACATTCCCTTCAGGCTTCATCTAGCTATCTATAGTTAACTCTTCTGATCAATATATTTGATGTCACCCAATTTAAGAGATCTCCAACTCACCACCGCGGGCAGATGGAACCAACCTGGAGAAACAATCATCTCCGTTGATAACCACCATCAACCCAGCGATCTTGAGGACGTGGGTTTGCTTGATGCATATCATCATGATGATGACGGATATCCCATATTGAAGCTTGATGTTCTTGGAGGGGAAAGTCTTAAAAGAACCCAAGTTAGAGTGACAGGAATGACATGTGCCGCTTGCTCACATTCAGTTGAAGAAGCTCTTCAGAGTGTCAATGGAGTGTTTAAAGCATCCGTGGCTTTGCTCCAGAATAAGGCTGACATTCTTTTTGATCCCTTCCTGGTTAAGGTATACATACATTCATGATATTACTACTGTCGACTGTCTGTAGCAACTAGGAATCATAGATAGCTGGTATCAAATTATTAGTATGAACTGCTCGCATTCTTCCACCCACCCACCAAGCTAAGCTAAAGCTAGTCTTTTTCTCTGATTCAGTTGATTATTACAATGTGTTTTTTCTAACTCGATCGTAGTTCTTCATAATATTCATGTGTTCCCCACTTCATTGGAATATTGAAATTAATCAAACAACTAATGGATGAAACGCTGTACTCTGTTTTCCACTAGTTTAGCATGTTCTTTTATCACACAGAAAAAAAAATCCTACATTTCAACAAAATCATCACCAAAAAATTCCTTGGTGTTCATGGTTTTGAAACCTGGAGTTGGGTTGTAACAAAAGTATAGATGGTACAAAAAAGTTTATATTCAGTCACTTTTGACATAAAATTAATGGGACCTGCTAAATTAATGTTGCCGCATAACTTCTACTTGCTACTTTTTGTTGTGTTCTGTTGACACGTATTGCTAGTTCTTACCAATTCCAAGAGCGCTCTTTCCCTTGTATTCATTTCGTATCATCTCAATATTTCTTGCTGTTTGTTTTTATGGGTAGTGTTCAATGGAAACCAAGAGTCTGAAGAAGGATTTAGTCTAAAAGAAGTGTATTGTTTCAGGAAGAAGACATAAGGAATGCAATAGAAGATGCCGGGTTTGAGGCTGAGTTTTTACCTGAAGCCAACTATATATCTCAAACAAAGGTACTGAAATCCTTGGTTGGACAATTTACCATAGGAGGTATGACTTGTGCAGCTTGTGTAAATTCTGTTGAAGGCATTTTAAGGAGCCTTCCTGGAGTCAAAAGGGCTACAGTTGCATTAGCCACTTCAATAGGTGAAGTTGAGTATGATTCCACCATGATTAATAAGGATGAAATAGCAAGAGCGGTTGAAGATGCTGGATTTGAAGCTTCGTTTATTCAGAGTAATGAGCAGGACAAGATCTTACTAGGGGTTTCAGGTTTACTTAATGAGATGGATGCTATATATTTGGACAGCCTGCTCTACAATCTCAAAGGGGTGAGACAGTTCTCTTTGGACAGGACAACAAGAGAGTTAGAAGTTCTCTTTGATCCTGAAGTTATTGGTTCCAGATCCTTAGTTGATGATATTGAGAGCAGTAGCATGGGGAAGTTCAAGTTACACGTCAGGAACCCGTATACAAGAATGGCCTCTAAAGACTTACAGGAATCCTCCAAAATGTTTCGACTTTTCATTGCCAGCCTCTTTCTCAGTGTGAGTACTTTTTCTCTTAGCTTACATATTACAGGCTTACAGCAAAAGACAAGCCGCTCAAGCTTTAGACTATTTGCTTCATCTAGCTTGCATTTCAGTTGGACCAATCATGGGTTGTCTTACTTTATTTACTTACAAGCTTCATTAATGAATTTGGTTCGTTTAGCTCATACAATCACACAACTAAACTAAAACTGAAACTAATTAATCTACCCTGGTTTGCCAGATGTATTCATTAGCTTACCCTGAACTGAATTTAAGGTCATTGATTCCCACAGTTCCCAAAGTTATGAAATTTGTGTAGCTAGTCAAAAGAGTTTCAACAATCTGAGTTTATTGGTAATGAGGAGCTCTCTCTCAAATTTATTGATGCCTCAATCTTCTCACAGTGCTTTTTATTCTGATGTTTGGTGATTTAAGTTGATGTAAATTAGTGTGTAAACTTCTGTCTTATAAACAATTTCAATAAGGTTTGTCTTTCATACCTTCAATTTATAATATCTATCTATTTAGCTGGTGTTTGACTCAATTGAGCTGGTTGCAGATTCCTGTTTTTCTCATGCGAGTGGTGTGCCCTCATATCCCTTTCTTGAATGCTTTATTACTACGGCAATATGGGCCATTCCAATTAGGGGATTGGCTGAAGTGGGGACTAGTTACTGTGGTTCAGTTTGTTATAGGGAAGCGTTTCTATGTTGCAGCTGCGAGAGCTCTTCGAAACGGTTCCACAAACATGGATGTATTGGTTGCTTTGGGTACCTCTGCTTCTTACTTCTATTCTGTTGGTGCCCTACTATATGGTGCAGTAACTGGGTTTTGGTCTCCAACATACTTTGAAACAAGTTCAATGCTAATTACATTTGTTCTCTTGGGAAAGTATTTGGAAACACTGGCCAAGGGGAAGACATCAGATGCAATTAAGAAATTAGTGGAATTAGCACCTGCTACAGCTTTATTGCTTGTCCAAGATAAAGGTATATATATATATGCTTCATTTAACTATAATTTGCTTTCTTTTCTTCCACATCTGAGATATGCTTGCTTTTTATGTTGTATCATGATATTATCTAATACTCATGGCTGGCATTGGGAGGAAATGGTAATAAAGTAGTTTAGTTTAATCTTATGCAGGTGGGAATAATATTGGGGAAAGAGAGATAGATGCGTTGCTAATTCAACCAGGTGACATCTTAAAGGTCCTTCCTGGTACAAAGATTCCTGTGGATGGTATTGTTGCATGGGGATCAAGTTATGTAAACGAGAGCATGGTAACTGGGGAATCGGTACCCACATTGAAGGAAGCTAGTTCTCCAGTTATTGGTGGTACAATGAATTTACATGGTTCCCTCCACGTCAAAGCCACCAAAGTAGGATCTGACACCGTTCTGAGCCAAATTATATGTCTGGTGGAAACAGCACAGATGTCAAAAGCACCCATTCAAAAGTTTGCTGATTTTGTAAGTTTTATCACTTCTATTTGTTGTTTTTGAAAAAGGTAATAGAAAGAATAAAAAAACAAATAGAACTGATAATACTTACAAAATATGTTGTATTATCAGTTCTATTAGTAAATTTCCAAAGGAAATTCTTATCTGTATATGTTGTATTGTTTTACATCTCCTTCTGCAACAATCATAGATCTTCCCCATACTCCAGTCCACACATAAGAACTAGATAAAGATGCCTTGACTGCTGATTTTTTTATGGGGTGTGGGTGGGGGTCGTACTATTGAATGTTCATATTACAATACTAAGTTCAAAGAAAACTTAAGGTTACTCGAAGACTTGCTATATATACTGCAGTATACTTTTACGAGTAGTTTGGTACCTCTGTTATTTGCATCTTATTGTTTCCTCTTCTTTTTTTTTCTTTTTTTTTTGTAAAAGGGTTCATGCAATGCATAGAAAGAAAGAGGTTTAAGCTAGGTACAAAAACTTACAAGAAAGAAATCAACAATGTGAAACGCTTATTGTTTCCTCTTTCTTAATAAATAAATAATAAATGTGCAGACTTTAGTAATATTTATGATGGTAACTTGATATCTTGGGTGGGTTATAATATTATGTGTTCCAAATGCAGGTTGCAAGTATATTTGTTCCTGTGGTAGTTGTAATGGCTTTATTAACACTACTGGGGTGGTGAGTTTGTTGTCTAGAGGTCTCTTGTTTCCAGCAGTTGCATTTATTATTAGTTATTGTTGATCCTTTTTGTCTGTGGTTGCAGGTATATTGGCGGAGCAATGGGTGCTTATCCAGAAGAATGGTTACCAGAAAATGGCAACTATTTTGTATTTTCCCTCATGTTCTCAATATCGGTAGTTGTGATTGCATGTCCTTGTGCTCTTGGTTTGGCCACTCCCACTGCTGTCATGGTTGCAACAGGGGTTGGGGCTAACAATGGTGTTCTCATTAAAGGAGGAGATGCGCTAGAGAGGGCGCAGAAGGTTAAGTACGTCATTTTTGATAAAACTGGTACCCTTACACAGGGAAAGGCCAAAGTCACAACAGCCAAAGTTTTCACAGAAATGGATCGTGGAGAATTTCTAACACTCGTGGCTTCTGCAGAGGTAAATATATATACACTCACTCACACCCACCCAGTCCCTTTGGGATTTTGATTCATTCAGAATGTTATTTTCTTTTGCATAATTGATTGGTTAGTTGGTGAGAAAACTAACTTATCAATAATCAACAGGGAAAGGAAATGGTTATAACAAGTGAGTTTTTGTTTTTCTCAGGCTAGCAGTGAACATCCACTGGGGAAAGCAATAGTTGAATATGCCCGGCACTTCCACTTCTTTGATGACGAGCTCTCTTCTTCTTATTCTTCTACGGAAAATAACATTAACTCGGACAGAAAAGAAGACACCACCAAATATGCTGGCTGGTTTCTTGACGTTTTAGATTTCTCTGCTCTTCCTGGAAGAGGGATCAAGTGTTCCATAGATGGAAAACTGGTCTTGGTTGGCAACAGAAAACTGATGGGAGAACATGGGATTGACATTCCAGAGCACGTAGAGAAGCTGATTGTTGAGTTGGAAGAAGGGGCAAAGACAGTGGTAATTGTTGGATATGATAATAGGTTGGTTGGTGTTATAGGAGTGGCAGATCCAGTGAAGAGAGAATCAGCTATAGTTATTGAAGGGCTGAAGAAGATGGGAATCATACCCGTGATGGTGACAGGTGATAATTGGAGAACGGCTAGAGCAGTTGCAAAGGAGGTGGGGATTGAAGACGTAAGGGCAGAGGTAATGCCAGCAGGAAAAGCAGACGTGGTTCGTTCCCTACAAAAGAAGATGGGTGGAGAGTTAGTGGCAATGGTTGGAGACGGAATAAACGACTCTCCTGCATTAGCAGCAGCAGACATAGGGATGGCAATAGGGGCGGGAACAGACATAGCCATTGAAGCAGCAGACTACGTGTTGATGAGGAATAACTTGGAAGATGTAATAACGGCTATAGACCTGTCGAGAAAGACATTCAGAAGAATAAGATTAAATTATGTGTTTGCCATGGGATACAACGTTGTGGCAATCCCGGTGGCGGCCGGGGTGTTTTTTCCATGGGTAAGGATAGAATTGCCACCGTGGGCTGCCGGTGCTTGCATGGCTATGTCCTCTGTAAGTGTTGTATGCTCGTCTCTGCTTCTTAGGAGATACACAAAACCCACTCTAACAAGTATTATTTATTAATCTTGAACACAAACAAAACAACAGAACAAAGAAAAGAGAAAGTTACCATTTATTTGATCATTATTTACAAGAGAAAGATGTTGTATGTTATGAACTATGGATGTCTACGTGTGTATTTTAAGGTATAGTAATAATAATATTTCATTTCAATTCAATGTTTTTGTTGTGTTGTTTCCTTCCTCCCATGCTTTATATGTTTGGTTAATATAATATTGAAAGAATATGCAATCAATCATGACTCAGTCATTGAGTCCCAACTCCAAGGGAGGATCATCATGATTCATGGCTTCATGCAGCCATATAATTAATTGTAGTCTGTTCCTCCTAATTACATTTCTGTGTTCAATAACATTACAATTCTCTCAATCATGATCGCATATGAAGGACGTAGCTAGGCATTAATTATTAGGCAATCAATCCTCAATCCATGGTTTGTTTGCTTGCTGAAATTAATGAATGGTAGCATACCTAGCTAGCTAATTAGATGATAATAATAATTGTTGCAGCTGATGAACAACATGGGACATCCTAGGGCGCATGGATGGCACATTTTGAGTGCAAGCATAGACAAGGTCCACTAGCTTCTGAATGAGTCCAGGTTGAGGAAGGTGGTCCTTTTGTGATGGTGATGAAGATGATATGATGAGGGGATCCAAGAGATCGAGATATCGATGTGAGTGAACAAGCGGTGTTGCCCACTCGAATATACTCTGTTGTTGCTGCTGCCCCCCAACTGAGTCCACAGCCTGTGCCGGCCTCCTTCCACTGATGATTTCCAAAAGGAGAACCCCGAAGCTGTATACATCGCTCTTTGTAGTTAGCTCGTTTCTGTAAACATACTCTGGAGCTAGATAACCGTATGTTCCCCCTGCCATCACGCTAATTCTCTCCTGCATCACTTCCCAACGCACAAACTTTGCAAGCCCCACTCCCATTACATGCGCCCCAAATTCCTCATCAAGCAGCACATTGCTTGCCCGGATATCTCTATGGACAACTTGTGGCTTCACATTATCATGCAGGAATCTACACACGTTCAATCCATGGGAGGGAGATCACCCCAATATTCATCATTTTTTCAAATAAATAAATAAATAAATAAAATAAATATATATACTTACGCAATTCCTTGTGCAAGAGTTGTTGCGATTTTCATTCTGACTGTCCAATCCAAGCTCCTACCACCACCACCCCCTCCTCCTTTGGGAAAATGGTGTAACCATCTATCCAAGGGACCGTTTGCTATGAACTCATAAACAAGATATCGATCTCCATGATCATAACAGCATCCTTTCACAGCTACTAAATTCTCGTGCTGAAGCCTACCAACCCTTCCCACTTCAGACAAGAAGTCTTTTTTCCTCTGGAAACCAGATCGTTTCAACCTCTTAACCGCCACCTTTGATCCATCTGGTAGAACCCCACTATATGTACCCCCCGTTTTTGCATCTCCAACAAGGCGATTCCCTTCACTGAAATTCTTTGTTATTGATTTAAGCTCTTCACTGGTGAAAACTTTCCATGAGGGACTACTGGTAACTAATGCAGCAGAAGCAGCCGGGTTACAAAGTTTTCTAGATCTTTTGCGCCTCTTACTCCGCCTATATACAAGAAGCCACACTACCACAGCTAGTGTTGTGCACAGAATAAGACCACTCACAACTGCAAGGATAATAAGATACTCCTGGTGGCACTGTATACCATAATGGCACTTGTTCTCTGAAACAACTAACAAGATATATATAAACAACAAACCATTTAAAAAAGAAAAAGAAAAGAGGCTTAATAATTAGTTTGCAGATCACAAAAATGTTGCTTACCTAGATCGCGCATACACAATAGTGGATGTGAAGCATTACATTGTTCGGCTATCAACATCATCATGGTCACATTGTTGCTTACAAGAGTACACAGACTTGAATTTGGATGCACATTATAAAGTGTGACGTTTGATTGATTCCACCATTGAGTTGTATTGTCAGACCACTTCCAACCATTGGAACCAACAGTAGTGCCATTGACGACCCTTCCTCCAACCCAACAGCCATTAGTGACGGCATCATGACACAGATTTTTAACCAAATTCAATTCTTCAAATGATGTCACTGCTGCAAGGTGTCCATAGTTTTCTTTACATATGCTCTCTGAATCATCCCATGATAGAGAACTAGGAAAGTACCCAAAGCATTTTTTCTTACTTGGGTTTAAAACCCAGCCTGATGGACACACTCCTGCAAAACAACCACCAAAATAAATAACCAACCTTTCTTCTTCAGAAGTTACATTACGAGAGCCATCATAATGTAAAAGAAAATGATTCAGAGTAATTTCTAACTCGACATCATATATATGCAAGAAGGAAAAGGATGAATTTTTTTTTCTAGCTTTAAGTCTGGCTGCTGCTGCTACTACTACTACAGACAGATGCGAATCTATAAATACCACACTGGGATGTTACTAATACTTTGAGCAAAAAAACAAGAATAGAGAAATCAAGGTAACACCTTTAGTGGAGCCTTCTTTTTCCAATTGCACATCTGATGAATTTTTGAAGACCTAAGCAAACAACAACAGCAAACCCACAAATATAAATACACTAATAAAAGCCGTTCTACATCCAATCCCGGAAAAAGCGGGGTTGGAGGAGAGACAGAAAAAAACTTACAGAGCTGGAAGCACCTTGCTGAAGCAAATGACAAGCAAATAGAAACAACAAATGAAACGAGAAAAAAATGAAGTTGCTTTTCATTAGAAATTACGGAAACCCTAGAAAGATGAAGGGCGACAGATTTTGTTGAGAGAGAGTGCAGCTGCTGGGAGGGTTCTCTTTTCTCTGGGTTGTTGGAGTTGAAGTCCACAACTAACTCCTCTGGTCAGGGATTATTAATTTCAGCACTTATTTCTTCACCATCTTTTGTTCTCTCTAGTGTTGCCTATGCCTATCCTAGCTTAGCTTGTTAGTTTATCACTCCTCTCCAAGAAATAAATTTTGAAAACTTTCTTAACTCAAATCCATCACTAATCTAATCACAATTGTTTTTTTTAATAAATTTTATTATGTGATAATGAATTCAATGTCTAATTTTAATTGAAAATGAAACAATAATTAACTAATTTTAATCAGAAAAAAAACAACAATAAATACATTTAATTCAAATCAAGTATGTCAAAATTGATATTTTACGTAAAATCGTCAAATCAAGTCTTTTAAAATCGATATTTTACGTAAAATCGTTAAACCATCATTATTATTAACTTATAAATAATATTTAACTATTAAATAATAAATTATTCAAAATATTTTAAACTTTATAAATAAAAATTATTCAAAATATTTAATAAATTATTTCATAACGAACTTCTTAAATTAACTCGTTATAACGTTAAAATTGTCTAAATTATTTATAGAATCATCAACTTCATGACCATCATATTATGTTTTTTACTCCTTGAGAATAAATTTGTGACATTTTGTTCTCTTAAACCAACTATTTCCAATAAACCTCAATGGTGGAGTTATCACCATTATCTCTTTCTACTCTTTTTTTTCATCATTTGTCATGCACATTTCTTTTTCATTTTATCTACATTCTGTGTTCTTTATAAATAAATGTGTTTGAGATGACGATGAATTATACAATTATTTTCTTTAATTATTCAATCATCATAAAAAATAACATATTCAACGGTATTTTATTAATACTTGTTTGTCCTTTAACTTTATGTTGTACATAAAAAATACCAAGTCATTCATTTTTTCATTGATGTAAACAATTTCTATGCTTTGTATGAACCTCTAGACAAAGAAAAATACTAATGTTTTAATTTTAAACTTTGAATAATTAATTAAATAAAAAATATTACAATATTTTTAAAACAAAAATATATTATTTCAAATGCACTCTAATTTCATTCACATCTGCACACATCCACATGCAGATGAACTGCAAGTAAGACTAAGTATTTTAATAACAAAACATTTGTAGTTCTAAACATTCATCACCATAAAAGTCCCACCATTCAACTGAAGACTTTATGTTTATTTTCATTTTTGCAAATTTAGAACAAAATAATTCTTTTTACATTTTTAAATAATTCAAGCTGGATATATATTTTATTTATCATATTTTCATTTGTTATCATCTTTTCAATACAACTACATAAACTATTTTTAATCTGAAAATTGAATTTAAAATTACAACTATAATAATAATTGAGGATTTAAATAATAACCAAAATCATGTAAGGGAATGTGGAGTTGAATTTACCATCTTTCATTAATAATCTAAATAAGTTCATAACTAAAATGAAGACAAATATAATATATATGAATACTATAAATGAATATTTTATATAATTTAAAAATAATAAAAATACAAATGTTACTATAATATTTTTTTTAACTTCATCCATTTATTCATAAATTAAACCCATGACATGTTTAATATCTGAATCCACCATTCTAAGTACTTTAATTAGAGGTCTCACAACTTTGAAACATGTAATTATATTTGACCATAATCGACTACCAATAACCATTGTCTCAATTTTCTTTCCATCAACAAACTCGAGAATGAACTTGATCTCCAATTTTTTGAACTAAACATAGTCATTAGTGGAACTTGTAAGTTAATGAAACTCCCTATACAATGGAAAATCTTGTCTTTGCTGGTCTAATCAGGTTTCTTCCACTAATAAAATGTCTTTAACATAAATATAATCAACGTTGTTCTCGACTATATATACCTTGTTATGCTTTTAGCACTCTCAATTGTTAAAGTGGATATGTATTTTCTCTCTCAAAATCTTCAAACATTATATAAATACAATGTGCAGCACAAGAAATCCAATATAACTTTTTTCCTTTTTAACATCAACAATTCACAAACTAATTGTAATTAGCAGCATTGTCACTAACTATTTGAACAACATTTTCTTTTTCAACTTTTTCTACAATTTCATCTAACAGTTAAAATATCGTATCCATTGTCTTAGAAATTTTGGATGTGCCAATGAAAATTAAAAAGCCGTTCCTTTAGGACGGTTAACAAAAAAAAAATTGCATATGGAACGTCTTTTCTTATTTGTCAATCCATCTAACATAATTGAGAAACATGTCTTTTTTTTATTCTATCTTAAAATCTCTTAACAATTCATGTTAGTTATACATCTTTTTTAGATATTTCACTCGTACTTCATGATAAGTATATGATATAAATCTCGTACCAACCATTTCAAGTTCAATTTCAAAATATGGATTTTTCACAACATTGAAAGGAATGACACTACTATAGAGAAAATGAGAGATCATTTTAACAAACATTTTCCCTGAAATCTTTCTTAATTATTTCACTCACTGTTTTTTGTACGTTTGATATTTTTATAAAAAGTTGTCTTGCAGTTTTGTCAAACTGTTTTGAAATAATTTGTATTTCCTCTCCTTTGTCCTCTTCATTCTCATAAATGTCTTTTTCTTTGTTTTGCCTCATTATTCATCGAGAAAAAATCTCTAATCTTTAATTTCACATCATCAAGAACATTAATACAAGGATCAACATCTTTGTGTATACAAGCTAAATAATGTTTGAAACGTTATATTCCACCCAAAAACATTTTTAAACAAAATTTGCATTCTACTTTCATAGAATTGCTATCAACATCAGTTCTATACTCCAATCAATATCACATATATTTCATGGTTTTTTTATTTAACTTACGAGCGACATAACCCGGTATTGACATTTTATTATAAGTTAAACTAATTCGATAAAATATAATATAATAGTATTTTAATAAATTAAATATGTCAATATATTTATCAATAAATATTAATTATTAATTATATAAGAAATAGGTAAGGTAAATAATTATATATTATTATTATTATTATTATTTACGTGGATAGGATAAATGAGATTATAACTAAGTTATGAATTATAATAATTATTTAGTTTCGATTGAAGTTATAAGTAGGATGTCTAGGTCAATTAGGATAAAATGATGTAATTAAATTATATTTTATATTTATTAATAAAACTAGTATTGTATCTAGGGCTAGGGCTAGGGCTAGGGCTAGGGTTAGGGTTAGGGTTAGGGTTAGGGGTAGGGGTAGGGGTAGGGGTAGGGGTAGGGGTAGGGGTAGGGATAGGGGTGTTCAATATTTGGTCTGAACCGAATATCCGACCAAATTCGAATTTACCGAATTCGAATAAATTAAATTCGAATTTCATTTTCGGTTTTCGAATAGAATTTCAAACAAATTTGTATTCAAATATGGTTTTTGAAATAGTTTTCGAGTTGGGGTTTCAATTCGAAAACCAAACCGAAAACCGAATTCATTTTTTGTTATTTATTTTATTATATCTTATATATTATATTATTTATTATATATAACCTCTAATATTATATTTATTTTATTATATATTATATTTATTTTATCATATATAATATATAATAATTCATACTCATCTCATCTATATTCTCAAAATCTATTTCAACGCCCACCTCATCTATATTCTGTAAACCTAATACCTTAGTCGCTCACTTCATCTATAGTCTCTAACCCTAATTTCTTAGTTCCCACCTCATATATATTCTCTAAACTTAATCAAATAATATCTAGTAATCAAATAATCTCTTTAGCCTCCCTCATCTACCACCCCTCCCTCATCTCTATTCTTTTAACCTAATTCTTCAGTTATCGCCTCCTTCTTTCATCTCTATTCTCATATAAAAAAGCCTTCATAAATCATCAGTCGTCTACATAAAAAATGAGACTATTAATCTAATCGTGCTATATTCGCCCTCTAAAACTTGATCTATCTAATCTCGCTATTTCTAGAGTTTATTCTTTGTCAAAACTTTTAAGTCTTGATTTCTTTTGAATTAGAATAATTTAATTCAAGATTTGACAATAAAAAAACAAAATCAAAGTCTATTCGAATTCGAATTATTCAAACAAAAAAAAAATTCGTAGAAACCAAATCAAATAACCTGAAAATCGAATCGATAACACCCCTAATTGTATCCGTGCATGCATACATACAAAAACACATCATCTGTAATAAAATTTTATAAAATTCGTAAGCAAATAAAAGTTCATCATTATCCTCACATAAATTTTATTACAAATATTAATATATTATATTTATCTAAACAACACAGTAATATAAAATCTTTTAAATAAAAAACATAATTTTTCGTTTGGAAAAGAAAAAAAAGAAAAAATAGGAGGTTATAATATCTATCTATCTACGTTTCTTTACTAATTTCATAATATTAAAAAATCATGTAATATAAAGTTAAAGTCGATAACTTCTTATAATACTGCCTAAAAAAGATTTGGTGGATTAATAATACACCTTTCTAAATAAAAATAAAAATTTTAAAATTTTTAATATAAGATTAAAATCTATCTCAAATTAAAAAATAAATTATAAATTATAAATTTTATAAACATGAAAATTTCACTTACCCTATTTTATAAATAATATTTTAAATTTTTAAATTCAAAATAACCTAAAGAGGAGTAGAACCAAATTAAGAGTTAATTATTTTGGTAATTAAACCTTAACTAGAAAAATTAAATAAAAATCCATAAATAATTTGAGGTTAAAATATTATATTTATTTTACTCAAATTAAATCGAAGAAGGGGTTGAAATTATTTAATTATAATTTTAAACATTAATTATGCATAATTTATGACTTAAAACAATTAAATAAATATCTCAAAATACCAAAAAATAAAAATATGAACATAAATTTTATTATGTTTTGAAAAATATTTTTTGTGGAATATTTTAGGAAGAAAAACAAAAGAAAGGGATTAAAATTCGTTTTCAAATAACCCTTTTTATTAAAAGTAAAACTGATAATCGGATGCAGCCAAAATTATTTTTAATTGATGCAGCCAAATTTTCAGCCATCGGATCAACGCTGGATTTTATCCAGCGCTCAAGAACGCGCCACACAACTGGATGTAACAAAGTAAGCACACACCTGCTCCACCGGATCAACTAATGGGATGGACAAACCTGTTAGATGAAATCGCTAAATACAGACGAAATACCTAATGGAGCCATGAAACGACATCGTTTTTGGGTTGTCTTCTTCACCAAGCCGGACGCTCGCCAAAATCGCGTCTGATCGACACGTTTCTTCCAGAAGGTCTAGCGCATTCATTTCTCAACCTTATCCAATAATTTTTCCACCATTATCCTCGCCTTATCCTCGTGATCATTAACCATATACCTAGGATGACCACCTTGCCCTAGAACTAGGCTGCCACGATTATGATAGAATTAGGAATAAGTTCGCCGATCAGCAAATTCAACTTAAATTGCTCCTCCCCAACCGACCTAAAGCTGCTATAAATAGTCTCTCATCGTTTCTCTACCAGATCATCAAACAATTCACTATAATTATAGTAAAAATCAAGGTTTCATATTCCGGACAAGAACTGATTTTTGTGAAAACCGGCTCCGACAATCCCAACTTTGATCCATGCTACTAGAAAGCTTCAAACTTTTCCTTCTTATTCTTATTTGATGTTTGTTTGGCAACGCTCCGATAGCCGTTTACAGCTCCTAGGAGTATTTTCCAACTGTTGGTATGAATTCAGAACCTCTGTAATTCAATTGGTGATTGAAGATTTGATTTTTTTCAAAATTTTCAAGTTTGATCGATTTGATATGTTCTAGGGTTTAATTATGTGATTTATTTGTTTAGAATCATTCCATAGATATTGTATGAGATTTCTGTTGAAGAGATTTGATCAAATCAACTTAATTTGTTTTTTTTTTTGAAAATTTGAATTGAAAACTGAATTTTTGAAAATTCATGTTCTTGAGTTTTAATCTGATTTTTTTGATTCAAGTAGCTTCTAAACATATTTGTAAACATGTTGGGATGATTTCCCAATGACTGTAACATCATTTTGATCATGTTTGATTAAACTGTGTTTTTGAAAATTTTGGATTTTGATTCCATTTTTAAAAATCGTTGTAATGATGTTCTTGTTTTGGTTGTGTTCAACTATATTCATCATTTCAAAGCTAATGGAATAAAAATCAAACCTTGAATCGGCCTAATTTGAAAGATCCTAAATTTTGATCTAAAAACAGTTTTTAGAATGATCTTTGTAAAGATCCAATGATCGTGATTTAGGTTAGGGATTTTATTCTACATAATCATATGAATCATCTGTAACTTACAGATCGTGATTCCATGTTCTGTATAAAAAATTATAGGACCTGCAATTTCTTCTTACCAAATGAAGAACATTCGGTCCTAGAAACTTGATCGAGACCTATAGGACTGAGACCGAGAAACATGATCGAGACCAATGACTAGTGTTCTTGAGTTAGGACTGAGACCGAAGACCGGTGTTCTTAAGCAAGGACCGACACATCTGACCTAGGTTTCTAACCTCGGACCCCGGTGTGACCTAGGACCGAGCCTCCCTGGTCCATGACTGAAGAAACCTAAACCTAGGACTGAGCCTCCCGGACATAGTACCGAGCAACTTGATTTCATGACCGAGCCTCCTAAACCCTAGGACCGAGTCCTCCGGTCTCGACCGAGCAGTTTGAGTTTGGAACCGAGCTTCACAAACCCAAGACCGAGCTCTAGTCCAAACCACACCGGTCTAGACCGAGACCGTCCGAGCCCAAATCACCAAAATCGAATCTAGACCTTAGGACTCCGGTCCTAAGGTTTGTTTGGTTCCACTTTTTAAAACCAAAATTATTTTTGTAATTTTTGGAACCCGAATTTATTTTTAAATAATCCCGAAAGGTTAGAAAATGATATTTTAATATTTTCAGAATATTTCCTAAACCAATATTTTGGTTAAGGTCCTGTTTGAAATTTATTTTTAAATTCTAACATTTTTCTGTTATTTTTCAGGGGTTTTACTCAGTATTATATGAACGCAATCACATGTACACTCTTCTAAATAATTTTGTATAATTATTTACGCAATTTAAACCTATTCTTATTTAGGACCCCTAGACTACTAATTAAAAAATTAAATGTTATAAATAATTTTTAAATAGCCAGACTTTGTTTATTTTAAAAATTAAAAAAACCCGTCCTTTGACGTGCTTAGAGAACATAACACGAAAGTCTTTTCCCGAGCGTAACCAAAAATACGAACCCTTTATAGAAATTCTGGTATAAATACGTTTATACACATATCATTTTATTGATTTTTCAAAAAATCATTTGGCGACTCTAATTCTAAATAAAGAATCTCTAAAATTAATTATGTTTAATTAATTTAAACCGGGTTTTGGCCAAATTATCATTTGGCCCCTAAATTATTAAAATTTGAACAAAATTAATTATTTTTTCATGATTAATTCCAAAGCACCCAGGTATTATTTTAAAAATTTTTAAAAAATATTTTAAAATAATGTTTTCTTTTAAAAGAAACTTGGCACGTAAATCAAGGTTGAAACGCATCGAACCTCGAGCCACCCCGCAATATTCTCCCGTATTGTCACGTGTCCGCGACACGTGCTATGCTACAGATTGAAGTGATTCATGGGGGTTATAACTTTTTGGCGACTCTAGTGGGGAGTCGAAGCATTTCATTTTTTTTAATTTAAAAAAATAAAATAACAAATTCTGGCTATATAAATTTTTATTTATAACATTAACAGAACCTTCACAATAGTCCACATTACAATGTCTATCACCCTAAAAGATACATATGCTCTATCCTAATAATTGTTAGAAACCCCCAAAATGGATATATCACTCGGGATTACGTGAAGAAGTACTAGATTGGAATTCTGTACTCTTATCAATTACATGGAGACCGATAATACCGGTATATGACTGAGAGATGTTGTGAGAGAAAAATTAAGAACCCGAAATGGCAGAATGAATCCCTTATCAACTTTGATACATTAGTTAGGATGTGAACTTAGCGATGGTGGGGAGAGATTTCAACCTAAACCTCGATAGAACCTTAACACACAAAACCTAGTTACTTTACCTAACCGTTGTTAGACGTGCCCAAACAACAAAACCTCGATAAAGTCAAACATGTACGTGCTTATTTATTATACATGCTACATCTATAATAAATATAATAAACATCTCTAAACATATTTTATTTTTATCAAAATCAAACGATATGTTTGTCAAGTTAATTGTACATTAGAGAATGCCTCTCCTAGAAAATGACGATATGTTACTCTAGAGCCACCATTTCCACGAAAGGGAATGGTACTAACGAGCTTACGGTCTTAGTACTGCTCTCAAATATACCCACTTCCAAATTCATCATAACTTCATGAATAAAATACAACGAAAATGGGACCTGATACACAAGGTATTCATGTTAGGAGATCGCCAGATCTGTCCAACCATCGAAGAGTTAAAGGCAATTATGATGATCGATAATAAGAATATCACAAGACTTAAACCCTACACAGAATCCATGTCTATCCGATGTCTACTCAACGAAGAATTCGGGTATACGAAGACCATGTCTAATAAGATTCTGGAAAGAATCTTTCTAGATCTTCTGGAAAGAATCTTTCTAGAGCTTCCACGATGGGTAAACTTGGCCTCTTAGATCGGAGAAATCCCACTAAATTTCACTACCTCCCTACCAAGTCTGTTAAAATCTCGAGTTGACTCTTAAAATTTTACGATTTTACGATTTCAAGTCAAGTTAACGAGTATGAGTTTAAGTAAACTCTTAAATATAGAAACTCTTACGATTTAAATTTACTATAATAAGATTTTACGAGTTTATAAATAATTTCGATTATACGATTTTATATGATTTTACATTAAAAAATAAATAAATTTATATTTAAAAAATAAAAAATAAAGTTATTATTTATTCAAATAAATAAATAAATATAATTAATTTTGTAAGTATAATTGTTTTATAGTGCTATATAATAATTATTATTTTTAACTAATTTTATATTTAAATATATAAATTTTTTAAATTGACTAAGTATAAAATATTTTATTATATATATAAATAATAATAATAATATATAACTATTATTTTTTCAAATTAAAGTCTTGCGATTTTAAGTAAACTCAAGATTTTACGAGTTTACAACTGGCCAACAATTTTACTTAAAATCTCGATTTTGACAGCCTTGCTCCCTACTTAGCATCACAATTATGATGACTCACTTTCTCCTCGCTCCGACAAGCAGCCGTGCACCATCTTCCAAAATACTGAAAGTAGTTTACTATCTTCGTGCAGGAAATAAGGATCCCACTAGCATCATATTAACTGAAACACTACTAGGGTTAAATGAATCATATTTCACCTACCACCTCAACAAGAGAGGAGATTCAATTAACCTCTATATTTGTCTCCTAGAAAAGATGGAACGTATACCTCCTCCACTTCTTGGTAGTATGATGAGCGCTTTCCTCCAATGCCGACGCATTAGGAGTGCCAAACCGGAAATACCTGTCAATGACAATGACTCCATACATAAACTTTTGCCCTCATATGGTATTAAGAAAATGGTCTACCTCATGGATGATCAACCCATGATCAAGCTTATGGGTCTTGAATAGATCATTGCTTACTACACTAGTGAGTTCTTTAAACAGTCCGGGAGAGACTCTATGTCTCCTTGTCATGACTACGTGGTCGCTATAGATAGGCCCATTGAGCACGATTTTGTCCACTATCTTGATCTATGGAACGACATAGTCAAGATGGGAATCATGAAAGATAAAAAGAGCTATATCGATTAGATCATCCAAGACTTTCGACATCAGCAGGAAGAGGAAGCATAAAGCGAAGGCTCTGTCACTTCTACCTGCTATAGCCGAACTCTCCCCCCTAAAGAGGAGATCTAACTTTTATCCTTCTTTGTATAAATGTAAAAAGTTAGAAGCCTAGTATAATCAACTATCAAACCCTAAGAACTCCAAAATTTTGAATTATGTAATATCAGAAGTTCTTTTAAAAGTCAAGTATATAAAACCTTATGAGATGTTTATCTATAGGTCATGTTATTTGCATGTGCATTTTGTTATTGTTTTTACAATTGCAATTCTCCTCTCTACTATGATTGTAGTCATACACGATGTCCATGTTGATGAATGTAGAACTAGTCCTCTGGACAAAGCACTTCCATGCTAATCGATAGTACTTTAAAGATTATGGCCTCAATCCCATCATGAGATTCTAAAGTACGAAGTAACTCCAACTTCATGATGAAGATGCAGCAAATGTGGAATCCTGACAAAAGAGCCTATGTCCTCGGTAACAGGACTATATGCCCAACCATAGAAGAATTTTGGGTTATTCTGATGATAGATAACAAAAACCTTATACATCTAAAATCGTTTATAGACTTGATGTCTATCGGAAAACTTCTACAAGAGGAGTACCGCTACTCCAAAATAACCTCCGATGCAATCATCGCCGGCATGCGCATCAATTTCTAGGCTTGTGTCGAAATGGAAATAAAAGATGGAGAAATCTCTATAAGAGCATAATCAGTTATGATCATAATGTCAATCCTGCTGGCTCATTTCTTCATAGCTCTAGTAAATGATAAGCCCTCCTCAAGAATCATTGAGGTAACATATCAACTACGAAAGGAAAATAAAGATCCTTCTGGTATTATCTTAGTAGAAACACTCATGGGTTTGAACAACTCTCATGGATCTCCCAATATGAGTAAAAGAGGTTCCCCTTAATCCTCTACATTTGGCTTCTTGAAAAGTCAAGTGCCTACTGCCAGTTCTGCCTAATGACATCATTCCCCCTTGATCCAACACCAAAGAATGAGGGAAGCTCTGCCCAAACTCTCGGTACAAGATGATGATAAAATATGGGACATTCTTACTTTGTATCCCATCAAGAAAATGACTTTTATGATGGATGATAAGCCAATCGTTCTACTCGTGGGTTTGGAATGGCTTACCTACTATAATATCCATGACCTATTTAGGTAATTCGGCAATAGTCACATTGAAGCTAGTATCGTGGTAGATAGACTTATAAACTGAAGGATCTTTATAGAATACCTTAAAAGATGGCACGATGCCTTCCAGTTGAATGTCTAGCTAAAGCAAAGGAAATATCTAAAACTTATCTACAATTGGTATGAGAAAGCCCAGCGAACTGAAGTAGAAGAAGATGCTATTATGGAAGAAGACTATGTCTAGACCTAAAAGGTTTTACTTTTCAAGCACTTTTTCCCTTTTAGACTCTTTTGTAAAATATCAATAGAAGAGTATCTCTATAACAAATGCTGCGAGTATGTTTATATGCAACTCTATGTTTATTTATCTAATCAAATCATGAATGAGATCCTTAATCTCTAAGATTCATATCTTGTGTTTTGGCATTTGTATTTTGTTACATCTGCATGATCTTTATCTCTATCTCTTCATCATCTCAGTCTGCTAGTCACTTTGAACAAGTACGGCCCCATGAAGAAGAGACCTAAGAACTGGATGTATTATGCACCAAGAAATGGCTGAAGGAACTCCGAAAAATGATAAGGATATAATATCTTCAACTAAGTTTGCTGAAATGAAAGCTACTCTTCAACAAGTGATGGAGAAACTGACACTATTAACAAACTTGATGACCAGGCCTGGTATTCCTATTCAAGAACATCCATCCTCGTCACGGCAGCCACATCAAAATGTTCCACCTATTATCCCACCAATGAGGATCAATCTTCAATCTCGTTGTAACATCATCGAAACCTCTCTCTATGAGGAACTTCGTGAAGATGATAATAGGTCACTAAGAACCCAACCAAAAGCTACTAATAACCCCAACATCCAAGATGGGGCAAACCCTACGATCATTCCTCCTACGGAATACGAGGTCCAAATAGCTTAGTTATATGAAAATCAAGAAAAGTTCCAAGATCAGCTCAATTAGTTGACCAATGGTAGCATTGATAAACACCATGATTAAAAAAATGCTATAAAAAATACCGAACGAGCAATCATCCCATTTGGGATAAACCTACTCTCTTTGTCAAAGTACGTAGGCAATAGTGACCCTATTGCTTTCTTCCAGATATATACAATGACTATGACACCTTTATACCTGGGAGAACCAACAATCATCCATCTATTTCCACAATATTTGGTTGGTGCGACCTTATGTTAGTATCACCAAAAGAAGATAGTTTATCTTCAGACTATCGATAAGCTCGCATCAGCCTTTATAGAACGTTTCAGTATGCATCTCAACTTAGAACGACTCGAGAAAAAAATAAAGAACGTGAAATAAAGCAAGAATGAGAAATTTGAGTTTTCATCGAAAGGTGGAAGGCTGTTGCTAAAGAAATCGATTCTTTACCCAGCGAACAAAGATAAATTGACATGATTTTGGATCATGTTAACGACTGATATTCTGTTGGATTCGCTGTCAAAACTTTCTAAAATATGAAGAATCTCCTCAAAACGGGTAATAACCTCGATGAATCCTTTGATGAAGAAAGAAAAGAAGGTAAAATTGTGAAGACATATATTGTTCCTCCTTAGAGGAAGGACAAAACTGAAGTTCACCAGGTCACGACTTCTTGACAAGCTCCAGCATCTCCTAAGACAAGTCTAAGAAAATCAGTGTTGGCTAAAATAAATGTCCCGACGACATCCAAACCGCCAATATCTAGGGTCCCAAGGCTTCCCAGAACATTTGATGATATGGGTATGAACCTGAGTCAAACTCTTACTCTCCTCCTATAAAGGAATCTGATCAAACTTTTGACTTCACAAGAAGGTAAAGAGTTCCTTGGAAAATTCGAAAGTGCATGGTGTGCATACCACTAGATTAAATGTCACTATACTAATAACTAAATGTCACTATACTAATAACTAAAGTGTCCTTAAGCATTAGTGTCAATATCTGATCAATTAGAAGTTCATCCCTAAACCTGAAATCTTGAAAAATCCCTTACCTGATCATCAAGTGAATATGATCTCCGTGATGAACATATTAACAATCTTCAAGTTAATATGGTCAATCCATGGCCTAAAAAGGAGTATCGAAGAATTCTACCTCCACCACTAGTATCTCGAAATTGGTGGATTCCCGATAATCCTAGCACTAATTCTCCAAGAAGAGGTGCGCTAGAAGTCTTAGCAACCCGAAGTATATCCGACTTCTAACCCAGTTTCATGAAAACAATCCATTCCCATACGACTAATCTCCTTGGATAATTTAATGACCCGAGAATGGAAAATGAGCCCAAAGCTCAAAACCTCGACGATACTCTTCTTACTCAACTTAAGAAGACGAATGCCATTTCCATCTGGGAAATTCTGATGTATTCTATAGAATAGAGGCTGATCGTTCTTAATGAACTAAGCCAAACTACTATACCAGCCAACACAAATCCTGAAGAGTTGGTTGGAATTATTTCAACAACTCCTCAAATCAACATGATAGGTTTCGAAGACAAAGATTTACCTATTCCTGACGAATCCCATGTTAAAGCACTTAACATACCTGTAAAGATGACTAATAAGGTCATTCCCATGACTCTAATTGAAAATGGTTCAACATTGAACACATGTCCTTGGAAGACTCTCTAATAAATTGACATTTCTACTAAAAAAGTTCTTCCCTCAGACCTGTGTCCGAGGCTTTGAATTCTCGTCGAGAGATTATGGGTAGCTTCTGAACAATGATTTACGTAAATGATACACCTTTTGAGGTAGAATTCTGCGTAATCAATATGCGACCGTCATACAACCTAATCTTGGGACGATCTTGGTTACATCAGGCTAAGGCTTTGGCCTCTACATTGCCTCAGAAAATACGGTTCATGCTAACGACAAACTCGTCACCATAAAAGGTGAGAAGTACGTCACAGCCGTTATCGGTTCAATTCACTCCATTAACCCTGATGTTAAGTTAAGTGGATTCGATATATTTCCTATATTTAGGCAATCCATGATTTATCTCACACTCCTCTTTACACCATATAGTGTCATCTCCATGCGTCTAATGTAGAAAATAGTATATCTCCCAAGAATGGGTCTAAGACCGAATGCTACCGGCATGACTTCTTTTCCTTGGTCTTATTATGACTTTGACAATTTTAGTATCGAATATACTCTGACAGGGTATGAAGGTTCTAGAAAAGGTAATATATCTAAATAATATATACCTATTCCTCTAACCCTAAATGGATATTTTGTGCGAGAAGGAGAAACCACATTGTGTTTTGATTTCCTCGAGCCATTCTTTAATAAAGTTTTATAAACCCGCTCTCTAGGTTTCGAAATCTTCTTAGATTGTTCTTTTAATCCTAATTCATCTGTTAACATGATTAGAAATAGGACTGCTTATTGGCACGAAACTCTGGAAAAGCTGGTCAGAGATAATCCATCTTTGATGAAGAAAGACTTGGATGATGAAGGCTCTTGTAAGATAAACTCCATAAACCTATTAGCAGCTGATAAAGCTCCTGTAATCAACTTGAGAGTTGATGATAAAGGCACTCTCTTTTTAGACTGTGAAAAAGTATATGATGTTGTAATAAATAAAGAATTTTGTAATGACAATCATGATAGAATGTCTTCCTATTTTTGTAATAGAGTGTCCAATAAAATACTAGAGTACAGTTTCCAATATATGTCAGATGATGATGATGTTTTTTTCAGTATGGTATTAATTTCTAAATGAAAAACTTCTAGGAATACGAGGACGAAATCGTTTCCACAGTTGAAACGAACATCGAAATAAACCTCAATGCGACCGACGATTCTCAAATTGTATTAATTGGACAAAGCCAAGTGAGGACGAACGTCATGAAATGATAGAATATATAAAGGCCAATAAAGACGTCTTCTCCTGGTCTTACAAGGATATGCCTGGAGAAGATCATGCTATCATTCGACATCAAATTCCCCTCTATCTTGAGGCTAAACCCGTCAAACAAATATTAAGACAAATGAAAGCTGAGATTTTTTTCAAGATAAAAGAGGAAATTCAGAAACCATTAGAAGCAAAATTTCTCAAAACTAATGACTACCCCACATGTATTGTCAATATTGTTCCTTTCTTGAAGAATGACGGGAAGATGCATGTGTGTTTTAACTATCGCGATCTGAACAAAGTCATTCCTAAGGATAACTTTGTTTTACCTCATATCGATATTTTGGTCGATCATGCCGCTGACAATCAGTTGTTGTCCTTCATGAATGGATTTTTAGGATATAACGAAATCCTAATAGCCGAAGAAGACAAAGAGAAGACCACTTTTATTATAGAGGTAGACACGTTATGTTTCAGGGTTATGCCCTTCGGTCTCAAAAATACTGGGGATACTTATCAAAGAGTAGTCACTATGATCTTGTATGACATGCTCCACAAGGAAGTGAAAGTCTACATTGACGATATGACCATGAAGTCCAAAGATTACCAGGGTCATATTCCCAACTTAGACAAATTATTGTAGAGAATTAGAAAATATCGGCTTCGGGTAAATCCGAAGAAGTGTGCTTTCGGAGTTACCTCTAGTAAAATTCTAGGTTTTCTCATTACCTAACGAGGAATAGAAATCGATCCCTCCAAAATCGAGGCCATTACGACTGTGCCTGCACCTCAAAATGAGAGAGAAGTCCGAGGATTTCTCGGTAAAATCCAATTCATTAGTCGGTTTATTAGCAAACTAACTCTCACTTGTGTTCTTCTTTACAAGCCATTGAATGGGATGAAACTTGTCAACAAGCATTTGACAAAATCAAGGACTATCTAAAGTCACCACTGGTTCTTATGCCACCAAGGCATGGTGTTCCCTTAATTCTCTATTTCATAGTGATAGATTCAACCATGGGTAGCCTGTTGGCTCAAGAAAATGAGAACAAACTCGAGATCGCCATTTATTATATGAGTAAGAGAATGACTGGACGTGAATTGAACTATTCGACACCTAAAAAAGTGTGCTGGGCACTTGCATGAGTCACCAAAATATTGAGACATTATATGCAAGTCCACCATATGAAACTGGTATCCAAGTTGGATCCAATCCATTATTTGTTTCAGCAATCGCTGCTGTCGCCTAGACCCACTAAATGGATAATGATGATTTCTGAGTACGTTATAACATATACAGTTCAAAAGTTCGTTAAAGGAAGCGTTGTTGTAGACTTCCTAAAGATCAACCCATCACGGTCAAACCTTCTTTTGAATTAGACTTTCCCGATGACACCAAAATGTCTGTTCTTTAGATACATGGAAGCTAATGTTTGATGGAGAGTTATCTAAACATGTCTATAGAATTGAAATTCTCTTGATAGATCCCAAGGGAACTTATAATCCCATCTCTATTAAGTTATAATATTCTGTAACCAACAAAGAGGCTGAGTATGAATCATGTCTCTTAGGTCTCAAAATTGCATACGAAAGAGGACAACCAAACTAGACGTAGTTGGCGATTCTACCTGGTTATATCATAGGTCAACGAAACATGGAAAGTACAAGGGAAAAATCTTAAACCCTATCATGCTTGCCTATTCCAGTTTATCGACAAGTTCGATCACGTGTCTTTTGTGCATGTGCCAAGAAGCCAAAATCGCATTGCTAATAGTTTGGTGACGCTAACAGCTTTGACCTAAGTCCTTGTTAGAATTAAGGTTAAACCATTGAAAACTCGGTAGAAGCAGAAACCCAATTTCGAAGTCAGGGTGGTAGCCTCCATTCAAGTGCTCGCCAAATCATGATTTGATATTCTTCAAAATTACATGAGTATGGAGAACATTGGTGAGAAAACCTAAGAGTTTGTCCAAGGAGGAAATCTCGGCTTGAGTAACGCTAACCTTGGTGAGAAAACCTAAGGGTTGTCCATGGAGGGAATGTCAGATTGAGTAACACAAACATTGGTGATAAAAAATCCTAAGGGTTTAAGCCTAAATGTGTTATCGAATGTTTAAGAATGCACCATCAAAATTGGTTATTAAATAATTAAAATCATTATAGATATAAAAACTTAAATGAATTGGTTAGTTAATTTTTTAATATTTAATTTTTTCAAATAAGTATATAATAATAAGTAATAATATACCCTAGTAGATAATTTTTATAATTATTCAAAATTTAACCTACAATATATATATATATATATATATATATATATATATATATATATATATATATATATATATATATATATATATATATATATATATAAAATTACAAAATTATTTCAAGAATCATAAGTGGTCTAGCGGTTAAAGTGTTTACATTTCATATTAAAGACCAAAGTTTGTATCCCTCTAAAAGAAGCAATTATTATATGTGAGTGCGCGAAAATTGATAGATGAAACGGAACCTAGAATGTTGCCTTAAGAAAACCTAAGGGTTCGTCCATGGAGGGAATGTCGGCTTGAGTAACAAAATATTTGTGATAAAAAACCTAAGGGTTTATGTCTAAAAATGTAATTGAATGTTTATGAATGCACCCTCAAATTTGGTTATTAAATAATCAAAATCATTATAGATATAAAAAATATAAATATTTAAATGAATTGGTTAGATGATTTTTTTTAATATTCTTATTTTTTGAAATAAGGAAAGATAACTACCGTTTTCTTCCAGATACCCGATCAACCTCTTTCCGTTTTTCCTCGATCTTTCTTGTTCTTGATCACTAATCAAAACGGAGAAAATCTGATAGGTTTTAAATTGCTATATCTATTTAGGAAGAGCTCTCAATATTAAAATTTGTATTTAAAAATTGAAGGTAACGGTTCAATTCCTATTTAACACATTAAATTGAACTAGTCATGTTAGAAAATTTCAATTATATCAAATTTCTTCTTGTTTTATGATATGTTTCTCAGCACAACATTCTTCTTCATGTTCTCTTTTTTTATTTATTTATTTTTATCAATAAAATACTATCTTTATTAGCAAGAAAACAAAAAAAAAGTTTCTAATCAGCTTCCAAATGAAAAATTGGAAGACATTTTAAAAGTTCATTAGAACTCAAAACATCCACCTACAAGAAACATTCTAAATGAGAATGTCAAAGGATAGGAACACATAATTAGTATTATTTGACTCATTAAACAGAGCATGCTTCATGCCTTAAATTGATTATGTAGGGGTGAGGTGTTATTCAATTCAATTCAATTAATCAAAATAATATTATAAATATAGAAAGTACAATGAATTCATCTCCAACCCACAACATTTTATTATAATCTTTTCTTGTAACTACAATCTCATTATCATCTTTTCATATAACTACAATCTCATTAATATAAAAATGTCTAGCTGCGGAGGAAACTGTAACTGTAGCGGTTCATGCAAGTGTGGTAACGGGTGGGTAACTCAATTTGGTCATGTGTTCCGGGTGCGGGAACAAAATGATAATTGTGTTTATATGTTTGAATTGCAGATGCGGGATGTACCCTGACTTAGGCGAAACAACCTCAACTGCGGCCATCGTGGTTGGCGTAACCCCTCTTAAGATGTATTTATCTTAGTTTTTGTATATGTTTTTTTATTGATTAAACTACATTTAGATTCATTAAGAGGATTAATGACATCTAAAAATAATATATGCAGGAACACTGAAGGTTCAGAGACAAACTCTGGAACAGAAGGAAGCCATGGCTGTAGCTGCGGATCCAGCTGCAGGTGCAACCCCTGCAACTGTTGATCATCATCATCGTGGTCCATCATTATCATATCATCATCATGTGTGACTAAGAATTATGTTTATTTTCTTAAATAAAACAGACATGAGATATTGAGATGAGTCAGGTATCCTCTTGTGATTCTAAGCTCTCTCTTTGTTACTCATCTTCCCTATCTGGATTGATTGTATAAAACAATTATATATATGGTATGTTATAATAATATATTCAGTTTGTGAAATTATCTTATGGTAAAAATGAAATGAAATTTTGTGAACATAAAAGTTTAACAAACAATAGTTAAAAAGTATTGAATCAATTTTAAATGGTGAATCAATTCCCCACTACAAGAATCATGACTTTAGGGGTCAATACTTTTTACAAGAGTGATTCAAACAAAAAAAACCCAAATTAGCTAGGGCGAGAATAAACCCAAGTAAAAAAAATTAAAGTTTGAACCAAACAACATATAAACAATATATGCAATAAGCGAAGAATGCTTTAGATAAGGTAAAAACAACACAGTCAAAAAAACAAAATTTAAACAAAATAAAAATAGCGAAGCAGATTCAAACAACAATAAAAAGCACTCAAAATAGTGAACCCATATCCCAACATGTGACGACTAGATTATACACGAGCAACAAAAAAAAAGAACCAAATAACCGACTTAAGAAACGATTCAATACTTTCGAACTTCGATAAGAGAATAAGAAGATACAAACAACAACAAAAGCCGTCAAAGACCATATCCAAACAACATGTGACGGCTTCAAAGTCCCAAATCCAAACATAGTTTTCAAGCATGCCGTGAAAATCAATTCAGCAAAGGAAACATAATTGTAGGTCAAAGATATACAACAACTATACATTACACAATCAAGAAATTAAATTAAAAAAATTGAATCTAACAATCCCAAAAGACATTTAACCTATAATTACAATATCCTTGTGACTTTTTATTTTATTTTCTCTGTATGTATAAAATAAAACAAGAATAATTACAAGATAAGTCTCTTAATTTAAGAAATGTCGATTCTTGCATGTACTTTGTTAAGTTGGAACGACGATTTGAGGATCAACAGATGAAGATTCATTATCCACCACTGGATTTTCTCAAGTATGAACTTCTTCTTGGAAGCCTAATTAACTTGGATCGATCATAATTAGTGGGCTCTACAGATTTAAAAGTACGTTCGCCAAGAACCTTAATCAAATCATCTCGATGATGAACTTTATTTTCAAGCAAAAGCTTGACAATTAGGGCTGCTTGTTCTTTGTGCTAGAACTTGTTGTGAATTAAGAATGTATTTTGAGTGTATGATTATAATTACAAGAGCATGAATTCATACAAAATAAATAAAAGAAAATAAAAGTTAGAATATGTAAAAAATTTAAATACAATTAATAGCTAGAAAATGAAAATTAAGAGACTCAAGTGTATTATCTTTGTTTTAAATTTTAGAGTATTTAATATATTCTCTCAAACTAAACGGGGAGGCACACACCGTGAGTTTGTATGTAATAAAGAAAATCGGTTTAACACAAGTCCTTTGGTGAGGATATCGACAATTTGATCATCAGTAGGTATGTATCAGATGAAAATAGATTTCTGAGCAACTCGTCACAAACGAAGTGATAATAAATCTGTATATGTTTCGTACGAGCATGAAAAACTGGATTGGTTGAGATAAATGCAGCACCAATATTGTCACACCATAGAGTGGGAGGTTGAGGTGGGGAGATGCAAAGTTCATGTAGAAAGGATTGGAGCCAGATGAGTTCAGTAGTGGCATGAGCTAGAGCTTAGACTAGGCACCAGACCGAGCAACGACCTATTGTTTCTTTGAATCCAAGAAATAAAATTGTCACCAAGAAATATGTAGTAGCCAGTTGTGGAGCAGCGATATTCCGGACAACTAGCCCATTCGGAGTAAAAAAGGTAGATATATCGAGATAAGATGATGGACGAATGAGAAGTCCATGATGAAGAGTATGACGAAGATAGCATAGTATTCTTTTTACTACAGACCAATGAGTGGTGATAATAGACAGCATGAATTGACAAGCACAGTTGACAACAAATGCTAAGGTCGAGCATGCGTCAAATATTGGAGAGCACCAATAATGATGCGAAATAGAAATGGCTCAGGAAGAGTGTCTCTATCATGGAGAGATAACGATCACCCATAAGAGATTGGAGTACTAAGAGGTTTTGAGTAATTCATGTTGGATCGGATAAGAATGTCATGGATATTTTGATTGAGAGAGAAAAATATCGGAGATAGATCGATGAGCTTCAATCCTGAAAAATAGTGTAGTGGACCTAAATATTTAATGAGAAAAATTTGGTTATGTTGAGAGATGATTGAGAAGATGTGAGAGGAAGAATTTCTAGTGAATATAATATCATTCATGTAGACGAAAAATAACGATATAATTTGTGGAGAGTGGTACATGAATAACGAATAATCATTTTTGGATTCTTGATAACCAAAGAAAAGAATAACGGATTTTAAGGTAGTATACCATTCCCGGGGAGCTTTGTTTAGTCCATAGAGTGCTTTGTGAAATTTGCACACATAATTAGAATAATATTATGATGAGTGAACCCAATGGTTGAGACATAAAAACTTCCCCGCGTGGTGTTCTATGTAGAAAGACATTGTTAACATCGAGTTGATGAATATGCAATTTACGAGTGATGACAAGTGAGAGGATGGTTCAGATGGTAGTGTGTTTCGCAATTGGGCTGAATGTTTCAAGATAGTTAATACCTTCTTGTTGATGAAATCCCTTTGCAACTAAACGAGCCTTGTGACGTTTAATGGAACCATCAACTTTTTATTTGATGTTGAAAACTGATTTGCAGCCTATGATATTCTACTAAGATCGAGGAACAAGAGATCATGTCTGATTTTGAATTAGAGCATTGCACTCATTTGCCATGGCAGAACGCCATGTAGTATCTTTAATAGTAGTGGAGAAATATGTGGGTGGAGAGGTAGAAATGGTGGCAATATTGGAATTATGAAGGGCACGAGTTTTGGCATGTGTGATCATATGATGAGAGGAACATTCATGAGCATGTATAACGGTGGGAAGTCCACGTATGAAGTATGAGGATTGATTGATGATGAGTTGGTTACTAAGGATGGATGATAGAAGTTTGATGTTGGCGAGTTGGTTAGTGAAGATGTATGGTTGGAGTTTCATGATAATGATGATGATGTGACAAGTGTTCGGATGTTGGAGAGGATGATAGATTTGGGATTTGTGATCTTAAAATTGGAGAGATTAATGGTGATGAATGTGGTAGAAAAAATGATGTGTTGGAGAGAGTAGTGGTGTTGAAAGATTTGTAGATTCTAGTATTATATTTCTAAATAGAAATGTTTGTTTATTAAAAGTGACGTGACGAGAGATATATATTTTTTCAGAAAGTGTAGACAACGATAACCTTTGTGATTTGGACTATAGTCAAGAAAATAAATGTTTAGAGTTCATTCTAGTTTAATATTAAAACAAGAAACCCTAGGAGAGAATCACATCAGAATGACGATTGTTGGCACGTTTGGCACGTTCGACACAATCGGCACGATCAACACGGTCGACACGTTTAGCACGTTCGGCGCAATCAGAACGCTCGCGCGAAATTTGGTTGTTTGATTTGGTGGTAGGTTACGAGAAACGTGGTCGGAGTCATGATCGTCGGCACATTCGGCACGATCGACATAATCAGCATGTCTGGTACATTTGTCTAGAAATTGTTCACTTGAGTCACGAATATTGGGTCGGGAAATCATAAATATAGTCGATAGGGTTGTTTGAGCACAAGTATGGGGTTGTGATTGCTCTAGGTCATTGATTGCTTTAAGTTCTTAGGTCGTTGGGTTGTAAATAGGGTCACTAGTTGACTAGTCTACGGTTATTCATGGTCGTAGATTTTTCTCAGTTGTAAGTAAATTGAGTTTTATTGAGTTGTCTGCATTCTTAATTTGTTGCATTTTAGTTCTTTTTTAAGATGGGGAGAAAGAATATGAATAAGACAAAAGAAGTGTATGACTTTGTAGAAATCGATTCAAGCAAGAAAACGATAGATGAAACAGGAAAAAAACAGATTTCTGAGAAACTAAAAATGTAGAAACAAAGCTCTCAGAAGATTGAGGAAAAAATGCAGAACAAAACTGAAAGTTTGAAACTTGAAATAAAAAATGATGACATATGAAAGGTTGGATACACTGAAAGGGCGATTCTTTACGGACTCAAGAATCAAATTGCGACATTGTTGTTCCAAGCAAGGAAAGGAGAGATTCTGTTGGGTCAAATTATTTTGACTAAGTGTCAAAGTAGTTTGACTATTGGAATTTTGATGATAAATGTATATAAAACTCAATCTATGTCGTCTAATTATTTTTGGTGCAGGTGTATCGAAAACAGGTTATATTAGACTTAGTCTTAATGAGGTTCATTAGACTGATTTGCATTAGATGCATGGAAATAGACGTAGTTAGACGTGTAGTCTAACAGACGTTGTTAGACGTGCAGTCTAACACACGTAGTTAGACGTGCAGTCTAACTAGTGAGAGTTAGACGTGTAGTCTATCACACGTAGTTAGACGTGTAGTCTAACACACGTAGTTAGACGTGCAGTCTAACTAGTGAGAGTTAGACGTGCAGTCTAACACACGTAGTTAGACGTGCAGTCTAACTAGTGAGTGTTAGACGTGCAGTTTAACACACGTAGTTAGACGTGCAGTCTAACACATGTAGTTAGACGTGCAGTCTAACTAGCGGAGTTAGACGTGAAGTCTAACTAGCAGAGTTAGACGTGCAATCTAATTAATGGAAGTTAGACGTGCAGTCTAAATTCTTCAGATTACTCTGAAGGGATATGGTATTAGACATGTTGTCTAATCCCATTAAACCAAGTGGTCTAATGGATGCTGCTATTAGACGGGGGCGTCTAATTTCATTAGACGAGGTCATCTAAGTGAAATACGTCTAATGTTAGGCTTAAGCAGTTACTTGAAGCTAGCACCCGTCTACCCACGATCAACTATCTGTACGCTACTACTCCTGCTCCACTTTCCTGTGAAGATCAGTACGACAACTAGTTGCAACCAATTGATTAATGCCACGTAAGCAAATATTTTTCCCACTACTTTTTTTGCAGAAATATCCTTGAAGAATATTTGGCGCACTACCAGATTGGTACAACCACGATCCTAGTGCTCAGAGTTTGCTGTGTACTATGGAGGCGCTCTAATGGAATCCACCACGTGTCATTATGAAGATTCGACCGTTGGTACCTGCCCCTTATTTAAAGATCCTCAAGGACAACGGAAGAATCATCGATCTATCGATACTCAGATTATTCTATCTTAAGCGAATACAGAAACTTTGATATTCAGAGAACTGCTTTCTTGCTTTTACTGAGTGTTCAATCAATAGAGAGTTAAAATCAAAGCATTGTATTAACTGAGTGATATTCTTCATATTGTAAGTTGAACGAGTCTGTTCTGTTCAACAGTGAGCTAGTCGTGTAACTGTATTTGATTCGTTGAAAGTTTAGTGAATCCTTATGGTGGTTGGAAGAAGGGGTGACGTAGGAGAGTTTGTTCCGAACATCCATAAACAAATTGCTGAGTTGTTTCTTTCTGTCATCTTTTCATTCTTGGTTCTTAGCTTCAAACCCAAGCAAACATTTCCGCACTTGAATCGTCCAAGAGTTTGCAAGGGTTTGCGTAGAATAGAAAGTGATCTAAATCCTTAATAGGATTTCTATCAAATCGTTTTTCCTAAGCCGTTATCAATCGCCAGACCCGTCTCTATTGATTACGCCGATCCTATCAATTGGTAATAGAGCCATGTTTCTATTCTCAATCCTTTTCCAAGAATGTCGACCATAACCAAAGGTGCCAGTGCAACCGCAATCCCCACTTTCTCTAGAGAAAACTATATCGTGTGGAAGAAGAAAGTCCGTGATCATCTCTCTTCTCTCCATGACGACATGTAGAGTGTCATCACAGATGGTCCTATCAAGATCGATAAGGAGAAATCCGAATGGATTAGTGAAGAAAAGAGGAAGAACAACCTCAACAACATGGCTCTTGATATTCTGTACAGATCTCTCGATGACATCATGTTCAACTACATCATCGAGTGTGATACTGCTAAACAGGTCTGGGACAGACTCACCCAACTGTGTGAGAGCAATGAGCAAACCAAGGAATACAAGATCATGGTTGTCACTCAACAGTTTCACAGTTTTAAGATGCGTCCCGGTGAAACAATGAGCGAGTTCGACACTAGATTCAGCCAAGTTGTCTCTAGTCTATCTATTCTTGGAAAGACCTATAGCAACATGGAGCTTGCTATTAAGGTCATGCGCGCTCTTCTAAGGAAATGAGACATAAGTACGATGGCTATGAGGGAATCCAAAGACCTCAACAAGATCACGCTCTTCGACCTGTTCGCTGATCTCAATGCCTACGAGTTCGAGCTGAACTGTAAGATGGAAGAAGATCAATCCACATCCATTATCATTGCCAAAGCATTGGTGACTGATGAAGAGCCACCAGTCTCTACTGATGTGAAGGCGGCAACTCAGGAACTGAGCATCGAAGCTATGTCTCTCTTCGTGAAGAAGTTTGGCAACTTCATGAAGAAGAGCAACTCTAACTCAAGCTCTTCAAACTCTAATGATAATAAGAAATCCTAAGCTAATGTTAAATGTTATAACTGTGGTATTTTAGGTCATTATCAATCAGAATGCTGGAAGCCTAATCGTGAAGACAAGAAGGATGAAGAAAAAGAGTTGAAGGCTCTTATGTCAGGAGACTGGAAGAACAGACGAAACCACTATGACTCTTACTTCTCATCAAGTGATAGTGATGAAGAAGAAGTGGCTTGCTTCATGGCAAGAGAAGATGAAGAATAGAGTCAGGAAAATGAGGTATTTGACTTCTCTTCTGAAAAAGTTTTCAAGGGAACAACTGGTAGCTGCACTAGATGACATGGTCATAGAGTACAGAAAGCTAGCAGAATCCCTAAATAAAACAAAATCGTTACCTGAAGTGTCTCAACCAGTTTTACCTCAAATTATTGAATTAAATGTTTTTTAAAAGAAATTTGCAGAGTTCTCATCTGAGAATGAGATGCTCAAAGAACAGATTCAAACTATTTCTGCTGAAAACAAGAGGTTAAACTATATTGTCAGTGCATGGATAAGGTCTGGAGAAGCTGTCAAATATCAGATCAGCATGTTAAAACCTACTGGATCTAGATCCGGTCTAGGATTTGATGGAAATAACTCAAACCTGTCGTGCAAAAAGTCAAACTCATCAAATAACAAGCTTAAGCCAATAAACTTTGTTAAAGGAAATTTGACTGATATTGAATCTGATCCCATTCATGAATAAGTAGCTTTCAAGAATGAAATAATTTATGTTTCGCCGACCGTTAGCTGGCTAAAAAATAAGTTAGAAACAACTAACAAGTCTGGCAATCTAAAACCTGACTCAAAGTCAAATAGTTTTAAAAAAAAAATCTTCTTCAAAAGCTAAAGGATTAGTGGCTAGTAGGAAGGCGTTTGCTAAGTCAAAATCATATGCATTAATCACAACACAAAGTGGGAAATCCATTAGAATATCTCAGATATGGATTCCTAAGGGACTAATTGATCGATGACCCAATTGAATATGGGTACCAAAGTTTGTAAATAGTTTCTTATGTAGGTGATGCAGGAGGGCTGCAGGAAGGAAGCATGAAGGATACTCTTTTGAGCATACATCTCAGAAGATCAACAATGGCCTTTCCCATTTCAGAAGACTAAATGTTTTTCTTTTTTTTCACTAAAAATATTTTTGGTCCTAAGGACCTTAAAACATTTGTTTATTCATTTTGTACATGCACAAAATGAGAGGGAGAAATTATTTCGAAAATAAAGATACACTCAGACGAAAGACCTTAATCGGTTTATTAGACGAGGTCGTCTAAAAGAAGAGGCATGTACTTAGACGTATTTTTGCTCACACTTTATGCATCTAAGTCTATATATCTTGGTTTAAAACCTGCGCGGTTAGACGTACACGTCTAATAGACGTTAGACGTTTTTACGTCAAGAGCAAGTGGATGCTCAAGTCTAACCAAACACACGTCTAATACGTGATGTATATGCGTAATTAGACGTACACGTCTAATAGACATTAGACGTATATATAACACGTGATTAGACGCTTGCGTCTAATAGACCCATGCATCTAATAGACGTTTAGTTTTCATAAGATGGGTGCAGTAAGAAAAACGTCTAACTACGTGTGTATTAGACCGATTAAGGACAACTGTCCCACGTGAGGAGATATCTATTTTTCCAGCTCAAACATAAAAACAGTCATCTCCAAATAACATGAAGACACGTGTCTTTTAGAGTTAAGAGAGATTGACTAATATACCCTCAATATAATGATGACTCTTTGGAAAGGATGTCTAAAATAAATTGATGGGACATACCTCTAGGAAAAAAGACGGTTATTGTATATGGTAGTCTATATAAGGATGGTTTTGAATGAGATTGAAAACCTTTTCTCACTCAATCTTTTTAAGAACCCTAGATTTCTTTGATCCTCTCTCTAAAAAATCATTGTTCTCTACTTGATTGTTCGTATTCTTTTGAAAAATGGGAAACAAGAGAATCACGCTTGGTCATTGTACTCTGCAAGTGGATTTTCCTTCTGTTTACACATTTGATCAGCAAGGGGTGGTCGAAGTGTTCAGATCTCTTGAATATTCAGGTTTGGGAAAATATATTGGAGGGTCTGTGATCGATTTTTTTTAAAAAAAATATTTTGATCAACTAGTTTGAAAATTCTGGGACACTCTTTAAAAATTTTATTTTTTGAAAACGTAAGGGGAATTAATTTTAATGTTGAAAAAAATTTATGTTTAAAAAAAAACGAGGCTTTATAGACAACTCCATATCTTACCTTCCCGTCGAATCTAGGAGAGATTGAGAGTTTTTTAATGGTAAGTGTGTCACAGTCATTTTTTTAACTTTTTTTTTATTAATTAACCTCACGACTAAAGAGTGACCACCTAATTTTAAAAATTAGGAATTTAAGAGATGTGAGTTCGGCGTTTGGTTACGTGTGGGAAAAGTTTTTTAGACACTATGTCCCACAACGCCCCTAAGGTCTTTACTAATTAATTTTGGCCTTTCTTTAAAACATTTTTACGCTTTACATTTTAGAACTTTTCCATTTTAAGCATTAAAGGGTTTGCATGAAAATAAAAAATATAAATAAAAAATAAAAAATAAAAAATAAAAATAAAAATAAAAAAATAATAATAATAATAATAATAATAATAAATAATAATAAAATAATAATAATAATAAATAAATAAATAAATAAATAAAATAAAATTGTACAAAGAATTTTTTTTTTTTTTTAGATTATTAATATATAATTCAACATATCTAATTATTTAAATAATAATAATATAATAATAATAAAACTGTACAAAGAAAGTTATTTTTTTTTATTTTTTCTTTTACTCAGAAAATTTAATATATTAGATCTAATTATTCAAATAATAATAATATAATAATAATTACAACACAATGAATATTTTTTAGGTTCTTCAAATTCAAAAGCACTTAAAGTTTATACAAACAAAACTGTTTTTTTTTTTTTTTTTACATTAAACTTTCTTTTTTAGTTATATTTTATTTACATGTTAGGTTTAAAGTTTACATAAAACATACATAAAGTTAAAGACCTAATTAGCTAATAATCATACATACAATCATATTATATAATAAAAAGACCAAGAGCAATCTTATTAAAGATATATAATAGAAAGACCAAAAACAATCTTATTAAAGACAAAAACTAAAGGTAGAGTCAAGAAACTTACAAAGATGGTTGCTTTTTGACTCAAGTGGATGAACTTTTTTTCTTCAAAAGGGGCAGCCTAAGGGCACTTTAATATTAAAATCTTGAAAATGTCACGTGCAATGTGAAAAGAGAGAGAAAGGTGAAGGTCAATGTCGAGCGTACAAGAACCTTTGCTAGGGTATTAAGAAGGAAATTTATAAGCAAAGCTATGAAACCCTAGGGCCCAAGGCCCATTTAACACACTTGACCGTTGGGAAAAAAATTATTTTAAACATTTATAAATGTTTAAAATAATGGAGCAATCTCCACTTAACATGTCAATAAATATCAAGTTTTCATACAATGAGATTTAAGCTTTATTTAATAAATGATGTAATACTTGGTCATTTTAATTTTTAATTAAAAATGACCAAGCCTTCATGCTTCTCTTCAACACACGGCTGAATTATTCTTCCTTTGACAACTTTTTCCTTTATTCTCATTATTGTGTAGACACCGTTATCTTATTATTTCTGCACGTTATCCCCTTTACACACCCCTTCATCCTAAAAAAAAGAGATTTTGTTAAAAACACAAATAAACAATTTTATTTTTAATTATTCCTATTTATAAGGAACAATTCTAATTAAATAAATAAAATGCTAAAAAAATTATTCAAGAAATCAAATTTCAAAGTTTAATCTAACTAATCTAACAAACAAAATATAACTAACGAAATTTTATAAAAACGCTAATATATATTTTGTAAAATATTTTTTTTAATTTTTTTTTATAAATACCCAAGGTAATTAATTAAATAAAACCTTGAATATTCTAAGTATAATAACTTCTCTAAGTGTTGTAACATCGACAAATTACTACCTTAACATTATTAAGAATCCAAAATCAATTATTTTCAAAAACTCAATTGTTCTAAAAATTATCGTCTTTAATATAAATCGTGCAATGAGTCCGTGAATGAATTCGAGAAAATTTATAGACTCAGATTTATGAAAAGCATAAACTATAAAATTAGGTGTGAAAAATGAGTGTCTACAGAATGCCCCTCTTAGACAAAATTTGTAGAAAACACTCGATTTAGAAAAATGCATGTCCAAGGTTGAAAATAGGCACTGCGTTTTGAAAATACCCAATTTATAGTTTATTTTTGGCTTCCTTGAATGAAAAGAGAACAAACCTGACGAGTCTCTCGGGAGACCCGTGTAATTTACCCTTCATTCTTCAAAGTCGGTTTATCATCCACTCGTTGACGATTCACCTTTGTTTAGAATCTGCATCGCTCCTGGTTTATCGATTGTGTAGATCGAGCCTGGTGGTTTCGACCATATTTCTACACACCTCGCCTAGTCTTTAGATTGTACATGAGTACACATCTTGACTCAGTTTGTGATTGTGTTTATTGTTTATTACTCTTTTCATTGAGCAATTTAATAGTCATTTTAATCACAACTCTGTTTAGTGATTAAGTTTGTCTCTCTTTTCACATGGAGCGAAAAAATCTTAATGATTATTCTAATCACAACTCTGCTTAGTGATTATTATAGGTTTAAGTATCGCTGGTCAGTTTAGCGAAATACTATTTAATCACAACTCTACTTAGTGATTATTATAGATTTAAGTATCGCTGGTTAGTTTAGCGAAATACTATTTAATCACAATTCTACTTAGTGATTATATAGACTTAAGTATCGCTGGTCAGTTTAGCGAATACTATTTAATCACAATTCTGCTTAGTGATTATATAGATTTAAGTGCCGCTGGTCAGTTTAGCGAAACACTTTTTAATCACAATTCTGCTTAGTGATTATATAGAACCTAAGTATCGCTGGTCAATTTAAAGAAATACTATTTAATCACAATTCTACTTAGTGATTATATAGATTTAAGTATCGCTGGTCAGTTTAGCGAATACTATTTAATCACAATTCTGCTTAGTGATTATATACATTTAAGTGTCGCTGCTCAGTTTAGCGAAACACTTTTTAATCACAATTCTGCTTAGTGATTATATAGATTTAAGTATCGCTGGTCAGTTTAGCGAAATACTATTTAATCACTATTCTACTTAGTGATTATATAGATTTAAGTGCCGCTGGTCAGTTTAGCGAAACACTATTTAATCACAATTCTGCTTAGTGATTATATGGATTTGAGTATCGCTGGTCAATTTAGCGAAATATTATTTAATCGCAATTATGCTTAGTGATGATATAGATTTAAGTATTGCTGGTCAGTTTAGCGAATACTATTTAATCACAATTCTGATTAGTGATTATTATAGATTTGGAGTAACGCATTTCAGTTTAGCGAAATACTATTTAATCACAATTCTGATTAGTGATTATTATAGATTTAGAGTATTGCATTTCAGTTTAGCGAAGTACTATTTAATCACAATTCTGCTTAGTGATTATTATAAATTTATGTATCGCTGGTCAGTTTAGCGAAATACTATTTAATCACAATTCTTCTTAGTGATTATTATAGATTTAAAGTATCGTTGGTCAATTTAGCGAAACACTTTTTAATCACAACTCTGTTTAGTAATTTAAGTTCGAAGTTAGACCTCCTTAATTTTCAAAGCACTAGCGTCTTCTTCAGCGGTCTTGAAATATTTTCAAAAATCAGTTCCATACTTTCTTCCTTAGAGTGTGTCGAGAGGAAACCACATATAACCGATGTTCTTCGAGATTCATGCTGTCACTTTTAGGGACTTGTCTTTCGCCGAGACGTTTTGCCCTGAGTTTTTCAAGGGATTTGTTCGTCTGAATGCTTAATCTTTCAACCATGCATCATGAGGTTGAGTCTCGCTTCTCAAATTTGGAGATCAATGTGCTTAAGATTCTATGGCCTTGGGCTCTTTTATACTCAGGGTATATTTAATAGAATCGGTACATTCTTGTTCTTGCATTGGCAATTTAGACAAGAGTCTAGAGGAACAACAAATGGTGATTTCAATATATCAACCTCTACGAGTATTTTTCTATTTTATTCGGCCTCTTTTCTTAATGACCGGGGTGTATCTGATAGATTCAAACACCTTGTTCTTGCTTAGCAATTAGATAGAATCTAAATGAACAACAGTATTGTACTTCATATCTCAACCAACACAGTCTTTGTTTAATTGATTTTACTTTTCTTGAGGTCTTAGATCTTTGGCACTTGACCTCAAATTGAGATGAGACATCGCCTTTTTTGATGACATGGTTCCGAGTTTGGGCATTCATCTTTTAATGAGCTCCCACTTAAACATCAGTAGTTTAAGCTTTTGTCTAGGCTCGAGATAGATCCGTTTGCGAAGCGCTTTACTCGGATTCCACTAGTTACATTAGTTCGTCAAGAGACATCCATTGGGGAGAAACGTATTTTCCCGCATCTCTACTTATTTCTTGCACTCGCTCATTAGTTCGCTTGGCATTAGAAAAATTCAAGGGTCTATCTTTTTTTTTATCTTCCACAAATGCCCCTAGTTTCGACACAAGGGGTTTGATTGTTTTGGATAGATTTGTGATCCCAATTTCTCATTGGCATGAATTCTGTGGAGATGATGTATTTTGTCCTAGCTCAAGATTTGGCTTGCTTGGGATTTGGGACCGTACTTGTGAAAAATTGCATACGTATTCTCATAAAAGGAGAAATCAAGTTCGAATGTAGTTCCGAAATTGTATCACGGATAGATTGTGATTCCGCATTTCGTTGAGGAATTATCTTAAGTTTCTGCTGGAGCTGCAATTGACTTAAGCTGGGGAAATTTTCTTAAATATCTGCTGGAGTGGCAATTGACTTAAGCTGGAAATCTTTTGAGATCATAAGTCGAAGAGAAAAAATACTCTAGCTTTGGGCATTATATTTTCTCAAGTGGGACTCTGTGAGGATCTCGTGGTCATTTTTATTTTAATAAAAATGCCCCTAGTATTGACTAGGAGTTTGGTTTTTGAAAATGTTTAGGACCGGGCTCATACAAGCTGCCTACGTATCCCATAACTAGGGGAATTCAGGTCCAACGTAGTTCCATACACATGCTTATGAAAATGTTTGTTTGAATTATTGTGAAAACGTTGAAATCCTAAGTCGAAGAGAAAATTACTTTAGCTTTGGGCGTTATATTTTCTCAAGTGGGACTCTGTGAGGATCTTATAGTCATTTTTATTTTAATAAAAATGCCCCTAGTATTGACTAAGAGTTTTTGGTTTATGAGTCAACTCAGAGTGTGATTAACTCCCTTTTTAATGTATATGCAATGAATGTATGCAATGTGATGTGAAATAAAATGTCTATCAACTTCTTTCGATAATTGATAGTGGTGACCGCACCCTGGATGGGTTGCCTACGTACTCTTGAGAGAGATCATGTCTCACGTAGTTCAGAACTTGTGAAGTTATGAACTTTGATGTATGTAATGAACAATGAATGCATGTTATGTGAAATGAAATGTCTATCAACTTTTTTCGATAATTGATAGTGGTGACCGCACCCTAGATGGGTTGCCTACGTACTCTCGAGAGAGATCAGGTCTTACGTACTTCACAACTTGTGAATTTATGAACTTTGATGTATGTGTAATGAATGAATGTAATGTGAAATGTCTATCAACTTCTTTCGATAATTGATAGTAGTGATCGCACCCTGAATGGGTTGCCTACGTACTCTCGAGAGAGATCAGGTCTCACGTAGTTCACAACTTGTGAAGTTATGAACTTTGATGTATGTGATTCAACACGCATGCTTTAGACGAAGTATCTTTTGAGCATGTCGACATTGAAGGGTGCTGAGAGTTCTTCTCCGTCCAAGGTGGTCAATCTCGTGGCGCCGCCTGAAAAGACCTTCTTGATGAGGTAGGGTCCTTCCCATGGTGTTTGGAATTTCCATTTAGGGTCTAGTATCCGTAAGTTCTTCTTTAGAACTAAATCGCCTCCTTGAATGTTCCTAGGTTTCACCTTCTTGTTGAAAGCTCTGATCATTCTTCTTTGGTATGCTTGCGTGTGACATAATACGTCTAACCTCTTATCTTCCATAAGGTCTAGCTGATTGTACTATGACTTACACCAATCTCCCTCCACTACTTGTGTTTCGAATAAAACTCTTAAAGTAGGAACTTCGATTTCGATAGGTTGCACTGCATCCATTCCGTAGACCAATGCAAATGGTGTTTCTCCCGTTGACGTTCGAATGGTTGTTCTATATCCCCATAAGGCGTATGGAAGCTTCTCGTGCCAATCCTTGTACGTTTGAGTCATCTTCTTGATGACAGTGATGATGTTCTTGTTCGCTGCCTCTACTGCGTCGTTCATTTGAGGACGATAAGGTGAGGATTTGTGGTGTTCAATCCTGTATTCATCTAGTACTTTGAGTACTTCTCCCCGGAAGTGTCCACCATTGTCTGAGATCAAGGCATGAGGAACTCCATTACGTGCAATGATATTGTTTCGTATGAACTTGGCAACATGTGATGACTTGAGAACCTTATATGATTGAGCTTCGACCCACTTTGTGAAATAATCGATAGCTACAAGGATGAATTCGTGTCCGTTTGAAGCGTGATGATAAATTTTCCCGATAATATATATTTCCCATGTCGAGAATGGCCATGGTGAAGTCATGTTGTAAAGTAGAGATGCTGGGGTGTGCTTCAAGTTCGCGTAAACTTGACATTGATGACACTTCTTAACATATTCTACACATTCTTGTTCCATGTTCTGTCAGTAATAGCCAAAGCGAATGATCTTCTTAGCGAGTGCTGATTCGTTCATGTGTGGGCCACATGTTCCTACGTGTACTTCCTCCATGATCTGTGATGCTTGAGGTTGGTCGATGCATAACATGTTCTGACTGTCAAAGGAGCGTCGATATAGCTTTCCTGCGAGTATCACATAGCTGGTTGCGTATTGGCGTAAAGCTCTCCTCTCTTTCTTTTGGAAGTCCGAAGGATACTCTCCATGTTCAACGTACTTCTATAGAGGTTCGAACCAAGGTTTGGGCGCCACTTCGGTGTTGGCAATCGTCCTCTTCTCAAAGTCTCGTTTCTGTTTCTGACGAATCTTCAAAGGCTTGATTTTGATTCCTTCCGGGATTTGCGTCATGGCTGCTAAAGTGGCCAAAGCGTCTGCGAATCGATTCTGACTTCTCGGAGCATGTGTGAATGTTACATGTTCAAACTTTTCTATTAGAGTCGATAAGTTTTGATGGTAGGGTTTGAGGTTGTCTCCTTTGACTTGCCATTCACCATTAGCTTGTGAAATGACTAAGTTTGAGTCTCCTACTACTTCTAGACGTCTCACTCCTTTTTCATGAGCAATCTTCAAGCCAGAGATCTATGCCTCATACTCTGCCTCATTGTTCGTCACTTAATATTCGAGCTTGACTGAGATTGGGTTGTATGTTCCCATAGGATCGATGAGTAGTATTCCGATGCCATAACCTTGTTTTCCTGAAGCTCCGTCAAATAATAGCTTCCAGGTTGTAGGGTTAATAGTCATCACTTCGTTGTCTGGAATGCTAACTCCTCTTCGTCTTTAACTTCGATTGGTTGGTCTGCGAGAAAATCTGCTACAACGCTCCCCTTGATAGAGTTCTGAACTGTGTACACGATGTCGTACTCTGATATCATCATCATCCACTTAGCTAATCTCGGAGACAAAAGCGTTTTCTGGAATAAATGATGAATTGGATTGAGTCTTGATACTAACTTGACTGTGTGGGCTTGCATGTAATGCCATAGCCTCTTAGTGACCCAAGCTAGGGCCCAACACACCTTTTCTACTGGCGAGTAATTATGTTCGTAGCCTGTCATGCGCTTGCTTATGTAGTAGACTGCGACCTCCATCTTTTCCTCGTTTTCTTGGGCTAGTAGACTACCCATTGCGTTTTCCGTGACTGTTAAGTATAGGATTAGCGGTATGCCTGGTCTTGGCGGCATCAGAATGGGAGGATTCTTGAGGTATCTCTTTATCTTCTCGAATGCGTTCTGACTAGCGTCATCCCAAACAAATCTTTCATTTTTCCTTACAAGTTTAAACAAAGGATCACATGTCATACTCAACTTGTTTATGAATCGACTTATATACTGGATTTTTCCTAGAAAGCCTCACACTTCTTTCTCGCTTCGTGGAGGTGGCATTGCTGTGATCGCTTCTATCTTGCTCGGATCAACCTCAATTCCTCTTTGCGTGATTAAGAAGCCTAACATCTTTTCTGATGTCACTCAAAATGTGCACTTCTTTGGGTTAAGCCTATGTTGGAACTTCGTGATGCGTTGTAAGAATTTGTCAAGATTTTGGAGGTGCCCTTCTCAATCTTTTGATTTGACAATCATATCATCGACATAGACTTCTACCTCCTTGTGGATCATATCGTGAAGAATCATCATGGCAGCTTGTTGATACGTTGCTCCTACGTTCTTCAGCCTGAAAGGCATGACTCGATAACAAAATGTTCCGACTTCTGTGATGAACTTTGTCTTCTCCTTGTCTTCAAGAGCCATCAGTACTTGGTTGTAACCTGGGAATCCGTCCATGAATGATGGGAGTTGATGGCCTGCTGCATGATCCACTAGTACGTCGATGTGTGGTAGTGGAAAGCTGTCTTTAGGGCTTGCTTTGTTGAGATCCCGATAGTCTACACACACTCAGATCTTTCCATCTTTCTTTACGACTGGGACTACATTGGCGATCCATTATGGATAATCTACCACTTCGAGGAATCCTGCGTCGAGCTGTTTCTGAACTTCCTCTTTGATCTCGTCCACGATGTCTGCTTTCATTCTTCGGAGCTTCTGCTTCACTGGTTTTGCGTCTTCATAAAGTGGTATGCGGTGTTGGATGATTTATGGATCAATTCCTGACATATCTTTATAAGACCATGCAAAAACATCTTTGTTTGCTTTTAAAAGTTTAGTCATATTTTCTCGTTCTAAATCGTTTAAACTTTTTCTGATTAAAGCAATCTGAGGATCTTCTTCTATGTTAATATTTATTTCAATTGTCTCTTCCGCAGTGGATAAATTCTCCTCTTGTTTATCTAGATAATGCCTCATCTCATAGGTCATTTTTGATTTAAATGTTTCATCAGAGGACATATAATCAAAAGTTTCTTCTTCATTTTTAAAAACATTTTTTCAAGGTGCCTAGAGACTTAGAATTATCAAGATAATGTTCTGCATGCGAATGAAATTCAGAAATGATAGATTTTAAGTTCGAATTGTTTTTAGCGAATGCATGTTTCGTCAAGTATGGATCTTCCTCCTCGTTGTCTGTGACGTCATCAATTGGTTTTAACCTTAGGTACTGGGATGATCTTAGCGTCGATCAGATCTTGAATCATCTGTTTGAGAGGGAAACAACAATTAGTGGAATGCCCTATAGTATAGTGATATCCGCACCACTCATTTGTGAACTTGCCCATTACTTCTCTCACGGGTTCCGGTGTTAACGTTTGAATCAACTTCTTCTGCAATAAGTTCCTTAAGGCTTTCGACAATGACATCCCCAAGTCGTCAAATTTTCTACGAGGTGGAGTAGTAGTGGCACTTCTTACTTGTGATGATTGTTGACTTTGTTTAGAAGAGAAATGAGTTCTCTTGATGAGCATTTTGTCTTTGAGTTTGACGTGCTTGCATGGATCTTATTTTGAATAGGTCTTTCTACAGCTTTCCAACCGTCCATGAATGCCCTTCTTACCCTTTCTCTTTCTTCTTGCAAGTTTTTCGGATTAAGGAGTTCAATTGTCGCATAAGTTTCGACTTATATTGTGAGGTCTTCAAGCTGTTGCTTCAATTGTATCAGTGTATCACGAAGATCGTCTAGTTTAGATGAACTGACTCATTGAACCTTCTTGGTGGGTTAGTCATTGTAAATTATGATGAATATGAGTATGTTATGTTCAAGAGAACAAAGTCAGTTCGAACCCCTTTATCAAGTAAAACAAGCAATGCGTTGCTCGTATGCACATAATCCCTAACACGCAATAGACGCTCAATTTACCCATTCACAATGTATAACATGTAGAAAAGGATGAGTAAAATAAGAATGAGTTATTTTATTAAAATCATAAGTGTGGATAAAATCGCAAACTCAAGTCATAAAATAAAATAAGAAAAGAAAGCAAGCACCCCTCATCCTTTCGTTACAATGTCGCTCATGTATCTTGATAAAGAGATTTACATTTCAAGCATAAAGAAATCTAGTCTAAGTCTTCGAATCTTCAAGTCTTTTCGTCTTTCTTGATTTTTTTGCGCCTTATGCGTCTCTCTTGATCGTCTCTGTGTCTCATGCGTCTTTCTTGATTAGATCTTGCGCTTAGAATCTGAGTAGTAAAGACACAAAGAAAGAAAAATAGTTACATTAGATTATTCTTTTAGCTTTTTTAGGTTTCCTCGATTTTAATCCTTTAAAACTATTAAGTTTAGCCTCAAAATTTCGAAATTGTTCACATATTTAATGACATTTTAAAACTTTGAATGGATAAACTGAGCGCCTAGAAATATCTATATGCATACATGTATTTATCATATATAGTAGTCAAGTAAAGGGCTTCGTGACGTGGCTTTGTTGCTCGACAGGACGAGACGAGGCAACGACTTGGTAGAATTGGCTTTTTGGATTTTTGTTCTAGAGTTGGAAATGACTTAAGAGAGAGTTGTTCCAACGATAAGGATACTATCCCAAAAGGAATCTCTCGATGTAAGGGGAGCTCTCAATTGGACATCCCCCTCACCTCTATTTCAAAATCCCTTATTTTCAATAGTAGGGGATATTTGAAAAGAAGAGAGGGTTAATCCGGGTTTTTTCCTATTGTTTTTCTCAACTCTCAAATCACACAAAAGCCTTCAAGGCATAGGGTTGAGGGTGTCATTCACATTGACTACCCTTAGCACATAAAATATAGATGTGTGAGCTTCATCCAATGATGTATACCCATACACCTCCACGTTGGAGCTCCAAGTCTCATGCAAATAATCAATTAATGTGAACATAGAGTATGAATTAAAGCGTAAGAAAATTTAAATACTTGGCCAAAATTACTTTCAAGTCAAACGTCGAATGTCCCCAACAGAGTCGCCAAAAAACTGTGATCGATTTTTAAAAAAAAAATATTTTGATAAACTAGTTTGAAAATTCTGGGACACTCTTTAAAAAATTTATTTTTTGAAAACGTGAGGGGAATTAATTTTAATGTTGAAAAAAATTTAAGTTTAAAAAAAAAACGAGGCTTTATAGAGAACTCCATATCTTACCTTCCCGTCGAATCTAGGAGAGATTGGGAGTTTTTTAATGGTAAGTGTGTTATAGGCTTTTTTTTAACTTTTTTTTATTAATTAACCTCACGACTAGAGAGTCGCCACCTAATTTTAAAAATTAGGAATTTAAGAAATGTGAGTTCGGCGTTTGGTTACGTGTGAGAAAAGGTTTTTTAGACACTATGTCCCACAACGCCCCTAAGGTCTCACTAATTAATTTTGGCCTTTCTTTAAAACATTTTTACGCTTTACATTTTAGAACTTTTCCATCTTAAGTATTAAAGGGTTTGCATGAAAATAAAAATAAAAAAAAATAATAATAATAAAATAATAATAATAATAATAAAAATAATTATAATAAATAAATAAATAAATAAATAAATAAATAATGGCTCTAAAGTTTTATAGAAGTTTATTAATATATAATTCAACATATCTAATTATTCAAATAATAATAATATAATAATAATAAAACTGTACAAAGAAAGTTATTTTTTTTTAATTATTTTTTCTTTTACTTAGAAAGTTTAATATATTAGATATAATTATTCAAATAATAATAATATAATAATAATTACAAAACTATACAATGAATTTTTTTTACTAGGGTTCTTCAAATTCAAAAGCCCTTAAAGTTTATACAAAGAAAACAGTTTTTTTTTTTTTACATTAAACTTTCATACATAAAGTTAAAGACCTAATTAGCTAATAATCATACATACAATCATATTATATAATAAAAAGACCAAAAACAATCTTATTAAAGATATATAATTGAAAGACCAAAAGCAATCTTATTAAAGACAAAAACTAAAAGTAGAGTCAATAAGTTTACAAAGATGATTGCTTTCTTGACTCAAGTGGATGAACTCTTTTTCTTCAAAAGGGGCAGCCTAAGGGCACTTTAATATTAAAATTTTGGCTCTCGAAAATGTCACGTGCAATGTGAAAAGAGTGCAATGTGAAAAGAGAGAGAAAGGTGAAGGTCAAGGTCGAGCGTTCAAGAACCTTTGCTAGGTTATTAAGAAGGATATTTATAAGCAAAGCTATGAAACCCTAGGGCCCAAAGGCCAATTTAACACACTTGACCGTTGGGAAAAAAACTATTTTAAACATTTACAAATGTTTAAATAATGGAGCAATCTTCACTTGACATGTCAATAAATATCAAGTTTTCATCCAATGAGATTTAAACTTTATTTAATAAATGATGTAATACTTGGTCATAATTAAAAATGACCAAGCCTTCATGCTTCTCTTCAACACACGGCTGAATTATTCTTTATTTGACAACTTCTTCCTTTATTTTAGCAATCTCTTTTTTCCTTCTTTGACCTAGAATGCTTCTCATTATTGTGTAGACACCGTTATCTTTTTATTTTTGCACGTTATCCCCTTTACACACCTCTTCATCCTACAAAAAAAAGATTTTGTTAAAAACACAAATAAATAATTTTATTTTTAATTATTCCTATTTATAAGGAACAATTTTAATTAAATAAATAAAATGCTAACTAACTTATTCAAGAAATCAAATTTCAAAGTTTAATCTAACTAATCTAACAAACAAAATATAACTAACGAAATTTTATAAAAACACTAATATATATTTTGTAAAATATTTTTTTTTAATTTTTTTTATAAATACCCAAGGTAATTAATTAAATAAAACCTTGAATATTCTAAGTATAATAACTTCTCTAAGGGTGTGTTTGATGAGGGGGAATTGGAATTGGAATTGGCATTGGAATTCTAATTCCAATTCCATGAGAATTGGCATTGAATTACAATTCAATTCCTATGTTTGGAAAAATGATAGAATTGTAATTCAATTCCAATTTCTATGTTTGGGAAAATGATAGAATTGTAATTCAATTCTAATTCCAATGTTTGTAAAATAAAATATCGGTTCAAAATATTAACTTTTAAAATATGTTTTCACGTTTTGGCACATTTAATACGTTTTTGACATTTTTTCACATTTTTCAAACGTTTTTCACGTTTTCACACGTTTTAACACGTTTTTCACATTTTCACACGTTTTTCACACGTTTTTCACGTTTTTCACGTTTTTCAAACGTTTTTCACATTTTCAAACGTTTTTCACGTTTTTCACACGTTTTTCACGTTTTCACGTTTTTCACACGTTTTAACATGTTTTTCACGTTTTTCACATTTTTCACACGTTTTCACACGTTTTTTACACGTTTTAACACGTTTTCACGTTTTTCACACAATTAAACACGTTTTTCACGTTTTCACAGGTTTTCACGTTTTTCACACATATTTCACGTTTTTCACACGTTTTCACAAGTTTTTCACGTTTTCACGTTTTCACGTTTATCACACATTTTAACACGTTTTTCACGTTTTACACGTTTTCACGTTTTTCACACGTTTTAACACGTTTTTCACGTTTTCAAACGTTATCACGTTTTTTTACACGTTTTAACACGTTTTTACGTTACTCACACGTTATAACAAGTTTTTCACATTTTCACAGATCTTTCACGTTTTTCACATGTTTTTCACACGTTTTAACATGTTTTCACATTTTTCTCACGTTTTTTACACGTTTTTTCACACGTTTTCCACATTTTTGGCACATTTAACATGTTTTTGACATTTTTAATATGTTTAACATAGTTTTCACACGTTTTGATAGGTTTAAAACGTGTTAAACCTATCAAAAATATAAAAACGTGTTAAACGTATCAAAAATGTGTTAAATGTGTCAAATAAGTGAAAAAATTGTTAAACGTGCCAAAACGTGAAAAACGTGTTAAACGTGTTAAATGTGTTAAAACGTGTTAAACGTGTTAAATGTGTTAAAAATGTGTCAAACGTGTCAAAAACGTAAAAAACATGTGAAACGTGTCAACAACGTGTTAAACGTGTTAAAAACTTTTTAAACGTGTTAAAAACATGAAAACGTGTCAAAATCGCGTTAAACGTTCCAAACATGTGAAAACTTGTTAAACATGCCAAAATGTGAAAAACATGTTAAATGTGTCAAAAATGTGGTAAACGTGTCAAAAACGTAAAAAAAGTGTTAAATGTGTTAAAAACGTGAAAACATGTTAAATGTGTCAAAAACGTAAAAAAATGTGTTAAATGTGTCAAAAACGTGAAAACGTTTTAAACGTGTCAAAAACGTGTTAAATATGTGAAAAACTTGTTAAACGTGCCAAAACGTGTTAAACGTGTCAAAAATGTGATAAACGTGTCAAAAACGTAAAAAAATGTGTTAAATATGTCAAAAACGTGAAAACGTGTTAAACGTGTCAAAAACATGTTAAATATGTGAAAAACTTATTAAACGTGCCAATACGTGAAAAAACGTGTCAAAAATGTGGTAAACGTGTCAAAAACGTAAAAAAAACGTGTTAAATGTGTCAAAAACGTGAAAATGCGTTAAACATGTCAAAAACGTAAAAAAACGTGTTAAATGTGTCAAAAACGTGAAAATGTGTTAAACGCGTCAAAAACGTGTTAAATATGTGAAAAACTTGTTAAACGTGCCAAAACGTGCAAAATGTGCCAAAATATAAAAAACGTGTTAAACGTGTCAAAAACGTGTTAAACGTGTTAAAAACGTGAAAATCATGTTAAACGTGTCAAAAACGTGTTAAACGTGTCAAAGACGTGAAAAATGTGTTAAATGTGTCAAAAACGTGTTAAACATGTCAAGAACGTGAAAAACGTGTTAAATATGTCAAAACATGTTAAAAACGTGAAAATCATGTTAAACGTGTCAGAAACGTGTTAAACGTGTTAAACGTGTTAAAAACGTGAAAATCATGTTAAACGTGTCAAAAACGTGTTAAACGTGTCAAAGACGTGAAAAACGTGTTAAATGTGTCAAAAACATGTTAAACATGTCAAGGACATGAAAAACGTGTTAAATATGTCAAAACGTGTTAAACGTGTTAAACGTGCCAAAAACGTGTTAAACGTGTTAAAAACGTGAAAATCATGTTAAACGTGTCAAAAACGTGTTAGACGTGTCAAGGACGTGAAAAACGTGTTAAATGTGTCAAAAACGTGTTAAACGTGCCAAAAACGTGTTAAATGTGCCAAAAACGTGTTAAACGTGCCAAAATATGAAAATATGTTAAACGTGTAAAAAATGTGTAAAACGTGTTTAATGTGTAAAAACGTGTTAAAATGTCAAAAACATGAAAAACGTGTTAATTTGGAATTACAATTCCGACCTAAAAAGATAGGAATTGAGAACTATCAAATTACACTATATTGAATTCCATTGGAATTCTAATTCCAATTCTAATTCTTAATATTAAAGTGTCTAACAAACATAAGAATTGGAATTGGACCCTCCAATTCCAATTCCAATGCCAATTCCAGGGTTATCAAACACACTCTAAGTGTTTTAACATAGACAAATTACTACCTTAACTTTATTAAGAATCCAAAATCAGTTATTTTCAAAACTCAATTGTTCTAAAAATAATCGTCTTTAATATAAATCGTGCAATGAGTCTGTGAATGAATTCGAGAAAATTTATAGACTCAGATTTATGAAAAGCATAAACTATAAAATTAGGTGTGAAAAATGAGTGTCTACAGGGTCGTTCATCTTCCACGAAAAAGAAGTGAGGGAGTTCTTCAAATCTGCAACAATGGTGAGCGATTCTATTGTAGCAACCGTAAATGGAACTGAAATCTCCTTCAACGAAGCGGTCTATGCAGAGTTCTTTGAACTTCCATCAGAAGGGCATATGTTTAACCGACATATGACATCGACGGTCACGGAAGAAATGAGGAAGGTTTTCTCAGCCGAAGGTTCGGCGATTCGACTCAATGGGAGTAAGAAGGCTCTCAAACCACAGTTCATTTTGCTGAATGATGTGGGGGCGAAAGCGCTTCAGGGGAAGGTTGGGTCGTTCAATCTCTACAGTCAATATCAGTTTGACTATATGTCTTCCATATCAAAGGGGATTCAGGTAAACTAGGCCTCAACGCTGTTCCAGAACCTTTGCTTCTCAATCAACCAAGAGAACAAGGAGAGCATAAACTTTGCTGCTCAGCTAAGTCGTTTGTTGGAGCATTTGGGGGTCCCGATGGAGGATTCTAAACCAATCAACCAGACCCGGGTGTACATTGTCTTCATAGTCTCTAATACTTTAGTTAGAATGAAGAACAACAAATAGTCTCTTTCGGGAGCCTCAAGCCAACAGACAACAGGAATATATGTTACTCGGTCCAAACATCCAGCGGCTTCTGTCCTGTCTACAGGAGCCAAACGAACCAAAACTGTCAACGAGTCTGAGGCTAGTTCTACCAGCCTTAAGAGCTCCTCGAAGAAGGATTTTGGAATAGTTGATTCTAGAGTCAAGCAAGGTCCTATCGAACTTGCCACCATTCCCATGTCTCCCATGTCTCCGGCTGCTAGTCAGTTGCGGAGATCTTCAAGGTCTTCTATTTCTATAGCAGAAAAGTCAAAGGCGCTCCGCGTGTCTAAATCGATGAAAGCGTCATCGAAGGTAACCTCTTCTAAATCTCTAGTCGAAGTGCCCAAATTCAATGTTCCTGAGATGGAATAGGATAAGTCTGTTGTTATTCCTGTTGAGGAATCCACTGTCGGGCCAACTGTTGAGCCAGTTGGTCCAACCAATGAAAATATTGACAGGATTGCGTCTCGTGTTCATCAACCTGATCTTGTAGCTGCGGGTGCTATAGAAAGTGTTGAACCAGAGCAAGGTGTTACTCCCGCCTCTACTGCTGGTGGTGAATCCGAAAAGGCTACTTCTATGTTAATAGAACTGCCTCACGTTCCGAACATTGTCCCAAATGAGTCATTGGTGACTGACAAGATAGTTCTAGCCGAACCCTCGCCAGGACTTTTCGTCAAACACTTGACTACTCATAAAATTATGCGTGGCACAAGACAATCCGCTGGAATAGTTTTTGGGGGAATCAAGACCCTTTCCAAAGCCTGTAGAGGTTATCGGAAAAGGGAAGGATGTTGTTATTAATCTTGATGAGGAAGTTTCTGAGGCAACGTGCATTGTTGACCTCATGATGGATCAGGCTGAAAAGATAGAGATCTTTGATACCAGGGTCCTGAATAGATTGTCGATTAAATATGATGGGCCTATCAAAGGCAGAGGAATAACCAGTCATTGGTTAAACCTTATCAAAAATAAGAAAAGAGTCTTAAAGTGGGTCAAGACTTCAGAAGTGTATGAAGCTCTTAAGAGAAAAGAGCTAGTGGAAGCAAACTTGAGAGGAAGAGCTCTCTTTCCTATTCTCCAGGCCAGAAGAGCCAACTTCAATCCTATTGAGAAAGGTGCTGAAGCTGAAGCAAAAGCTTTGAAGAAATTAGATGAGATCATGGAGGATTATATTTCAGTTGTTACACGGTACGTTCATGGGGCAAGCTGTTCAGGAACTAGCCCATTTGGTAGTTCCACAGATGAAGATGGACGAATGGACACCTCTGATGATTCTGCTGCAGATAAAGATGAGAAAGCTGATACTCATCTGATTGAACTTGGAAGTTTTTCTGCAGAAGAAAAACGTCTAATGGTTAAACCCTCTATGGAGCAAGCCGATGAACCTATTAAATCGAACCCATTTATTGAAGAAGAAGAAGTTATTCAAGAGCATGTTCAAGATCCTGAAGATAATGATGATCAAGAGCCTTTCAAGCTCTTAACACTCATGAAGAAGAAGTAGTGGAATCCCCTGTTCTCGGAGCAGAGGTCTCTCCAGTAAAGAAGGCTGATGTTGTTCAGCCTAATGTAGTTCACTCCGAGGGTGATTCCTCAACAGACAAAAAAGCTGAGAAGAGTTCCTCAACTAGGGGGAACAAGATCAAAATGCTCGAACATTCAAGCCTCTACCATTTCCCAATATCAATGCTGCAAATGTCCATGAGAATATTCTCAATCCTTATCACAGTTCAGGAAACTTGTTAGAAAGGATTGACAGGGCAGAGAAAGAGTTGGAAGAAGAAGAACAAGATAAATCTGATAGTGAATCAAAGAATGATGAACCTGAGCAGTCCATACAAGTTCATACCAACATCAGTCCAATTCAGATCGTTGCAGCAGATTCGCAAGAGAATTCATCTAATGAAGGATCTTCAGCTGACGGTTCAAGTTCATTAAGTCTATGTCAACTTTGTTAGAAATGCTTCAGAAGAATGTGCAATCAAACATGACTAAAATCATGAAAATCCAGAAGAATGACAAGAAGAACTTTGCTGATCTTGTTAAAACTCATAAAGAGTTGGAGGAAACGTTGAAGAAGAACACGTACGAGGTTCATGTCTCCAATACGAACTTTGCAAGATTTGAAAAGAATCTCTTCAATCGACAATCTAAAATAATGAACGTTGAAAGACAGATCACTCTTGATCTTCAAAGAGAGGTTATGGAAGGAATAAGCTTGGTTCAAAATCAGATGGTTGAAATTCAAGGCAGCATGAGAAGAACTAATGCTGAAAGACTAGAGTATGTTAATTCCATTGCAAGGAAATTCCAAGATGAAGAGAATGCTAAAGTTGATGCTGAGAAAGAGCAGAATCTCATTACTCAGGGCGAGGCAAATAGAGATAGAAGAGTTGATGGTGTTTTAACCGGCACCAAATCCAAGCGAAAACAAACTAGTGTTGATGGTGGTAGACATACCAAAAGAGGTGGTGGTCACATCAATGATCACGGTGGCAGAAGCGCTAACGGCACTCGTGGTGGCCGAAGTGATGGAGCTGCTCGTGGTGGCAGAAGTGATGGAGTTGGTCGTGGTGGTCGCCCTCTTCCTCCTTATCGTAATCTGCTAATCGATCAAGAGATGACATTGGAAGGGATGAGCTATGAAGGAACTCGTTTCCCGATCGATCCACGCATGAAAAGGGAAGGACAATAATCTCTTCTCTTGTTAGTTTATGAATTATGTTTCTTAAAACTACGCTTTTGAATATTGGTTTTGGAAAGTGTTTGTGTAAGATGGATGAACAAGTTTTACTCTGCATTTTATATGATGGGTGTTTAATTTGTTACTTATGCAAAGTTTTAACATCATCATCAAAAAGGGAGAAATTGTTAGGTCAAATTATTTTGACTAAGTGTCAAAGTAGTTTGACTATTGGAATTTTGATGATGAATGTATATAAAACTCAATCTATGCCGTCTAATTGTTTTTGGTGCAGGTGTATCGAAAACAGGTTATATTAGACATAGTCTTAATGAGGTTCATTAGACTGATTAGGCATTAGATGCATGGAAACAGACATAGTTAGACGTGTAGTCAAACAGACGTTGTTAGACGTGCAGTCTAACACATGTAGTTAGACGTGCAGTCTAACACACGTAGTTAGACGTGCAGTCTAACTAGTGAGAGTTAGACGTGCAGTCTAACACACGTAGTTAGACGTGCAGTCTAACTAGTGAGAGTTAGACGTGTAGTCTAACACACGTAGTTAGACATGCAGTCTAACTAGTGAGAGTTAGACGTGAAGTTTAACACACGTAGTTAGACGTGCTGTCTAACTATTGAGTGTTAGACATGCAGTCCGACACACGTAGTTAGACGTGCAGTCTAACACATGTAGTTAGACGTGTAGTCTAACACATATAGTTATACGTGCAGTCTAACCAGAGGAGTTAGACGTGCGGTCTAACTAATAGAAGTTAGACGTGCAGTCTAACTAATGGAAGTTAGACGTGCAGTCTAACTCCTTCAAATTAGTCTGAAAGGATGTGGTATTAGACGTGTTGTCTAATCCCATTAAACCAGGTGGTCTAATGGATGCTGCTATTAGACGAGGGCGTCTAATTTCATTAGACGAGGTCGTCTAAGTGAAATACGTCTAATGCTAGGCTTAAGTAGTTGATTGAAGCTAGCACCCGTCTACCCACGATCAATTAGCTGTACGCTACTCCTGCTCCACTTTCCTGTGAAGATCAGTACGACAACCTGTTGCAACCAATTGATTAATGTCATGTAAGAAAATATTCTTCCCACTACTTGTTTTTGCAGTAATATCCTTGAAGAATATTTGGCGCACTACCAGATTTGTACGGCCACGATCCTTGTGCTTAAAGTCTGCTGTGTACTATGGAGGCGCTCCAATGGAAGTCCGCCACGTGTCATTATGAAGATTCGACCATTGGTACCTGCCCCTTATTTAAAGATCCTCAAGGACAACTAAAGAATCATCGATCTATCGATACTCAGATTATTCTATCTGAAGCGAATACAGAAACTATGATATTTAGAGAACTGCTTTCTTGCTTTTACTGAGTGTTCAATCAAGAGAGAGTTAGAATAAAAGCATTGTATTAGCTGAGTGATATTCTTCATATTGTAAGTTGAACGAGTCTGTTCTGTTCAACAATGAGCTAGTCGTTCAACTGTATTTGATTCGTTGAAAGTTTAGTGAATCCTTCCGGTGGTTGGAAGAAGGGGTGATGTAGGAGAGTTTGCTCTGAACATCCATAAACATATTGATGAGTTGTTTCTTTCTGTCATCTTTTCATTCTTGGTTCTTAGCTTCAAACCCAAGCAAATATTTCCGCACTTGAATCGTTCAAGAGTTTTCAAGGGTTTGCGCAGAATAGAAAGTGATCTAAATCCTTAATAGGATTTCTTTCAAATCGTTTTTCCTAAGCCGTTATCAATCTCCAGACCCCTATCTCTATTGATTACGCCGATCCTATCAGATTTTGCTCAGCAATGAAAAAACACAGCAAACCACTATCCAACTCAATATTCATTATCTTCAGAGTTGAAACTTAATAAACCAAGAGGAATACAAGAAGATAATTAGCTGGTCTGTAGAAATAATGAGGGAACTTATGAAGTGCCCAAAAACATAGACCTATACTATCAGAAGTAATTCCAGTTGTAAAATTTATTAAGTCTGGAAGAAAAATGCAAGACAAAAATATAAAGATGGGGAGAAATATAAAGGCAAAACATACCTGGGAGATTTTAAACCAGAAATTGAGATTCTTAAATCCCCCTTTGAGTTTAAATTACCTGTTGAAGTGGAGGAAAATGCATTAAAGAATGGGAAAATGTAGTTATTAGAAACTACATAGGTATGAATCGTGTATATTTTCCAGTCACTAAGGATGTTTGGCTAAAACAATGGGAGAATATGAGACTGGAAAAGGTATCAACAAATATCCATGAACTCTATTTCTTGAAATTTAAGTAGGAAACAAATCTGTAAAATATTCTAAAGCTGGGTCACACATATGTTGGGTCAAACTAGAAGCACTTTACTAGCAAAGATGACAGTAGTTGATAAAAGTGGCAAACCCATAGATATGAGTATTACGTATGAATGGAGGCCAAACAGATGTACGTTCTGCAATACTTTTGACCATCCCAGTAACAAATGTGCAAAAGAAATTGAAGAACATAAGGAAAAGCTAAAAGTTCAGGAGGAAAATGAGGAAACTAAAACTGAAGAATCAAACAATCAGAATGAGAAAGCTAAAGATAGAGATGCAGATGATGGGAATGATGAAGAATCAAAGAAAATGAAAGATGAAAAATTAGAGAAATAAGAAGATGAAGAGTCAGAGGAAGGAAAAGGGGAAAAATTAGAGGAATGAAGTGATAAGAATGAAGTGGATGATAGTGAAGAGGAAACATTAAAAGTATACCGAATCAAGTCAGACAAAAATGAAGCAAAAGAATGTGAAGGTAAATGTAAAATTCCTAAAATACTGAAACGTAATTCATTTTATCAGATTAGTGATGGCTCCTCTAAAGCAAAACGAATCCAAGGGAATGAAGTCAATGTTCACAAATAGTCATCATCAAATGCAACAGTTCAATCACCAATAAAGAAGCATAAAACCAAACAGGTGATTAGAAAAAGTAGGTGGGCTGCAAGACCAGCAGATTGGGATCCGAAAGTAGCAGAAATGATATTGGCTACATTGAACAAAATGTTAAATAGTATGATTGGTATGTTTTAGTTGTCTGTAATCTCTGTTTTTTTGTTTGTTTATAATTAGATACTCTAAGGTCGTATGATTCTTTTAATCAAAGTTAGGGTTTGTCTAACTTTGATAATTGAACATTTCTTCCACTTTTGGCTCTTAATGAAAAGGCGTTAAGCTTTATCCAAGAAAAAATAAAATATTTAGAGTTGGAAGATCCACTTTGTGACAGTTATATGATCGAGTGAGTGGAAAACAAGAGCATCCAAAAGTTTTGAGGAATAGATAGTTAGGAGGACGATTAAAAATAATTTGAAAGGGAGATTGTCAAATCTTACTATTTGAAGGGAGACGATTAATGAGATACGTAGTTGATAGAAAAGTATCATCACAATAAGATAGGTGCATAAAAACATGAGCAAAAATAGTTAGACTCATGTCTGTAATGTGGTGAATCTTGTGTCCATCAACATCATTTTGTTCACTTGTATGAATGCATGATAGACGGTGTTGGATGCCATGAGTTTCAAGATAAGATCTTGATATTATTCAAGATGAAATATAAGTTAATATATTTGTGATTTTCAATGAATTGTTTAAAATATTATTAATTTAGCTATTTCGAATTTGTTTAGCACTTGAACTTGAATTCTAATCCAGTCACTCAAGGTTTTACGTATTAAACTTGATAAGAATATAAATGTCGGTCATTTTGTGTTTCAGATTAAAAGAGTGCATTGTTAAGTATTGTTTGGATTCATATAGAAAATATAAATAGTTTAAATATAAATATATTTCTTTCATCATTAGTTATAATTTATCTATTTTGTTTATATTACAACTTTATGTGGAGGTATGTTTTTTAAATTAATTTTTTTTATATTATTGTATGTTTTTTTGTTGCTACTTTGACTAATATATATATAATAATGCATAATTTATAAAATGTCCGGATTACCGAACGGGTCGAGAGTTGTGGTTAATTTGAATATGTATTTGAGAGTAAATGTATTTTTGGGTCGGGTCGTGGGTTGACCCGCCCACCATAAACTTGAAAAATTAAATAAAAATGTGATATACATAAGTTATGAACTTGCAACCTCACAATATAAGTTTAACATTTTAACCAACTAAACTAATATCATTTTAAATTTTAAAATTAACTTTAAATTGATGAACGTATGACATTTCTAATAATATAACAGCATTTTAAATAATTAAACTAATAATATTTTAAATTCGTTTATATAATTTATTATATATAACATTATATATATATATAATTGTTAGTCATATCAATTAAATATTCATACATAATGATAGGATCGGCTTTATCGATAGAGACGGGGGTCTTGCTAAGGATGGAGGCTTATGAAAAACGGTTTGACAGAAATCCTGTTAGGGATTAATATCTCTTTTTATTCTATGCAAACTTGTGTAAACACTTGAAACAGATTCAAGACGGAATTGTTTACTTGGGTTTGAAGCACAAGATGAAATATGAAAAGATGACAGAAAATGAAGAACACAACAGTTAGTTTATGGATGTTCGGAGAAACTCTCCTACGTCACCCTTTCTTCCAACCACCGGAAAGATTCACTATAAATGATGAGAATCAAATACAGTTTACACACACATTTAGCTCACTATTGAACATAACATTTTCTGTTCAATTAAAGATGAAGAATATCAATCAACTAAAGGTGTTTTGATTCTAGCTCTCTCTCTCTCTCGATTTACGCACAGTACAATCAAAAAGAAGCATTACAGAATAAGTTCAGTAAGCAAGATGATTGAATAGTCTCTCTCGGCAAAATCAGATTGCTTGTTCGTTGGGCTAATTAGTAAGACTAGTTAATTCGGCAGATTGTCTGTTGTCCTTAGCATTTGTTAAATACTTAGCAGGAGCTAACGGTAGAATCTTCAAGAATGATACGTGACACTCTTTCATTGAAAAGCCTCCATTGTACACACCAGGTTTTGAGCACAAGGATCGTGGCCGTACCGAACTGGTAGTGTGCCGAATATTCCATCAGGGATGTACCTGCAAAACGGGTAATGTGAGGAAAATTCTCTTACGTGACATTCCTTGATTGGATGCATATAGATGTTGTACTAATCTTCACTGGAAAGTGGAGTAGAAGTAGGGTACAGCTATAGCACGTGGGTAGGAGAAATGCTAGATTCAAGCGTACTGCTTAAACTCGGCATTAGACGTAATTCATTTAGACGGATTTATGAAAATCAATCTAATGAAATAAGTCATCTCCTTCTAACAGAAAAACGTCTATTAGACCGCCTGGTCTAATAGAATTAGACTTGCGTCTAATTACAATAACCATTAGACTGCCACGTAAAACTCCACTGAGTTAGACTGCCACGTCTAATTCCGGTTCTACCTCAGACTAATCTGAAGGAGTTAGACTTACGTCTAACTTTCACTAATTAGACTACCCGTCTAATTACAAGATAACCATTAGACTGCCACGTCTAACTCCACTGAGTTAGACTGACACGTCTAATTCCGGTTCTACCTTAGACTAATCTGAAGGAGTTAGACTTACGTCTAACTTTCACTAATTATTCAATAACCATTAGACCGGCACGTCTAACTCCACTGAGTTAGACTGACACGTCTAATTTTGGTTCTACCTCAAACTAATCTGAAGGAGTTAGACTTACGTCTAACTTTGACTAATTAGACCACACGTCTAATTATTCAATAACCGTTAGACCGGCACGTCTAACTCCACTAAGTTAGACTGGCACGTCTAATTCCGGTTCTACCTAAGACTAATCTGAAGGAGTTAGACTTACGTCTAACTTTCACTAATTAGACCACACGTCTAATTATTCAATAACCATTAGACCGGCACATCTAACTCCACTGAGTTAGATTGGCACGTCTAATTCCGGTTCTACCTCAGACTAATCTGTAGGAGTTAGACTTACGTCTAACTTTCACTAACTAGACCACACGTCTAATTATTCAATAACCATTAGACTGACACGTCTAACTCCACTGAGTTAGACTGGCACGTCTAATTCCGGTTATCAATTAGACTGTTCGTCTAATTACAAATATATTAGACTAAACATCTAACTCCGATGAGGTAGATTCTACGTCTAATTTCATTAGACTTGCGTCTAATTCCGTGTATTCATTAGACTATCCGTCTAATTCTTTACATGTCTATTAGACTACACGTCTAACTCCGATGAGTTAGACTGTACGTCTAATTCTATTAGACTTGCATCTAATTCCATGTATTCATTAGACTATCCGTCTAATTTTTTACACGTTTAACTCCGATGAGTTAGACTGTACGTCTAATTCTATTAGACTTGCGTCTAATTTTTTGCGAATGAAAATCAAAATCGGTCTAATGATCCCCATTAGATTCAAGTTTAATAACGTATTGTCTCAATACACCTGTATCAAAACTCATAAGTTATTTCATCATCAAAATATCAGAGGGTAAATTATTTCAACACTTAGTAAAAATAATTTGACCCAACAATTTCCCCATTTTTGATGAAGAAATTGCAAACCTGCATACATATATCAAGACATGCATTCATCCAATAAATAATCAAACACTTTGTTCACTTACACCATTCATCCAAAAAGAATCAGTATTCGAAAAACTATCAAGAAACCATGTTCAATAAAGTTAAGCAGAGTAAAAGAAAAGAGATCATTGTTCTTCCCTTTTCACTCGAGGATCGGTTGGACTCATCTCTTGCCCGTGAAGCATGGTCATGAAATGAGGATAGCCGCGACCACCACGACCTCCTGCACTCGATCTTCCTCCACGCTCAGCAACACTGGCACGTCCACCTTGATCAGCATTTGTCAGCCTACTCCAGCCACCACCACTTCTTCCTCCACGCTCAGCACCGCTTCGACCACCACCTCTCTTGGTTGGCCTAGGATTGTCATCAGTATTTGGGGCCCGCCTGGATCTTGTCCCGATTGACACACCATCATTTCTCCTGCTTGACTCACCTTGAATTGGTCGAGGTCGAGCACCTTCAGCATTGCCCATTGCATCCTCCTTTGCTTGAAACTTTCTAGCAATGGAGTCAGCAAACTCCTGTCGTTCATTGTCGTTCCTTCTCATGCAACCCTGCATTTCTACCATTTGGCTCTTCACCGACAGAATTCCTCCATGGTTTCCTTGTGACGTTCGTCATTGATATGCCTCTCAATGTCAAATAATTCACTTTGGCGGCTGAAGCTTTCCTTTTCAAACTTTGAAAACTTTACATTCGAGACTTGGGTCTCAAAAGTATTCATCTTCAAGGTCTTATCTAGCTCAGTGAGGATCTTGAAAATATTGCGAAAGTTCTCTCTTTCTTCTTTCCTTGAGTTCATTGTCTGACACATAGTCTTCTGCATTGAGGAGAGCATAGTCCTCATAGATCTTAACATTTTATTTCCTCCAGCAGATGACCCTTCGTGAGACGACACTTCTTCAGATTCTGCTTCCATACTTTGAATAGGCTCAAAGTTTGTATGAACCTGCAAGGATTGCTCCAGATGATTCATTTTAGCATTCTCAGCAGCTTTATCTCGTGCTTCATCTTCAATTTCTTTTTCTGCTCTCTCAAATCTCTCGAGCAGATTTCCAGAGTAGTGACGGGGAATGTTGATGTTTTCGTGAACACTTCCCACAACACCATCAGGAAATAAACGGGGCTTAACAAACGTTGGTTGCTCATCCTATTCCTCCTCAGATGAGGAACTTTCTTCTTCATCATTTTTCTCTTTAGAGGGTTCCCCCTCAATTCTTGTAGTTTTTGGCTGAGTGACCTCGGCCAGTTTCTCTTGAACACCCTCTGTTCTTGCAACAGGGGTTATAATCACATCTTATTCAATAGGAGCTTTCAAAGCCTCCTCTGTTACATCTTCTATGATCACTTCTTCAACATTTGTCTCAAGATCTTGTTCAGGCTCTTGAACATTCACCCTTCCTTCTTCTTCATTTGGAATTACTTGGACATGATGATCTAGAATACGTCTCTCTTCGGCAGAAAGATTCCCGAATTTGATCAGGAGAGCAGCATCTGATTCATCAGCATCTGGAATATCCATTACTTCTTCTTCGTTGAGAGGTTCTGCGCCAGAGCAATCGGCGCCATGAATATGTCTGGAAGCAGCAGAGACATAAATTTCCAGGATATCATTCAACTTTTTCAGTACTTATGCTTCAACATCAGCGCCTCTTGCGTCAGGATTGAAGTTAGCTTTTCTGGCTTCATAGATTGGAAACAGAGCTTTTCCAAGAATGCAAGTTTTCACCAGTTCTCTCTTATTCAACACTTCACCCACATCTGAAGTTCTTGCCCATTTCAGGACTTTCTTCTCGTTTGGTACCATTTTCTTCCATTCTTTTGTTATGGCAGCGTTAGATAGAGAGTCGTTATACTTAGAGGACAACCTCTCAGTACACCAGGAATCATAAATTCCTAACCTTTCAGTGGAAAGAACTTTCACTTGATCCAGAATAAGATCAACGATGCCTCTTGCTTCAAATACCTTCTCAGGAGCTTGAGTTGCAATTGATTTTCCTTTGCCAACAACCTCTACGGGTTTTGGAGCTGGTATAGGTTCATCAATCACAATTCCACTTGTCCCTTTTCTGGCTCGCAACAGTTCGAAGGCAGATTGAGATTTCAGACAGAGCTCAGCAGGAAGCTCTCTACAAACAATCTTTCTGACCACCAAGGAATCCTTGGGAGCAGAAATATTGGGTTCACCAGCAACAAGGGTAAGAACAGCACCTTGTTCTGGTTGCGACGACTCTGTAGCACCGACGACTACATGATCAGATTGCATAGCAGGAGACTCCTCCCTGTTAATAGTTTCAACATTTGGACCGGTTGACTCAATAGAAGACCCTTCAGCAAATTTTCTCAAAGGAGAGAAGACATATTCAGCTTGTTCCACTTCGGGAACATCAAATTTTGGCACAGCAGCCAAAGATTTAGAAGACTTTACCTTAGCAGATTTATACGCGCGGGGCGCCTTCGTCTTCTTCTCCTTTGAGGCACAAGACCTCGAAGGTTTCCTCAAATAAGTTGAGGGAGTGGATAACGATGTCATCGGGGTTGCAGCAAGCACGCCTGGACCTTGCTTCACCCTTGAATCAACAGATTTTGTGTCCTTCTGATTAGGACTTCTCATACTGGAGGAACTGGCCTCTAATTCGTTCACTATTTTGGTTCTCTTTGCTCCTGTTGAAAGAACAGAAGCAAAGGGCTTTGATCAGGTGGAAGGCTTTCCACCAGTCTGGTAACTAGAAGCACCAGATGTGGATCTTAGGTTGCTATTTATCCTCGTTAGAGTGCTGGCCACCGTAAGAGCAGTAAAAACTCTTGGAGAGTTGATCTGCGCCAGTTCACCAACAGGAACCTCCAGAAAATTTAGCAGGTGGCTCAGTTGAGCCGCATATGTGATACTCTCCTTGTTCGTCTGGCTGATAGAGTAACACAGATTGTGAAACAGGGTATGACCCCAGTTTACCTGAATACCTTTAGAAATGGAACACATATAGTCAAAACGGTCTTGACTATAGAGTTGGAAGGAACCAGATTTCCCTGCAACGCCTTCGCCACCACGTCGTTTAGAAGAATGAAGTGGGGTTTGAATACCTTCTTATATCCATTCACATGGATCTTAGAGCCGTCAGCAGAGAAGGTTGTCTTCATTTCCTCCATGATTTCTGAAGGGAGCACCAAGTCGAACAGATGACCCTCCGACGGAAGTTCAAAGAACTCCGCATAGACTGCTTCATCAAAAGAAATCCCCTTTCGGTTGACGGTTGCTATGATGGAATCATCCACCATAATTGCCGTCTTGAAGAACTCGCGAACTTCGTCTTCATAGAAGATGAACGGTCCGCCCAGATACTTCCTCAACCCAGAATATTCTAGGGTTTGGAACATCTTCACCACCTCCGGCTGATCAAAAGAATACACCGATGGAAAGTCCACATGCAAAGTACAGTGATCGAGAGTGATTTTCTTCACCATATTGAGAGAATGTGAATTGATACGATATTTCAGAGAGATTTTGTGAGAGAAATGCAAGAAAGCTAGGGTTCTTAGAGATTTCGAGAGATTGAAAGTTTTCAAAATCATGCAGTAATGTCCTTATATAGATGAAAGATGAAAATACATAATAACCGTCTATTCTAGGGGTATGGCTCATTAATAAATGTTAGACGTCCTTTTTCAAGAAGTAATCATTAAAAATGAGGGTATATCAGTCATTTTATCTAAACTTGATAGACACGTGTCTTCATGTTATTAAGAGATGACTGCTCGATATTTTGAGCGGGAAAAGTAGATAGCTCTCAGCGTGTGACAGTTGTCCCTGATCAGTCTAATCGGCACGTAGTTAGACATTTTTCTTACCTCACAAATCCAATATAACACAGCGTCTATTAGACGGATGAGTGTATTAGACGCATACGTCTAATTCCGTGTTTATAAAAATCCGTCTAATGTTTATTAGACGTGTACGTCTAATTTTGCATAAACACCACGTGTTAGACGTGTATTTATTAAACGTGAGCATCTTTTTGCTCAAGACGTAAAAGCGTCTAACGTCTATTAGACGTGTCCGTCTGATTGCGTAGGAACAACACCTCAACATATAGATTAGATGTATGGATTGTGAGCAAAAATACATCTAAGTACATACTGTTTCTTTTAGACACCCTTCTCTAATTAGACCGATTAAGGATATTCGTCTAGAGAATATCTTTAATTCCAAAGAAATTTTTCTTCTCAAAATGAATATGGACATTAGAGTTTTATAAACAATTTTTGTGGTCCAAAGACCAAAATTATTTTTAACAAATAAAAACATTTATTCTTCCAGAATGGCAAATGCCATTGTTGATCTTCCAAGCTATGTACTCAGAGGAGTACTCTTCTAGCTTCCTTCCTTCTATCCTCCTGCATCACCTACAAAATAAACTATTTACAAATCTTGGTACCCACACTCAATTGGGTCCTCGATCAATTAGTCCCTTAGGGATCCATATTTGAGTTATTCTGATGGATTTCCCATTTTGTGTTGTGATTAATGCATAAGATTTTGACTTAGCAGATGACTTCTTGCTAACGACTGATCCTTTGACTTTTGAAGAAGGTTTTCTTTTAAAACTCTTTGACTTAGAGTCAGGTTTTAAATTACCAGACTTATTAGCTTTTTCTAACTTATTCTTAAGCCAGCTAACAGTTGGTGGAACATAAACTATTTCATTTTTGAAAGCAAGTTCTTCATGAATAGAATTAGATTCAATGTCAGTCACACTTCCTTTGACAAAACTTATTGGCTTAAGTTTGTCATTTGGCTTTGACTTTTTGCATGACAGGTTAGGATCATTGCTATCAAATCCTAATTCGGATCTAGATCCAGCAGGTTCCAACATGCTGATATGATATTTGACAGCATCTCTAGACCTTGTACATGCACATACAACATAGTTAAGCTTTTGTTTTCAGATGAAAGAGTTTGAATCTGTTCCTTGAGCATCTCATTTCCAGATGAGATCTCTTCAATCTTCTTTTCAAAAACATGTGACTCTTCCTCTTTAGACAAATTTGGTTAATTTAAATCTGATGAAGATTTAGTTTCATTTAGAGATTCTGCTAGCTTTCTGTACTCGATGACCATGTCATTTAGTGCAGCTACCAGTTGTTCCCTTGAAAACCTTTTAGAGGAGAAATCAAATACCTCAGTCTCGTGAGTTCCTTCCTCCTCTTCTCTGGCCATGAAGCAAGCCACGTCTTCTTCATCACTTTCACTAGATGAAAAGTACGAGCCACGGCTGCTTCCTATGTTCTTTCCATCACCAGCCATAAGAGCCTTCAACTCTTTTCCATCATCTTTGGCATCTTCACGCTTTGGCTTCCGGCATTCCGATGCATAATGACCTTTAATACCACAGTTAAAACAAGTAACATTATCTTTAGATTTTCTATTATCATTAGAATTTGAAGAGTTTGAGTTAGAGTTGCTCTTCTTCATGAAGTCGCCAAACTTCTTCACGAAGAGAGACATGACATCGCTGCTCAGCTGTTGAGCTGCCATCTTCACGCCCGGAGCGGTTGGTGGCTCTTCAGCAGTCACCAACGCCTTGGCAATAATAACGGACGAGGGTTGATCTTCTTCCATCCTACAGTTCAGCTCGAACTCATAGGCCTTGAGGTCAGCAAAGAGATCAAAGAGAGAGATCTTGTTCAGATCTTTGGATTCTCTCATCGCCATAGTCTTTATGTCCCATTCTCTTGGAATAGCACGCATGACCTTGATAGCAAGCTCCCAGTTCTTATAGGTCTTGCCTAGAATGGATAGAGAGGAGACGATCTTGCTGAATCTGGTGTCGAAATCGTTCATTGTTTCACCAGGGCGCATTTTGAAGCTGTCGAACTGTTGAGTAGCAACCATGATCTTGTTTTCCTTGATTTGCCCGTTGCCCTCACACAGTTGAGTGAGTCTGTCCCAGACCTCTTTGGCAGTGTCACATTCGATGATGTAGTTGAACATACTGTCATCGAGAGATCTGTACAGAACATCAAGAGCCATGTTGTTGAGGTTGTTCTGCCTCTTTTCATCAGCGGTCCAGTCGGCCTTTTCTTTATCAATCTTGACAACACTCCACATGTCATCATGAAGAGAAGAAAGATGAGCACGAACTCTTTTCTTCCAAACAATGTAGTTTTCGCGAGAGAAGGTTGGAATGGTTGTAGCACTAGCATCTTTGGGTATGTTCGACATATTTCAAGATAGGCTTGAGAATAGAAACAGGGCTCTGATACCAATTGATAGGATCGACTTTATCGATAGAGACGGGGGTCTGGCTAAGGGTGAAGGCTTATGAAAAACGGTTTGATAGAAATCCTGTTAGGGATTAATATGTCTTTCTATTCTACGCAAACTTGTGTAAACACTTGAAACAGATTCAAGGCAGAATTGTTTACTTGGGTTTGAAGCACAGGATGAAATATAAAAAGATGACAGAAAATGAAGAATACAACAGTTTGTTTATGGATGTTTGGAGAAACTCTCCTACGTCACCCCTTCTTCCAACCACCGGAAGGATTCACTATAAAATGATGAGAATCAAATACAGTTTACACACACTTAGCTCACTATTGAACATAACACTTTCTGTTCAATTACAAGATGAAGAATATCACTAAGCTAAAGGCGTTTTGATTCTAGCTCTCTCTCTCGATTCACACAAATTACAATCAGAAATAAGCTTCACAGAATAAGTTCAGTAAGCAAGATGATTGAGTAGTCTGTCTCGGCAAAACCAGATTGCTTGTTCGTTGGGTTAATTAGTAAGACTTGTTAATTCGGCAGATTGTCTGTTGTCCTTAGGATTTGTTAAATACTGAGCAGGAGTTAACGGTCGAATCTTCAAGAATGATACGTGGCACTCTTCCATTGGAAAGCCTCCATTGTACACAGCAGGTTCTGAGCACAAGGATCGTGGCCGTACCGAACTGGTAGTGCGCCGAATATTCCATCAAGGATGTACCTGCAAAACAGGTAATGTGAGGAAAATTCTCTTACGTGGCATTCCTTGATTGGATGCATATAGTTGTTGTACTAATCTTCACTGGAAAGTGGAGCAGAAGTAGGGTACAACTATAGCACGTGGGTAGGAGAAATACTAGATTCAAGCGTACTGCTTAAACTGAGCATTAGCGTATTTCAGTTAAACGGATTTGTGAAAATCAGTCTAATGAAATAAGTCATCTCCTTCTAACAGAAAAACGTCTATTAAACCGCATGGTCTAATAGAATTAGACTTGCGTCTAATTACAATAACCATTAGACTGCCACGTCTAACTCCACTGAGTTAGACTGGCACGTCTAATTCCGGTTCTACCTCAGACTAATCTGAAGAAGTTGGACTTACGTCTAACTTTCACTAATTAGACTACCCGTCTAATTACAAGATAACCATTAGACTGCCACGTCTAACTCCACTGAGTTAGACTGGCACGTCTAATTCTGATTCTACCTCAGACTAATCTGAAGGAGTTAGACTTACGTCTAACTTTCACTAATTAGACTACCCGTCTAATTATTCAACAACCATTAGACCGACACGTCTAACTCCACTAAGTTAGACTAGCACGTCTAATTCCGGTTCTACCTCAGACTAATCTGAAGGAGTTAGACTTACGTCTAACTTTCACTAATTAGACCACACGTCTAATTATTCAATAACCATTAGACTGGCACGTCTAACTCCACTGAGTTAGACTGGCACGTCTAATTCCGGTTCTACCTCAGACTAATCTTAAGGAGTTAGACTTACGTCTAACTTTCACTAATTAGACCACACGTCTAATTATTCAATAACCATTAGACCGGTACGTCTAACTCCACTGAATTAGACTGGCACGTCTAATTCCGGTTCTACCTCAGACTAATCTGAAGGAGTTAGACTTACGTCTAACTTTCACTAACTAGACCACACGTCTAATTATTCAATAACCATTAGACCGACACGTCTAACTCCACTGAGTTAGACTGGCACGTCTAATTACGCTTATCAATTAGACTGCCCGTCTAATTACAAATATATTAGACTACACGTCTAACTCCGATGAGTTAGACTGTACGTCTAATTTCATTAGACTTGCGTCTAATTCCGTGTATTCATTAGACTATCCGTCTAATTCTTTACATATCTATTAGACTACACGTCTAACTCCGATGAGTTAGACTGTACGTCTAATTCTATTAGACTTGCGTCTAATTCCGTGTATTCATTAGACTATCCGTCTAATTCTTTACACGTCTATTAGACTACACGTCTAACTCCGATGAGTTAGACTGTACGTCTAATTCTATTAGACTTGCGTCAAATTTTGTGTGAATGAAAATCAAAATCGGTCTAAAAATCCTCATTAGATCCAAGTCTAATAACGTATTGTCTCAATACACCTGTATCAAAACTCAGAAGTTATTTCATCATCAAAATATGAGAGGGTAAATTATTTCAACACTTAGTCAAAATAATTTGACCCAACACATAATTAATAAAAATAAATGAACAAAATTCAGTGGTGTAATTTTTAAGTGTTTATTCTACCTCATAAAGATCGATAATTCAAATCTCACCCGATACAAATTTAAAATAATTATAAAGAGTGATTAAAGAATATGTTGGTTATTTGACGGAGTGAGTTGATAAGTGTGTGAAAATAATATTGTTGTTTGTCGAAATGAATTGATAAAGCTCGGTAAAGAGGAGATGGTTGGGTAATATATAATATGTTGGCTTACGAAAGTGAGTTTGTAAGTGGGTTAAAAAATAAGATTGTTGATTAACCGAAGTGAGTTAATAAAGTTTGATAAAGAAGAAATATTTGTCTAATAAGAAATATGTTGGTAAGTAGGTGATGATAAAATTATTATTTTATTTTTAACCATAAAAATGTAAGAAAACCTCGATAGTTATTATAAAATCTCTTCTTTTGGCTCCACCCATACATCACACCAATTTTTCTTCTTTCAGCAGTCCTTACGCCTGTTTTCGCAGTTTTCTGCCTTGCTTAAGACTAAGCAATCCTACATATAGACTATAAAACTATCCACTAATTGAGCTATAAGTAATTTTTTTTTAAAATAATACAAAGTTATTTAAAAAGTTATCATATTGGTGGATTTTTGAAAAATATATATTTTTTTTATAAAATGACTTAAAAATTATTAATATATAATGATAAAATAAATTATATTTTAATTAATAAATTAATGATTTGATGAATGGGATGAAAAGAGAGTTAAATTATGTTTGAGAATTTATAATTATTTAAATAATCACAACCCAACACGGCATTAGAGCAAATATGGTTGTTCGAGCCAAAATATAGGATACTTTTAAAATTGTATAAACATGTCAAATATTTATTAATTTTTAATTAAAAAATTAATGATTACCTATATGAAAGACAAAAATAAACTATTTATAATGAGTACATATAGGTGTATAAATTTTATTTCTTTTTTTATATATCAAGAAAAATGATAGGGAGTGCGACGCCCCCACCTGGCTGCCACCATGGGAAAAAGGACGGTGGATAGATAAGAGAGAAAATGAAATAATTATTTTTTAATAAAATATTATTTGTTAGTATTTTTAACCCTCTCCTTCTCCGTTCCCTCCTTTTCTCACTCTTTCCATTTTTAAACCTTTCATCTTCTTCCCCTCCAGCGACTTCTTCTCCATTTTCGAACCTTTCCTTCTTCCGCAACTTGGAACTTCGGCGATATTTTATTCCTTCTTCCACAACTTCAGACTTCTGCGATTTATTCTTCATTTTGAGTTTCGAAAATGGTAAGCCATAAAATCAATGTTAGCGAATAACTAAAACCCTGAAATCGTTTACTTTTACTTTTCAGGAGAATCAGATTCCTTCAATTACATCCAAGTTTAAGACTTACAGAAAGTAAGTTTCCTTACATGATCTTGTAAAACTTGATTTAGGGTTCAGTGTTTTCTTGGATATGATAATATGAATAATAGTCGTGAACTTGATTTAATATTTTGGAAATTTATTTAATTGTGTTTCTAGTTTCTATATATATGAGTTAGGGAACAACATGTCCATTTTAGGGAACAATGGTCCCGGCATGTCCATTTTAAAGAACAATGGTCCCGGACATGGCCACGTGTCCGAGAACAATAAATTGATATAGTTTAGAAATATGATCATATAATTTGTAGCTGTGAACTTAATTTAATATTTGGAAACTATATTTAACTGTGTTTTTGGTTTCTGTATCTGAGTTATGGAACATTGTTCCCGGATATGGCCATGTTCGGGACCTATTATTCCCGGACATGGCCATGTCCAGTAACAATGTTTCTAACATGGCAAATAAAACTTGAATTTTCAGTTTCAGCACTTTTATATCCTTTAATCGTGCTTCATTTATCGGTTAATTTTTTTGTAGAGTATATAAAAAGGAAATGCCGTTGGCCCTTGAAGGGAGATTTGTTATTGCTGGACGTTACTGCTACAGCTTCCTCCTCTCCAGATTCCTCATTTCCAGCTTCCTTAACTCCCTCAACTTACTCAACTCCCTCAGCTTCCTCATCTCCAACTCTCTCACCTCCCCCATCTCCCATTAACATTTTTAGAACTAGGACCTCGTCATTTGGCCTTTTCAAACAAATTCAACAATTGACAAAACAACAAAAAGAGGTGGTGAAGGCCATAGGTTTCGGAGGGCTTCTTACACTTGGCATTTTAAAACGTCTAGGTAAAATCTCTCGTCACCTCTTTAGGTCATTAAAATTCGCCAACGGTAATTATACGATCATCCCACGTAATGACAAGAAAATTAAAATTGAAGAATATGATGTTCAGTACGTACTGGGCATCCCGAGAGGGGAAATTCAAATTGTTGAGTCACTTGGAAACGATGGAGAGTCCCCGAATATGATCAACTATTGAGGTAGTGGAGGAGACCATGGGGAATACAATAAAATAGTTCCGGTCCAAGAACAATTCAATGCCACTGATGATTCTAAACAACATAGTTGCTGACAATAATTTTAAGATAGACTGTATAGTCTATGTTGTCAGCAGCTTTCTCTAGGCCTCGTGGACGGAGAATGAAACACATCATTTCATTGGACCTCAAATATTTCTCATTGTAAGTATTTTTTCAATACTTTAATTCAGTGGTTTATTCAAATATTAATGTAAATTTTCTAACATATTGTTTATTGTTTCAGTTGTTCTATATGGATAGGGTTGTAGACCTTAAACTGTAATTGTTTTATGAACGACAATTTCTGATATTGTCATGTTGGAATGACACTGCATAGTAGAATTAAGATGGAAATGAATCGAGGAGGATTCAGATATGAAAGTGATGTTAAATGCCTTCCACTTCTAGATGAGGAGCGAGATGGGGTGTTAGATCAGGTGTATTATAATGATGATGATTATGATCATGTGGATGTTGATCATGATCATGTGGATGTTCATGATAATGTGGATGATGATCATGTGAATGATGATCATGATAATGATCATGTTGATGCAAATCATGTAGAGGGGGCTTAGATTTGAGAGGATGAGCCTCATGTATTAATCTCCTCCCTCGTTAAAAAAGCCTTAGATACTATTGCTAGATCTGCACACAACATGTATAGATTTGCCAAAAATATAGCAAAAGCAACTCAATTTTTGGCAGATGTAGCAGCATCATAATAGAAAAGTAATCCATCTGTCTTATTTTAGTCGTCCATCCATGTCTTGTATGAGGCAATGGACACAAACACATTTCTCAAGGATGTCATTCACAATTATTTCAAAAACACACCACTTTAAAATAACCTCAACCATTAGAGGACCAAGTTGAAACACCCCCGGTTGAAGCTGCTGATGTTGCTCAAGATAATGAAATTGTAGATTTTCAATTTGAAACACCACTCGAAGTGGTATCACCCGAATAGGTATCACCCGAAGAGGCATCACACGAAGAGGAAGATCAGCCGAAAAAGAAGAGGAATAAGAACATGCACAGGAACATGAAGTTATTTAGTAACAAACCTCATGTGGAAGAGTCTCATGTGGAAGAGCCTCATGTGGATGAGCATGTAGAAGTTGCGGATCAAACCACTCCCGAAGAGGAAGAGGAGGAAGTTAATCAAACCGAAGTGGTACCACTCCCAAAGAGGAAGAGGAGGAAGTTAATCATACCTCATTTGGATGAGCCAGCGGCTGTAAAAGTGGAAGCTCATGAGGATCCCCCACTCCCGTAGAGGTTGAAGAGGAATTAAAAACATGGGCTGACTATTTGCTCTCCTTACATGGAATTTACTATGTTAACATTATCCCATGTCTTCAAGTATGCTAGAATTTCACATATAGATCGCAATGTTTCCGACATAATTTTTGTAGAATCCGACTTAAGGTAACATCTTTACAACTCTTCATAGTCATTTTAATGTTTTCTTAACTCTTATTTGGATGTGTTTTCTTTATTCGGCTTTGTAGTGAAGTGTTATTCGAGAGTGACCGAGTCACGCTGACCAAATATCACATGCTCACATTAAAAGCTAATGTATATTTGGAATCTGGAATGGTTGATGTTTGGTGCCAAATCATCACTCAAAACAGAAACAGGAAAATTTGCTTATCTAATTATGTATATGTAAGTTTTTTATATGAAAAATCCCTAACAATTGTTCCCTAATTTTTAATATGATATTCATTTGCAGTTTACACATCATTGTGGTCTCGATAATTTTGTTTGTATGATTACAACTGAAATGGAATTATTTCATATATCATTTAAAGACTTAAAGAAGGCTAAGCTGGTAAGTAACCTCTCCAATATTTTAAAACAATATCATTTGTCGACTACCTAACCATATGAAAAATGATCATATTTTGCAGATTATGTTCCCAATTTTTGAACATAGACATTTTTATTTATACTGCATAAACATGAACTACAAAGAAATCCAAATAATTGACAACCTATCATTGCAGTTACCATGGGAGGATAAATATTTTACATGTAAGGCCTTGGTAAGAAGCTTAATTTATCTATCAAAAAGTGTATATTCAATTCATCTATTTAAAAGTGTTTTTTCTTGTCTTGGTAAAACATAAAACAATATTTGTTGAATTCATGAAGACCGGTGATCTGGGAATTGCGAGTTTAATAGATGACTTCCCATTCAACATTATGAAATTTTCTTGGTAAGATTGTAAGGGAACAAATATTCCCGGACATAACCGTATAAGGGAACAAATGTTCCTGGACATGACCATGGACTTGACCATGTAAGGGAACTCTCTACATGAACACGGACTTGACCATGTAAGGGAACAAATGTTCTCGGACATGACTATTTACGGGAACATTTGTTCCCTAACACTTCTGGATAAAGTTAAAATTTTCATACAATTAATACAACTATTATTAAAGTAAATTTCAATATAATGTATACAACATTTTCATACCATTACTACTTTAGTTGAATGTTGTCCCCACAAGTATTATCTTCTGGAAATATTTGAGAGGACAAAAGTGATGTGAAGGAATATTGAGTCGAGACTGAATCATTCCATTATTGTTGATGTTGTTGTTGTATTGAATCCTGCATTATTCATGTTGTTGCCTCATTTTTTCTTTTGACCCCTTTGTTCATAACTCTTTCGATTATAGTTTGTTTAAGTTTGGTTGGTGGTCGACTTCTAGCCCTTACTCTCACGGGAGAGTGGATCAATTGTGTTGGTGTAGAAGGTGTTGGTATAGAAGGTGTATGTGCAGAAGGTGTTGGTGTAGAAGCGTATATTGTCGAATATCTAATGAACTTTTCCTTCACTTCTTTCACCACTTCAGCCAAAAAAGAAGTACTATGATCAAATTGACCTGCAATATATCGGATCTCTTGCATCATTGAAGTAAGATAGTTATACTGATTTATTTCAATGTCACCCATATCAGAATCATAAATGTTATTAGTAGTTTGATAATCTCCTTTCAAATTTTTGTGCCAGCGGTCCAAGATATAATTAGCCGACACCATATTCACCTTTATTCTTCTCAAAACCGCCAAAATATTTCTACACAGGAGTCCTCTGAACTAAAACAGTTTACATTTACAGTTTTTAGAACCCTTCTTCTGTGTGAAGTTTACCTTAACAGAAATATCTCTTCAATTTTCTCCATCATGACCTTGTATGGTCTCCACCACTCCTAATGTAGTTGTTGTCCCCTCGTCTTCAAGTATGGTGGTGTTGCAGAACATCAACCCTTTCACCTTATTCTAGAAAAATATAAAAATATTGTTTGTATATACACTATGAAATTGTTTTTCCAATGAATACCCACTCACAATTGGAATAGTCGAATTATAAAAATGAAAATCCAATTTTTTCATTCTTTATGTTCCTCTTAAGGGCCTTGTCATATTTCTCTACAAATTGTTTTAGGGATGTTTTAAAATGAACAAAATCATAAAAAAAAAACATTCATAGATTCACTTCTTTGAGTTGTTGACATGTTTGCCCAAAAGTAGCATTTAACATACATAGGAATCCATTTTCTACGTTCTACGTGCAAGGAGTTCAACCAATTATTGTTTTGCAACTGAAACTCATCAATCATTTTCAGACAACTACCTTCACACTACTGGATTGTGATTGAGTTGTAAATAATATTCTTGAATGTCTTTTTTATACTTTCTTAATGAGCATGTGCAGACAATTTGGTAGGGAGTTTCTTCATTATATGCCAAAGTCAAAATCGATAATGGGTGTTCGAAAATACATTTTCAATTGCAATGATCATTGATCGACATTGGTCAGTGATTATTGTCTTTGGAGAACGTTCGTTCATACATGTCAGCCATGCTTTGAAAAGCGAGATAAATGACTATGAATCCACACTAGACAGTAAGTCACATCATAACAAAATTAATTGTACATGATGATTAACACCGAAAAAATGAGCAAATGGAATATCATAGCGGCTTGTCAAATATATTGTGTCAAATGTGATGACATCCGAGAAGTACTCGTATGCAGCCCTGCATCTTCCATCAGCCCATAAGACATTCTTTATCTGGTTTTCCTCGTCCACATTATATACATAAAAAAATTTAAACATCTGGTTTGCATTTAGTAGAAATACTGACATAACGCTTCGACATCACCATTTCATAACCGCAACTTCCTAGTTTATAAAATATAGTTTCTGTAGTTTCTCTCATCAAAAGTCAATTATTATATCCATCAACTTCAACTACAAGTGATTGATATGTTTTTGACAAAGTAATTCCAGTGTCTTCGTTTAAATCAAATCTTCTCTTCGCACTTGGATCTAGAACCTTGTAAGATCTAAGATGTCTAGACTTTCCAGGACTCAAGATATGGTTATGGTCATGGAAGACACTTGTTATCTCAACAACACATTCATTCTGAACTGCAACATTTATCTTAGCCTTACAGTCTGTCTTGGTGGAAGGTCTGCATTTTAAATATTTTTCCCCTTTGTAGAACATGCACCACTTTTGGCACAATCGATGGAGAACCACTTTTGTTTTCCATCTCGACCGTTCTTTGCTCCTATCTTAGAAATGACAAGACCCTTTGATTGGGCATATGCGTTGTAAAAATTGCGAATATTATTTTCAGAAGGAAAAATCATATTTCAATACTAGGGATTTGAGTATCATGTATTTCAACTTCGGGATCCATTAAGCTAAAGAATAAGAGACAAATTGTATTAACAAAAAGAATAATGACCATTCCATGTTGGCATCCAAAACGGTCCAAAACGGTCCAAAACATGGCCATGTCCAGGAACATTGGTCCTAGACAGACCAATATTTACCAAAATAGGCCAATATTATCAATATTCACCTCAGTTTATCAAACATTACACTTTAATTTTAAAAAGAATATTAAAGTTTAGACATTTCATCACCTTAAAAGAATATTTCAGTTTAGGTTAAAAATCACATTACAGTTTAGGTTAAAAATAACATTACAATTTAGGTTAAAAATAATATTACATTAGTCGTGTTCTTGGTAGTGAACTTCACGGTGGTCTTCTTCTCGCTGGTCTTCTTTGCGGTAGTCGTCTTCTAGGTCTCTGCTTCGAAATGAGTTTCTCATTGAGAGAAATCTAACACTCGTACTTTTAAGCTCTTTTCAATAGAAAAATATTTTGATTTAATCATAGTTTTGGCTATGATTTGATCAAAACAAAAGAAAAATGCACTCTTTTATTTTTTATTTTTTATTAATAATTTTAATTTTGTCTCTCATCCATCTACCATGACTTTTTTTCCACGGTGGCAGCCAGATGAGGCATCGCTGAAGGTTGCTGCCCCAGCGTCGATCTCCCTATCCTTCAACATATATTATTTTATCTTATAATATATATGCTCTTTAACCTTCAAAAAAATATTAATGGTATTTTTGAAAAAAATATTATGCATATAAATTGTCATTATTGTAATTTTATATATTTAGGGTGGGCATAAACTACTGTTTATTTTTTTCAAATTCCCGATCTTCCGGTTTTTCCTCGATCCTTCTTAGATCTCAGTTCAAAATGGAAAAAATATTCCGGTTAGGACGGTTTTAAATTGCTATCCCTATTTAGGAAGAGCTCTCAATATTAAAATTTGTATTTAAAAATTTGAAGGTATCTATTCAATTCCTATTTAACACATTAAATTGAACTAGTCATGTTAGAAAATTTCAATTATCTCAAATTTCTTCTTATTTTTATATATGTTTCTCAGCACAACATTCTTCTTCCTCACGTTCTCTTTTTATTAATTTATTTTTATTAGCAAGAAAACAAAGAAAAAGTTTCTAATCAGCTTCCAAATAAAAAAATTGGAAAACATTTTAAAAAGTTCATCAAAACTCAAAACATCCACCTACAAGAAACATTCTAAATGAGAATGTCAAAGGATAAGAACACATTATTAGTATTATTTGACTCATTAAACAGACCATGCTTCATGCCTTAATTTGATTATGTGGGGGTGAGGTGTTATTCAATTCAATTAAATTAATAAAAATAATATTATTATTGTACACATCTATAGATATAGAACTCACCACATTTCATTATAAATAGAAAGAACAATGGCTTCATCTCCAACCCACAACAATTTATTATCATCTTTTCTTATAACTACAATCTCATTAATATAAAAATGTCTAGCTGCGGAGGAAACTGTAACTGTAGCGGTTCATGCAAGTGTGGTAACGGGTGGGTAACTCAATTTGGTCATGTGTTCCGGATGCGGGAGCAAAATGGTAATTGTGTTTATATGTTTTAATTGCAGATGCGGGATGTACCCTGACTTAGGCGAAACCACCTCAACTGCGGCCATCGTGGCAGGCGTAACCCCTCTTAAGATGTATTTATCTTAGTTTTTTTATAATGTTTATTTATTGATTGAACTACATTGAGATTTATTACGAAAATTAAGGACATCTAAATAATATATACAGGAACACTGAGGGTTTAGAGACAAACTCTGGAACAGAAGGAAGCCATGGCTGTAGCTGTGGATCCAGCTGCAGGTGCAACCCCTGCAACTGTTGATCATCATCATCACGGTTCATCATTATCATATCATCATATTGAGATATTGAGATGAGTCAGGTATCCTCTTGTGATTCTAAGCTCTCTCTTTGTTACTCATCTTCCCTATCTGGATTGATTGTATAAAACAATTATATATATATATGGTATGTTATAATAATATATTCAGCTTGTGAAATTATCTTATGGTAAAAATTAAATGAAATTTTGTGAACATAAAAGTTTAACAAACAATAGTTAAAAAGTATTGAATCAATTTTAAATGGTGAATCAATTCCCCACTACAAGAATCATGACTTTAGGGATCAATACTTTTTACAAGAGAGATTCAAACAAAAAAAATCCTCAAATTAGCTAGGGCGAGAATAAACCCAAGTAAAAAAAATTAAAATTTGAACCAAACAACATATAAACAACATATAAACAAGAAGCGAAGAATGCTTTAGATAAGGTAAAAAAACAACACAGTAAAAAAAAAAATTTAAACAAAATAAAAATAGCAAAGCAGATTCAAACAACAATAAAAAGCACTCAAAATAGTGAACCCATGTCCCAACATGTGACGACTAGATTATACACGAGCAACAAAAAAAACAAATAACCGACTTAAGAAACGATTCAATACTTTCGAACATCGATAAGAGAATAAGAAGATACAAACAACAACAAAAGCCGTCAAAGACCATATCCAAACAACATGTGACGGCTTCAAAGTCCCAAATCCAAACATAGTTTTCAAGCATCCCGTGAAAATCAATTCAGCAAAGGAAACATAATTGTAGGTCAAAGATATACAACAATTATACATTACACAATCAAGAAATTAAATTAAAAAAATTGAATCTAACAATTCCAAAAGACATTTAACCTATAATTATAATATCGTCGTGACTTTTTATTTTATTTTCTCTGTATGTATAACTAAAACAAGAATAATTACAAGATAAGTCTGTTAATTTAACCTATAATTATAATATCCTCGTGACTTTTTATTTTATTTTCTCTGTATGTATAACTAAAACAAGAATAATTACAAGATAAGTCTGTTAATTTAAGAGATGACGATTCTTACATGCAGGGACGGATCCAGGATTTAAAGTTGGGGTGAGCTAGAATTTAATGTAATAAATTATATATATATTAAAAATATTATAATGTTTAACTAAGTTGGGTAAGAAAATCATCATTTATTTTATTGTGAAGTTCCGTCTTCACCTCCTTCATTGTTGAAAATATTCGCTCAGTAGTAGTATTAAAACATGCAATTTGCATGTCAAAACAATAATCAATTTAATCAACATAATATAAAATTTTGATCACCCACTCTCGATCAATTGTTAACACAACTCAACAAGTGTAAAAACCTTCAAATTTGGCATCACACCAAGTTTATGATGTACCAATTCATATTTTAAAGTTAATAATATTTTGATCGATAAAATCATCAAGGTAAAATTTCGTTGCAAACTTACAAATATCATCACTATTAAATGAGTCGATGATTTTTTTGGGTCTAAAGATTTAACAAGAGATGGATTTTGGATTGTAGAGACCGTAGGTGTAGTTGAAGAACCTTTCCTAATTTGGCGATTTATCTTCTTTAAGAATGAAGATATTAATGTCTTTCTTTTCTTTGCAGCATATTGATGTTCTATTTTTTATATACATAATTTTCAAATTCAATATTTTATTGAACAATTGAATATAAGGTTGAAAAAAATTACAAAAACTCAAGTAAACATTTATCGAAAAGTTAGAGTACGATGATGAAAAAGTGAAAGAAAAAATTAAGTAATTCTAAAATGATAAATTCTCAAAATTCTACAATACCAAACATACATAAAATTTATAAATTTCATATACAAAATTAAATTAATGATTATTCAAATTAAGAACATGAAAATTATGAAGAGAATTACAAAAAATACAAATAAAGATAAAGGGATTTTACCTATTCTGGAATTACAAATATAAATGTGAGAATTTTGATGAAATAATTAGAGAATATAAAATTAGTAGAATAAAATATAAGATATGGTAAAATTAGGAAAGAAGATATATGAAAAGATTAAGGTATATATTGTTAATATACATATAAATGTTATATTTTATTATATTATATATATTTTTCAATTTAAAACAAATTAATGATTAAGGAGGATTTTGTTTTTTCAGGGGTGGACTTAAGCCCACCTCAGCCCTAGGGTAAATTCGTCCCTGCTTGCATGTACCTTGTTAAGTTGGAACGACGATTTGAGGATCAACAGATGGAGATTCATTATCCACCAATGGATTTTCTCCAGTATGAACTTCTTCTTGGAAGCCTAATTAACTTGGATCGATCATAATTAGTGGGCTCTACAGATTTAAAAGTACGTTCGCTAAGAACCTTAATAAAATCATCTCGATGATGAACTTTATTTTCAAGCAAAAACTTGACAATTATGGCTTCTTGTTCTTTGTGCTAGAACTTGTTGTGAATTAAGAATGTATTTCTAGTGTAGGATTACAATCAAGCATGAATTCATACAAAATAAATAAAAGAAAATAAAAATTAGAATATGTAAAAATTTTAAATACAATTAATAGCTAAAAATGAAAATTAAGAGATTCAAGTGCATTACTCTTTGTTTTTAATTTTAGAGTATTTAATACATTCTCTCAAACTAAACGGGGAGGCACACACCATGAGTTTATGTAATAAAGCAAATCGGGTTAACACAAGTCCTTTAGTGAGGATATCACCAATTTGATAATTAGTAGGTATGTATTAGATGAAAATAGATTTCTGAGCAACTCGTTCACTAACGAAGTGATAATAAATTTGTATATGTTTCGTACGAGCATGAAAAACTGGATTGGTTGAAATAAATGCAGCATCAATATTGTCACACCATAGAATGGGAGGTTGAGGTGGGGAGATGCAAAGTTCACGTAGAAAGGATTGGAGCCAGATGAGTTCAGTAGTGGCATGGGCTAGAGCTTAGACTCGGTACTAGACTGAGCAACGAACTATTGTTTCTTTGAATCCAAGAAATAAGATTGTCACCAAGAAATATGCAGTAGTTAGTTATTGAGCGGCGATATTCTGGGCAACTAGCCCATTCGGAGTAAAAAAAGGGAGATATATTGAGATAAGATGATGGACGAATGAGAAGTCCATGATGAAGAGTATGACGAAGTTAGCGGAATATTCTTTTTACTGCAGACCAATGAGTGGTGATAATAGACAACATGAATTGACAGACACAATTGACAACAAATGGCTAAGGTCGAGTATGCGTCAAATATTGGAGAGAACCAATAATGATGCAAAATAGAAATGGCTTAGGAAGAGTGTCTCTATCATGGATAGATAGCGATCACCCATAAGAGATTGGAGTACTAAGAAGTTTAGAGTAACTCATGTTGGATCGGATAAGAATGTCATGAATATTTTGATTGAGAGAGAAAAATATCGGAGGTAGATCGATGAGCTTCAATACTGAAAAATAGTGTAGTGGACCTAAATATTTAATGAGAAAATTTTGGTTACGTTGAGAGATGATTGAGAATATGTGAGAATTTCTAGTGAATATAATATCATCCACGTAGACAAAAAAAAAATAACAATATAATTTGTGGAGAGTGGTACATGAATAAAAAATAATCATTTTTGGATTCTTGATAACCAAAGGAAAGAATAGCATATTTTAAGGTAGTATACCATTCACGGAGAGCTTTGTTTAGTCCATAGAGTGCTTTGTGAAATTTGCACACATAATTAAGATACTATTATGATGAGTGAACCCAGTGGCTGAGACATAAAAACTTCCTCGTGTAGTGTTCTATGTAGAAAGACATTGTTAACATCGAGTTGATGAATATGCAATTTCCGAGTGATGACAAGTGTGAGGATGATTCAGATGGTAGTGTGTTTCACAACTAGGCTGAATGTTTTAAGATAGTTAATTCCTTCTTGTTGATGAAATCCCTTTGCAACTAAACGAGCCCTGTGACGTTTAATGGAACCATCAACTTATTATTTGATTTTGAAAACTGATTTGCAACCTATGATATTCTACTAAGATCGAGGAACAAAAGATCACGTCTGATTTTAAATTAGAGTATTGCACTCATTTTCCATGGAAGAACGCCATTGAGTATCTTTAATAGTAGTGGAGAAACATGTGGGTGAAGAGGTAGAAATGTTGGCAATGTTGGAATTATGAAGGGCACGAGTTTTGGCATGTGTGATCATATGATGAGAGGAACATTCATGAGCATGTATAACGGTGGGAAGTCCATATATGGAGTAGGCGAATTGATTGATGATGAGTTGGTTACTAAAGATGGATGATAGAAGTTTGATGTTGGCGATTTGGTTAGTGAAGATGTATTGTTGGAGTTTCATAATAATGATGATGATGTGACGAGTGTTCGAATATTGGAGAGGATGGTAGATTTGGGATTTGTTATCTTAAAATTGGAGAGATTAATGGTGATGAACGTGGTAGAAAAAATGTTGTTTTGGAGAGACTAGTGGTGTAGAAAGATTTGTAGATTCTAGTATTATATTTCTAAATAGAAATGTTTGTTCATTAAAAGTGATGTGACGAGATATATATTCTTCTAGAAGGTGTAGACAACGATAACCTTTGCGATTTGGACTATAGTCAAGAAAATAAATGTTTATAGTTCATTCTAATTTAATGTCAAAACCAGAAACCCTAAGAGATAATCACACCAGAATGACGATTGTTGGCACGTCTGGCACGTTCGACACAATCGGCACGATCAGCACGGTCGACACGTTTAGCACGATCAGCACGGTCGACACGTTTAGCACGTTCGGCACAATCAAAATGCTCGCGCAAAATTCGGTTGTTTGATTTGGTGGTAGGTTACGAGAAACATGGTCAGAGTCATGATCGTCGGCACATTCGGCACGATCGACATAATCAACATGTCTAGTACATTTGTCTAGAAATTGTTCACTTGTGTCACGAATATTGGGTCGGGAAATCATAAATACAGTCGATAGGGTTGTTTGAGAACAAGTCCGGGGTTGTGATTGCTCTAGGTCATTGATTGCTTTTAGTTCTTATGTCGTTGGGTTGTAAACAGGGTCACTAATTGGCTAGTCTACGGTTATTCATGGTTGTAGATTTTCTCAGTTGTAAGTAAACTGGGTTGTATTGAGTTGTCTACATTCTTAATTTGTTGCATTTTAGTTCTTCTACGAAGATGGGGAGAAAGAATAGGAATAAGACAAAAGAAGTGTATGACTTTGTGGAAATAGATTCAAGCAAGAAAATGATAGATGAAACAGGAAAAAAACAGATTTCTGAGAAACCAGAAATGTAGAAACAAAGCTCTTAGAAGATTGAGGAAGAATGCAGAATAAAACTAAAAGTTTGAAACTTAAAATAAAAATGATGAAATATGGAAGGTTGGATACACTGAAAGGGCGAATCTCTACGGACTCAAGAATTAAATTGCAACATTGTTGTTCCAAGCAAAGAAAGGAGAGATTCTGCTCACCAAGGAAAAAACACAGCAAACCACTATCTAACTCAATATTCATTATCTTCAGGATTGGAACTTAATAAAACAAGAGGAATACAAGAAGATAATTAACTGGTCTGTGGAAATAATGAGGGGACTTATGAAGTGCCCCAAAACCAAGACCTATACTATCAGAAGTAATTCAAGTTGGAAAGTTAATGAAGTCTGGAAGAAAAAAGCACGATAGAAATATGAAGATGGGGAGAAATATAAAGGAAAAACATACCTGGGAGATTTTAAACCAAAAGTTGAGATTTTTAAATCCTCTTTTGAGTTTAAATTACCCGTTGAAGTGGAGGAAAAATGCATTAAAGAATGGGAAAATATACTTATTGGGAATTACATAGGTATGAATCGTGTATATTTTCCAGTCTCTAAGGATATTTTGCTAAAACAATGGGAGAATAAGAAACTAGAAAATGTATCAACAAATATCCATGATCTCTATTTCTTGAAATTTAAGTAGGGAACAAATCTGGAAAATATTCTGAAGCTGGGTCACACATATGTTGGGTCAAACTGTATGAAGCTGGAAAAATGGTCCAAAGGTATGAACCTACTCAGCAAACCGAAAGAAACCACTCAAATTTGATTTAAACTAAGGAACATTCCAGCTCATATGCATAACACAGAAGCACTTAGCCATTTCACTGGTCTATTGGGGAAACTATTATATATGGACCCAATAACGAAGGAAAGCGAACACATCACATATGCTAGGATAAGCATTGAAGTACATCCTAGAAGCACTTTACCAACAAAGATGACAGTAGTTGATAGAAAAGGCAAACTCATAGACATGGGTATTACGTATGAATGGAGTGAAGGAATTGTGTCCTTTAAATTAATTTGCAATGACTAAACTTGGATAGGACAAATTAACAGATATAATTTAATCCGATTATTTTAGGAGTCGTAGTGCTTTGCTAGAAGCCAACTACGATTAATGGGGTTAAACCTATAACTATTATAATCGGGTCCTATGAGGTCACACACTTAGAGTTGACAGACTAGATAAACGAGAAAGATAGTTAATTATTAATACATATTAGATATTATTAATAATAAGAAATATTATTTATTTTTGAAATAAAATAATATATAATTAATACATATTAGATATTATTAATAATAAGAAATATTATTTATTTGTGAAATAAAATAATATATAATTAATGGTTAATTATAGAGTTAAGATTGTGAAATAAAATAATATATAATTAATGGTTAATTATGGAGTTAAGATTGTGAAATAAAATAATATATAATTAATACATATTAGATATTATTAATAATAAGAAATATTATTTATTTGTGAAATAAAATAATATATAATTAATGGTTAATTATGGAATTTTATTTAATACAAAAGGATTCACTTATTTGCAAGAAAATGGAAGTGAATAGAGAGAGAATTGTTCCTTTTTTAAAACGGCTTTTGCGATATTACGGTGAGAACTCCAAGAGGAAGAAATCATCTTTTAATCTAGCAATTGGATTGCTTCTCCTTTGTCTTTTTCGTCCTAGCAGTCGAAAGTAAAGAGATATAGTCGGGCTCGTGTGGACCAAGTAGAGGAGAAACACGTGGGGCTCTCGACTATTCATTACTATCAGATCTGATCTGGTTCATGCATCAAAGGTATATTTCTATAAACTATATATCATGATTCTATCAATTATGCATGATTATATGATTAGATGTTTAGATTAGATCTATAAATTATTCCGTTGTGAACATCTAATTTACCAACAATGGTATCATAACGCAATGTTGCATATATTGAAAGGATCAATAAATTAACTGTTAATTTTGATGCGGATCTATATCGATGATATAATTTTACATAGATTAAGATGTAAAATTATCTTTAAGAAAATAAAAGAAATATTTATTTTAATTGGATTATATAAATATTTGGATCCAATAAATATGATATATTTGTTTTATAAAACTTAGGAAATCCCACTTATTAAAGATTAATATTTTTCTAGTATGGCCCAGAAATACGATCTGAGCATCGTTATGTTTTCTTATAACACGATCTACATATCGTTATGTATTTTGTAATTTATATTAAAAATTAGATTATTATAAATAATTATATAATACAAATAAGAAACATGAAGTTCAAGGATGGAGATCCATGAAGGGTGCAAGCATGGAAACCAAAGAAATTTAGTTCTTTATATATATTTTTTTTGCATCTTAGGGCCATACTAGGATCACAATTTTCATTGCATTGTTTTTATTTATAATAATTTTCACTAATAAATAAAATACAATCAAAACTTAAGTTCCTAAAGAAAATTGGGGCAATGCCTTTCCGTGTCATGACCCATGAAGTTTATGGTTTTGGTTCGATAGGTTTCGCAAAAGCGAGGGTGTCTTTCCTCAACCTCAGGCTCCTGAGGATGAATCTATATGGGGATTCATAAACCTTGATACGGTTGTATCCAACAAGAGACCAAAAGACAAAGTTTTGGATCTTGAGGCATGGGGATGAATCCTACATTGGATGTGGATCATCAACCAAGAATTATAAGAGTTATAATTAGTAATTGTTACTTACCTTAAACACACAAGACCTAAGGCAGTGCAAAAGTACGTTGGGGATTGTCTGTAATAGGATCTTGGAATCATTTTATTCATAAGGGACTATAAAACTTGAATAAAATGTGCATTCACTTATTTTAAATTGTTCAATTATAAGTATTTTGAAAATTTAAAAACATAAACTGATTTGTATGTCATTTATATTCTGTAGAATATGTCGAACAATAATTTGAAATTCTCTCTGCGCTCAATTGTTGAGAAAAACAAGCTCAATGAAACGAACTTCCTTGATTGGGAAAGGAATCTGAGAATTATTCTCAGGTCTGAGGGACGTGAGGACGTCCTAACTACCCCTATCCCTACTGTGACCGGAACCTCATCAGATGAGGAGAAAGCAACATCAACTCGGGTGAAAACTGAAGCATTACCTGTTACTTGCCTCATGCTAGCTGCAATGGAGCCTGAATTGCAAAAGAGGTTTTTGCATTCTGATGCTTATACTATCATAACTGAACTGAAAACGCTGTTTCAGGATCAGGCAAGGATAGAGCGATATGAGACTCACAAGGCTATACTTGATAGCAAGCTTTGAAGGGAAAACCAGTGAGTCCTCATGTGATTAGCTTGACTAGGCTTTTCAAGAGGATGGAAAATCTAAGGACCCCATATGACCAAGAGTTGGCTACTGATATTGTTCTTAAATCCTTACATGATGGTTTTGCACCATTTAGAATGCAATACCATATGAATGGTCTAAAGCATGATCTGAATGAGCTTAAAAATGCTGAAGGCAATATAATTGATAACAAGAAGAAGGAAGTTCTAAATGTCAACAATGGGAAGGGGTTTAAGAAGGTGGCTAAGAAAAAGAACAATAACCAAGGGAAAGGCAAGCAAGTTGCCAAACCCAAGGGTGGTGAGAAGCCAAAGATGGCTGCTGATCATGATTGTTTTTACTGCAAGGCCAAGGGACACTGGAAAAGAAATTGTCCCAAGTACCTAGAAGACAAGAAGAACGGGACTGTGAGTTCCACTTCAGGTATTTATGTTATTGAGATTATGACAACCGATGTTCTCACATTAAATAATGGTCCTACTTGGGTATTAGATACTGCATGTGGTGCTCACATTATTTCATATGTACAGGGACTTAGAAATAATAGACAAGTGAAGAAAGGAGAGATAGACATGCGCGTTGGAAATGGAGCAAGTGTTGCTGCACTTACCGTAGGAGATTTAAGTCTATCTTTACCTTCTGGTTTAATATTAGAACTGAATAATTGTTATTATGTTCCTTGCATTACTAAGAACCTTGTTTCGGTTGCTGTATTACATTCTGAAGGTTTTGAATTTAACATTAAAAATGGAAATATTTCTGTTTTTAAGAATGATATTTTCTATGCGACTATTTCAATGAGTAATGGACTCTTTGTATTGGATCTCAAATCAGAATTGTATAACATAAATAACAAAAGACAAAAATTAAATAGTTTGAGTGAGGCCTACCTATGGCATTGTCGATTGGGTCACATTAGTGCGAATCGCATGAAGAAGATCCACAAAGATGGGCTTCTAAAAGACATGGATTTTGAATCCATTAATACATGTGAATCATGTCTGATGGGCAAGATGACAAGGTCACTTTTCAAAGGAACGTTTGAAAGGGCTACTGAACTACTGGGCGTAATACATACTGATATATGTGGTCCAATGAGCACTGAAGCTAGAGGTGGCTATAGATACTTCATCACATTTACTGATGACATGAATAGATATGGGTATATTTACCTTATGTCACATAAATCAGAGTCCTTTGAAAAGTTCAAGGAATTTCAAAATGAAGTAGAGACTCAAAGTGGCAAGAAAATAAAAGCACTTCGATCTGATCGGGGTGGTGAGTACTTGAGCCACGAATTTGATCATCATTTGAAAAACTGTGGGATAGTCACATAGTTGTCTACCCCAGGAACACCTCAGCTAAATGGTGTGTCTGAAAGGAGAAACAGGACTTTGTTAGACATGGTCCGATCAATGATGAGTTTTATTAATCTTCCGGTATCCTTCTAGGGATATGCCCTCACTACCGCTGTACTTACACTAAATAGGACTCCGTCAAGAACTGTAAACAAAACTCCATATGAGATATGAACTGGAAAGGTTCCAAAGTTGTCTTTTCTGAAAATATGGGGATGTGAAGCTTATGTAAAGCGTTTAAACAGAGAAGCTTGCCCCAAAATCAAATAAATGCTTTTTTATAGGGTATCCAAAAGGAAGTTTTGGATATTACTTCTACAATCCAACTCAGCAAAAGGTGTTTGTTGCAAAGGATAGTGTCTTTTTGGAAAGAGAGTTCCTTTCCAACAAGTCAAGTGAGAGAAATATTCATCTTGAAACAGTTCAAGATGATGAAGAGCAACAAACTCAACAACAAAATGACATGGATGATTTCGATGCAGAGATGATTACTTTTGAAGGCTCAAGGCCTCAGAACATCCAAGAACCAGAACAAGAGGATCTACAAACAGTTGTAGATCATGTTCCGGATTTAGTTGTTGAACAAGTTGAACCCACTCGTAGATCGGAAAGGCCAAGGGTACAACCAAGACGTTATGATGATTTCATCTTAAATGTAAGCCTTGATGTTCTTATGCTAGAACATAGTGAGCCTTCGACCTATAAGCAAGTAGTGACGGGTCCAGACTCTAATAAATTGCTTGACGCCATGAGGTTTGAAATGTATTCGATGTTTGAAAATCAAGTATGGGACTTGATAAATTTTCCAGATGGTGTAAAACCCATAGGAAGCAAATGGATTTTCAAACTCAAAAATGACAAGGATGGAAATGCATCTGTTTACAAGGCAAGACTAGTTGCCAAAGGTTTTAGACAAATTCATGGTATAGACTATGACGAGACATTTTCACCAGTTGTCATGATTAGAGCCATTAGGATAATCCTAGCTATTGCTACATATTATGACTATGAGATATGGTAAATGGATGTCAAAACCGCTTTTCTAAATGGTTTTTTGGAAGAGGATGTGTACATGACACAACCTGAAGGTTTTGAAGATCCAAATCATGCTGGGAAGGCATGCAAGCTTAAGAAGTCCATTTATGGACTTAAGCAAGCATCCAGGAGTTGGAACTTTTGATTTGATGAAGAGATCAAAGAGTTTGAATTCATTAGATGCGAAGAGGATCCTTGTGTTTACAAGAAGTTTAGTGGGAGTAAGGCAACCTTCTTAGTCTTATATGTGGATGACATACTACTTATTGGGAATGACATTTCGATGCTAGAGTCCGTAAAAGAATGGCTGAAGAAATGTTTCTCAATGAAAGACATAGGAAAGGCCGAGTACATACATGGAATTAAGATCTATAGAGATAGATCTGAGAGGCTTCTTGGATTAAGTCAAGGAACTTATATTGATAAGATTCTTAATAGATTCAAGATGCAAGATTCCAAGAAGGGATTTTTACCCATTCAACAAGGTGTATATCTCAGCAAGACGCAATGTCCTAAAACACCTGCTGAGCTTGAGAAGATGAACAAGATCCCATATGCTTATGCTATAGGATCTATCATGTATGCCATGGTATGTACACGTCCAGATGTTGCATATGCTTTGAGCATGTGTAGCAGATACCAATCAAGTCCTGGAGAAGCACACTGGAGTGCAGCTAAAAATATCCTGAAGTACTTAAGAAGAACAAAGGATGATTTCTTAGTATATGGGGGAGATGAAAAAAAATTGATCGTACAAGGCTATATTGATGCAAGCTTTCAGACTGACCGAGATGGCTTTGAGTCTCAATCGGGTTATGTCTTTATCCTTAACTGAGGAGTTGTGAGCTGGAAGAGCTCCAAACAAGGTACTATAGCAGATTCTACAACAGAAGCTGAGTACATTGCTTCCAGTGAAGCAGCAAAGGAGGCCATTTGGATGAGGAAGTTCCTAGATGAACTCAGCGTTGTTCCTAGAATTTCAATGCCTATCGACATCTATTGTGACAACAATGGTGCCATAGCTCAGGCAAAGGAACCGAGTTCGAGCTCCAAATCCAGACACGTTATGAGAAAGTATCACCTTATTCGACACATCATCACTATGGGTGATATTAGGATGTGTAAGGTGCATACTGATGACAACGTTGCAGATCCATTAACCAAACCTATGCCTAGGCCCAAGCATGAGAGTCACACTAGGGCTAAGGGTCTCAAGCACATTGGAGAATGACTTTGAGTTTGCTTTTGTATTACATTATGTATTTATGAGTGTTAGACACCAGTTTTATGTTTGACTTGATGATTTTATGATATATGATATTTCATCCTTATTTATATTGTTTTTATCGATATTGAATAATATGTCCAAATAATTCATTATTAATAAATGGGATCACCTTAAGTGTTCTGGTGAATGAAACCCCATTAAGTGAAATGAAGTTTTGAATTATTAAAAGTCTATAGTTTGAAATCATCAAATGGACATAGATGATTTTATAAGTTACTATATTGTAAGCTGACTGATAGCGTCAGGTTTCATGGTCTATAAGGACATAGAGATGTCTAGTCAATTACATATATGTGTATGGATGATACATGTAAGACTGACCCACCTTAAGACTCTCCAAAAGAGATTGTAGAGTTTTAAGTTAAAACATGTTTAGTAGATTCCTCAGACATGAGTATGTTGTGGACTCACTTGATGATTAGTATTTCTTTGACACTGTTAAACGCTTTCCGTAAAAGGGAGTTATAAAGGTAGTAGTTGGGATTGCTAAAAATTGAGTGGGAGCCATAGTCATACAAGAATGGAGAAGTCCTCCTACTTCATGTATACTGTGATACATTCAACAGGAATAGTGTCTTGGCCACTTGAAGAGCGAGAACTGAAAATGCATGGCAATGCTCGAATGGATTGATATGAATCATCCGTTTAATTGACAGTTCAAACTCAGAGTTCAAGAAACATATTTGATAGAAAGGTATGAATGTTATCATATCATCAAATAAGACATTAAGAGACAAAGGTATCTTATATTGCACACTTGTTTAAGGACAAGTGGAAGATTGAAGGAATTGTGTCCTTTAATTTAATGTGCAATGATTAAACTTGGATAGGACAAATTAACAGATATAATTTAATCCGATTATTTTAGGAGTCGTAGTGCTTTGCTAGAAGCCAACTACGATTAATGGGGTTAAACCTATAACTATTATAATCGGGTCCTATGAGGTCACACACTTAGAGTTGACCGACTAGATAAACGAGAAAGATGGTTAATTATTAATACATATAAGATATTATTAATAATAAGAAATATTATTTATTTGTGAAATAAAATAATATATAATTAATACATATTAGATATTATTAATAATAAGAAATATTATTTATTTGTGAAATAAAATAATATATAATTAATGGTTAATTATGGAGTTAAGATTGTGAAATAAAATAATATATAATTAATGGTTAATTATGGAGTTAAGATTGTGAAATAAAATAATATATAATTAATACATATTAGATATTATTAATAATAAGAAATATTATTTATTTGTGAAATAAAATAATATATAATTAATGGTTAATTATGGAATTTTATTTAATACAAAAGAATTCACTTATTTGCAAGAAAACAGAAGTGAATAGAGAGAGAATTGTTCCTCTTTTAAAACGGCTTTTACGATATTACGGTGAGAACTCTAAGAGGAAGAAATCATCTTTTAATCTAGCAATTGGATTGATTTCCCTTTGTCTTTTTCGTTCTAGCAGTCGAAAGTAAAGAGATCTAGTCGGGCTCGTGTGGACCAAGTAGAGGAGCAACAATTAGGAATCTCGACTATTCATTACTACCAGATCTGATCCGGTTCACGCATCAAAGGTATATTTCTATAAACTATATATCATTATTCTATCAATTATGCATGATCATATGATTAGATGTTTAAATTAGATCTATAAATTATTCCGCTGCAACATCTAATTTATCAACATGGAGGCCAAATAGATGTACGTTCTACAATACTTTTGAACATCTCAGTAACAAATGTGTAAAAGCAATTGAAGAATAGAAGGAAAAGCTAAAAGTTCAGGAGCAAAATGAGGAAACTGAAACTGAAGAATCAAATAATCAGAATGATGAAGCTAAAGACTAAGATGCAGATGATTAGAATGATGAAGAATCAAAGGAAATGTAAGATGAAAAATTAGAGAAAGAAAAAGATGAAGAGTTAGAGGAAGGAAAAAGGGAAAGAATTATAGGAATGAAGTGATAAGAATGAAGTGGATGATAGTGAAGAGGAAACATTGAAAGGAGACCGAATCCAGTCAGACAAAAATAAAGAAAAAGAATGTGAAGGTAAATGTAAAATTCCTAAAATACTGAAACGTAATTCATTTTATCAAATTAGTGTTGGCTCCTCTAAAGCAAAACGAATCTAAGGGAATGAAGTCAATGTTCACAAACAGTCATCATCAAATGCAACAGTTCAATCACCAATAAAGAAGTATAAATCCAAACAGGTGATTAGAAAAATTAGGTGGGTTGCAAGACCAGTAGATTGGGATCCGAAAGTAGCGGAAATGATATTGGCTACATTGAACAAAATGTTAAATAGTATGATTGGTATGATTTAGTTGTCTGTAATCTCTGTTTTTTTGTTTGTTTCTAATTAGATACTCTAAGGTCGTTTGATTCTTTTAATCAAAGTTAGAGTTTGTCTAACTTTGATAATTGACCATTTCTCCCACATTTGGGCTCTTAATGAAAAGGCGTTAAGCTATTATCCAAGAAAAAACAAAATGTTTAGAGTTTGAAGATTCGCTTTGTGAGAATTATATGATCGAGTGAGTGGAAAACAAGAGCATCCAAAAGTTTTGTGGAATAGATAGTTAGGAGGATGATTAAAAATAATTTGAAAGGGAGATTGACAAGTCTTACTATTTGAAGGGAGACGATTAATGAGACACGTAATTGATAGAAAAATATCATCACAATAAGATAGGGCATAAAAACATGAGCAAAAATAGTTAGACTCATTTCTGTAAAGTGGTGAATCTTGCGTCCATCAACATCATTTTGTTCACTTGTATGAATGCATGATAGACGGTGTTGGATGCCATGAGTTTCAAGATAAGATCTTGATATTGAGGATGAAATATAAGTTAATATATTTGTGATTTTCAATGAATTTTTTAAAATATTATTAATTTAGCTATTTCGAATTTGTTTAGCACTTGAACTTGAATTCTAATCCAGTCACTCAAGGTTTTACTTATTAAACTTGATAAGAATATCAATGTCGGACATTTTTTGTTTCAGATTAAAATAGTGCATTGTTAAGTATTGTTTGGATTCATATAGAAAATATAAATAATTTAAATATAAATATATTTCTTTCATCATTGTTATAATTTATCTATTTTGTTTATGAGGAATGATAGGGAGAACGACTTTGGGGGAGCGACTTGTACAGCGAAAGTGACATCTCTGTTATACGAAAGTGACCTCACAGTTATACAAAAGAGATCTCGTCCCTTTTGTATAACAACAATGTCTTTTTTGTATAACAGCGATGTCACTTTCGTTGTCCGAGTCGCTCCCCCAAAGTCGTGCTCCTAATCATTTTTCTTTGTTTATATTACAACTTTATGTGGATGTATGTTTTTTAAATTATTTTTTTTATATTATTGTATGTTTTTTTTGTTGCTACTTTGACTAATATATATATATATATAATAATAATGCATAATTTATAAAATGTCAAGATTACCGGGCGGGTCGAGAGTTATGGTTAATTTGAATATGTATTTGAGAGTAAATGTATTTTTGGGTCGGGTCGTGGGTTGGCCCGACCACCCATAAACTTGAAAAATTGAATAAAAAATGTGATACATAAGTTTTGAACTTACAACCCCACAATATAAGTTTAACATTTTATCCAACTAGACTAATACCATTTTATATTTTAAAATTAACTTTAAATTGATGAACATATGACATTTCTAATAATATTACAAAGTTTTAAATAATTAAACTAATAATATTTTAAATTCGTTTATATAATTTATTATATATAACATTATATATATATAATTGTTAGTCATATCAATTATATATTCATATATAATTTATAAAAAAAAAATCAACAAACTTTAGTGGTGTAATTTTTAAGTGTTTATTCTACATAATAAAGATCGATAATTCAAATCTCACCCGGTGCAAATTTAAAATAATTATAAAGAGTGATTAAAGAATATGTTGGTTATTTCACGGAAGTGAATTGATAAGTGTGTGAAAATTATATTGTTGTTTGTCAAAATGAATTGATAAAGTTCGATAAAGAGGAGATGGTTGGGTAATATGTTGGCTAACGAAAGTGAGTTTGTTAGTGAGTAAAAAAATAAGATTGATGATTGACCGAAGTGAGTTAATAAAGTTTGGTAAAGAAGAAATAATTGTCTAATAAGAAATATGTTGGTAAGTAGGTGATGATAAAATTGTTATTTTATTTTTAACCGTACAAATGTAAGAAAACCTCGATAGTTATTATAAAATCTCTTCTTTTGGCTCCACCCATACATCACACCAATTTTTCTTCTTTCAGCCGTCCTTACACATGTTTTCGTTGTTTTCTGTCTTACTTAAGACTAAACAATCCTAAATATAGACTATAAAACTATCAATTAATTAAGTTATAAGTATTGTTTTTTAAATAATACAAAGTTATTTAAAAAGTTATTATATTGGTGGATTATTCAAAAATATATATATTTTATTTTTATAAAATGACTTAAAAATTATTAATATATAATGATAAAATAAATTATATTTTAATATTTTAATTAATAAATTAATGATTTGATGAATGAGATGAAAAGAGAGTTAAATTATGTTTGAAAATTTGTAATTATTTAAATAATCACAACCCAACACGGCATTAGGAGCAAATATGTTTGTTTGAGCAAAAATATAGGATACTTTTAAAATTGTATAAATATGTTAAATATTTATTAATTTTTAATTAAAAAATAATGATTACTTATATGAAAGACAAAAAAAACTATTTATACTGAGTACATATAGATATATAAATAATATTTCTTTTTATATATATCAAGAAAAATGATACGGAGAGCGAGCAGGAAATAAGTCTCGATCGGATTGTGTTTGTGTATTCCTTAGTGAATATCCTTCTCGCGGTTTCGAGAGGAAGGGGTGACGTAGGAGTTTCATCTCCAAACATCCATAAAACTCTGTCTTGTTATTTATTTTCTGCCGGTTCTACATTCTAACCGATCTGTACTAACCTATTTATACCGCTATAACCGATTCAACACTATCTAAACCGACTTACTGAGTTGCAAAACCGACCCAACAAACTCCAAACCTATCTTATTCAAATCCGGTTCTACCTATCTCGTGTGTGTGCTGCTTCAACCTGAAACAAACCACTTCCGCGCTTGAACTCGGTTCAAGGGTTTGTGACAGTTTGTGTAGTATTGAAACTCCGGTGTTAATCTCTAACCGGATTAATCACCACCTTTGAGTGAGACGCGCTGACCGGCCAGACCCCGGTCCGCCAGCCGCGACCTAGATCCTAACAGATAGATAAGAGAGAAAATGAAATAAGTATTTTTTAATAAAAATATTGTTTTTTAGTATTTTTAATCCTTCTCCTTCTTCGTTCCCTCTCTTTCTCACTCTTTCCATTTTCAAACCGTTCGTCTTCTTCCCCTCTGGCAATTTCTTCTCCATTTTCGAACCTTTTCTTCTTCCGCAACTTGGAATTTCGGCGATATTTTATTCTTTCTTCCGCAACTTCAGACTTATGCGATTTATTTTTCCTTTTGAGTTTCGAAAATGGTAATCCATAAAATCAATGTTAGCGAATAACTAGAACTCTGAAATCATTTACTTTTACTTTTTAGGAGAATCAGATTCCTTCAACTGCATTCAAGTTTAAGACTTACAGAAAGTAAGTTCCCGTACATGATCTTGTAGAACATGATTTAGGGTTTAGTATTTTCTTGGATATGATAATATGAATAGTAGTCGTGAACTTGATTTAATATTTTGGAAACTTTATTTAATTTAATTGTGTTTCTAGTTTATATATATTTGTTAGGGAACAATGGTCCCGAATATGTCCATTTTAGGGAACAATGGTCCTGGACATGTCCATTTTAAGGAACAATGGTCCCGAACATGGCCACGTGTCCGAGAACAATAAGCTGATATAGTTTAGAAATACGATCATATGATTTGTAGCTGTGAACTTAATTTAATATTTGGAAACTATATTTAACTGTGTTTTTGGTTTCTGTATCTGAGTTAGGGAACATTGTTCCCGAATATGGCCATGTTCGGGACTTATTGTTCCCAGATATGACCATGTTCGAGACCTATTATTCCCGGACATGGCCATGTCCAGTAACAATGTTCCTAACATGGTAAATAAAACTTGAATTTTCAGTTTCAGCACTTTTATATCTTTTAATCGTGCTTCATTATCTGTTAATTTTTTTTGTAGAGTATATAAAAAGAAAATGTCACTGGCCCTTGAAGGGAGATTTGTTATTGCTTGTTGTTACTGCTATAGCTTCCACATTTCCATCTTCCTTAACTCCCTCAACTTCCTCATCTCCAACTCACTCACCTCCCCCATCTCCCGTTCCTCACCACCCTCTCCAAGAAAATCTAAGATTGAAGAATAGGATGTTCAGTACGTACTGGGCATCCCGAGAGGGGAAATTCAAATTGTTGAGTCACTTGGAAACGATGGAGAGTCCCTGAATATGATCAACTTTTGAGGTAGTGGAGGAGACCATGGGGATTACAACAAAATAGTAACAGTCCAAGAACAATTGCAATGCCACAGATGATTCTAAACAACAGAGCTGCTGCCAACAATTTTAAGGTAGACTTTATAGTCTATGTTGTCAGCAGCTTTCTCTTGGCCTAATAGACGGAGAATGAAACACATCATTTCATTGGACCACAAATATTTCTCATTATAAGTAATTTTTGTCAATACTTTAATTAAGTGTTTTATTCAAATGTTAATATAAATGTTCTAACATATTGTTTATTGTTTCAGTTGTTCTACATGGATAGGGTTGTAGACCCTAAACTGTAATTGTTTTATGAACGACAATTTCTAATATTGTCATATTTGAATGACAATATTCTGCATAGTAGGATTAAGATGGAAATGAATCAAGGAGGATTCGAATATGGAAGTGATATTAGATGCCTTCCACTTCCAGATGAGGAGCGAGATGGGGTGTTAGATCTGGTGTATTATAATGATGATGATCATGATCATGTGGATGATGATCATAATCATGTGGATGTTCATGATAATGTGGATGATGATCATGTGAATGATGATCATGATCATGTCGATGCAAATCATGTAGAGGGGGCTTAGATTGGAGAGGATGAGCCTCATGTATTAATCTCCTCCCTCGTTAAAAAAAACCTTAGATACTATTACTAGATTTTCACACAACATGTATAGATTTGCCAAAAATATAGCAAAACCAACACAATTTTTGATAGATGTAGCAGCATCATCACAATAACAGCAAAGTAATCCATCTGTCTTATTTTAGTCGTTCATCCATGTCTTGTATGAGGCAATGGACACAAATACATTTCTCAAGGATGTCATTCACAATTATTTCAAAAACACACCCCCTTAAAATAACCTCAACCATTAGAGGACCGAGTTGAAACACCCACTGTTGTAGCTGCTGATGTTGCTCAAGATAATGAAATTGTATATTTTCGATTTGAAACACCACTCGAAGTGGTATAACCCGAATAGGTATCACCCGAAGAGGAATCACAAGAAGAGGAAGATCAGCCGAAAAAGAAGAGGAATAAGAACATGTAAAGGAATATGAAGTTTTAGTAACGAACCTCATGTGGATGAGCCTGTAGAAGTTGCGGATCAAACCTCTCCCAAAGAGGAAGATGAGGAAGTTAATCAAAACGAAGTGGTACCACTCCCGAAGAGGAAGAGGAAGAGGAGAAATTTAATCATACCTCATTTGGATGAGTCAACGGTTGTAAAAGTGGAAGCTCATGAGGATGCCCCACTCCTGTAGAGGTTGAAGAGGAATTAGAAACATGGGCTGACTATTTTCTCTCCTTACATGGAATTTACAACGTTTACATTATCCCATGTCTTCAAGTATGATAGAATTTTACATATAGATCGCAATGTTTCCAACATAATTTTTGTAAAATCCGACTTAAGGTAACATCTTTACAACTCTTCATAGTCATTTTAATGTTTTCTTAACTCTTATTAGGATGTGTTTTCTTTATTCGTCTTTGTAGTGAAGTGTTATTCGAGAGTGACCAAGTTACGCTGACCATATATCACATGCTCACATTAAAAGCTAATTTATATTTAGAATCTGGAATGGTTGATGTTTGGTGCCAAATCATCACTCAAAACAGAAATAGGAAAATTTGCTTATCTAATTATGTATATGTAAGTTTTTTTATATGCAAACTCCCTAACAATTGTTCCCTAATTTTTCATATGATATTCATTTGCAGTTTACACATCATTATGGTCTCGATAATTTTGTTTGTATGATTACAACTGAAATGGAATTATTTCATATATCATTTAAAGACTTAAAGAAGGCTAAGCTGGTAAGTAACCTCTCCAATATTTTAGAACGGTCTCATTTGTCGACTACCTAACCATATGAAAAATGATCATATTTTGTAGATTATGTTCCCTATTTTAGAACATAGACATTTTTATTTATACTGCGTAAACATGAACGACAAAGAAATCCAAATAATTGAAAACCTATCATTGCTGGAAAATTTACCATGGGATGATAAATATTTTACATATAAGGCCTTGGTAAGAAGCTTAATTTATCTATCAAAAAGTGTATATTCAATTCATATATTTAAAAGTGTTTTTTCTTGTCTTGGTAAAGCATAAAAAATTGTTTGTTGAATTCATGAAGACCGGTGATCTGAGAATTGCGATTTCAATAGATGACTTCCCATTAAACATTATGAAATTTTCTTGGCCAGATTGTCAAAATAAAATGTATTGTGGAATATACTTCATGTGGTAGATGGACACATATATAGGGGACCAACAAGACCAATGATAATTGACAACGATGTAAATGCAAGTTATGCGGGTTTAACATTGTTTGAGAATTATTTATACTTACTTACCCGCTGAAACTTGTGTTATTGTAGTTCTTATTTATAATTGACTCTTTGAGGATAAAATTTGGTGCGACGACCCTAAGGTTAGAAGTGAACAAACTTAAGGACCAAATACCTGCAAAATTAAAAAGAGTTGTTGTACATTGTTAGAAAATAGGAAGATGATGTAAATGATACCATTTGTTTACATTATAACATTGTTTGGTTGATACATTATATATGAAATTAATTTTAAATTAATAGCATTTGTTTATATTGAAAATTACTTTGAATGTTTGGTTTGTTGGGACATGACCATGTCCGGAAAAATGTTATATACATTATATTGAAAATTATTTTAATAGTAATTTAACTTGAACTTTAAATTTATCTATAAGTGTTAAATTTATCTAGAAGTGTTAGGGAACAAATGTTAAGGAACAGATATTCCTAGACATGACTACGGACTTGACTATGGGAGGGAACAAATGTTCCCAAACATGGTCATGTCTGGGAATAAATGTTTCCAGACATGACCACAAACATGACCATGTAAGGGAACAACTGTTCCCGTATATGACCACGGACTTGACCATTTAAGGGAACAAATGTTCCCGGACATGACCACGAACTTGACCATGTAAGGGAACAAATATTCCTGGACATGACCATGTAAGGGAACAAATGATCTAAGACATGACCATGTAAGGGAACAAATGTTCCCGGACATGACCACGGACATGACCGTATAAGGGAACAAATGTTCCTGGACATGACCACGGACTTGACAATGTAATGGAACAAATATTCTCTACATGAACACGAACTTGACCATGTAAGAGAACAAATGTTCTCGGACATGACTACGGACTTGACCATGTAAAATGATCCAAGACATGACCATGTATGGGAACAAATGTTCCCGGACATGACCACGGACTTGACAATGTAAAGGAACAAATATTCTCTACATGAACACGGACTTGACCATGTAAGGGAACAAATGTTCTCGGACATGACTACGGACTTGACCATGTAAGGGAACAAATGTTCCCTAACACTTCTGGATAAAGTTAAAGTTAAAATTTTCATACAATTAATACAACTACTATTAAAGAAATTTTCAATATAATGTATAATACATTTTCATACCATTACTACTTTCGTTAAATGTTGTCCCCACAAGTATTATCTTCTGAAAATATTTGAGAGGACAAAAGTGATGTGAAAGAATATTGAGTCGAGACTGGATCATTTCATTGTTGTTGTTGTTGTTGTGTTGAATCCCACATTATTCATGTTGTTGCCTTATTTCTTTTCTTTTGACCCCTTTGTTCATAACTCTTTCGATTACAGTTTGTTTACGTTTGGTTGGTGGTCGACCTCTAGCCTTTACTCTCACGGGAGAGTGGATCAATTGTGTTGGTGTAGAAGGTGTTGGTACATAAGGTGTATGTGCAGAAGGTGTTGGTGTAGAAGCGTATATTGTCGAATATGTAATGAACTTTTCCTTCACTTCTTTCACCACTTCAGCCAAAAAATAAGTATTATGATCAAATTGAGCTGCAATCTGTCGGATCTCTTACATCATTGGAGTAAGATAGTTATAGTGATTTATTTCAATGTCACCCATATCAGAATCATAAATGTTATTGATAGTTTGATAACCTCCTTTCAAATCTTTGTGCCAGCGGTCCAAGATATAATTAGCCAACACCATATTCACCTTTATTCTTCTCAAAACCGCCAAAAATTTTTTACACAGGAGTCCTCTGTCCTAAAACAATTTACATTGACAGTTTTTAGAACACTTCGTCTGTGTGAAGTTTACCTTTACAGAAATATCTCTTCAATTTTCTCCATCATGACCTTGTATGGTCTCCACCACTCCAAATATAGTTGTTGTCCCCTCGTCTTTAAGTATGGTGGTGTTGCATAACATCAACCCTTTCACCTTATTCTGGAAAAATATAAAAATATCGTTTGTATATACACTATAAAATTGTTTTTCCAATGAATACCCACTCACAATTGGAATAGTCGAATTATAAGAACATTAAAGTTTAGACATTCCATCACCTTAAAAGAACATTTCAGTTTAGGTTAAAAATCACATTACAGTTTAGGTTAAAAATAACATTACATTAGTCGTGTTCTTGGTAGTGAACTTCACGATGGTCTTCTTCTCCTTGGTCTTCTTCGCGGTAGTCGTTTTCTAGGTCTCTGCTTCGAAATGAATTTCTCATTGAGAGAGAAATCTAACGCTCGTATTTTTGAGCTCTTTTCAATAGAAAAATGTTTTGATTTAATCATAATCTTGTCTATGATTTGATCAAAACAGAAGAAAAGCACGCTCTTTTATTTTTTATTATTAATTTTAATTTTATCTCTCATCCATCTACCACGACTTTTTTTTCTTCCACGGTGGCAGCCAGGTGAGGCGTCGCTGAAGGTTGCTTCCCCAGCTTCGGTCTCCCTATCCTTCAACCTATATTATTTTATCTTATAATATATGCTCTTTATCCTTAAAAAAATATTAAAGGTATTTTTGAAAAAAAATATTATACATATAAAATGTCATTATTTTAATTTTATATATTCAGGGTGGGCATATAACTACCGTTTATTTTTTTTCAAATTCCCGTCAATATCTTCCAGTTTTTCCTCGATCCTTCTTAGATCTCTGTTCCGGTTTTTCCTCGATCCTTCTTAGATCTCTGTTCGAAATGGAAAAAATCTTCTGGTTAGGATAGTTTTAAATTGCCATCCCTATTTAGGAAGAACTCTCAATATTAAAATTTGTATTTAAAAAATTGAAGGTATCTGTTCAATTCCTATTTAACACATTAAATTGAACTAGTCAATTTAGAAAATTTTAATTATCTCAAATTTCTTCTTATTTTTATATATGTTTCTCAGCACAACATTCTTCTTCCTCACGTTCTCTTTTTATTAATTTATTTTTCTTAATAAAATACTATCTTTATTAGCAAGAAAACAAAAAAAAAGTTTCTAATCAGCTTCCAAATAAAAAAATTGGAAAACATTTTAAAAAGTTCATCAAAACTCAAAACATCAGCCTACAAGAAACATTCTAAATGAGAATGTCAAAGGATAAGAACACATTATTAGTATTATTTGACTCATTAAAGAGAGCATGCTTCATGCCTTAATTTGATTGTGTGGGGTTGAGGTGTTATTCAATTCAATTAAATTGATAAAAAAAATAATATAATTGATTGATTGAACTACATTGAGATTTATTACGAAAATAATATCTTAGTTTTTTTATAATGTTTATTTATTGATTGAACTACATTGAGATTTATTACGAAAATTAAGGACATCTAAATAATATATACAGGAACACTGAGGGTTTAGAGACAAACTCTGGAACAGAAGGAAGCCATGGCTGTAGCTGTGGATCCAGCTGCAGGTGCAACCCCTGCAACTGTTGATCATCATCATCACGGTTCATCATTATCATATCATCATCATGTGTGACTAAGAATTATGTTTTTTTTTTTAAATAAAACAGACATGAGATATTGAGATGAGTCAGGTATCCTCTTGTGATTCTAAGCTCTCTCTTTGTTACTCATCTTCCCTATCTGGATTGATTGTATAAAACAATTATATATATGGATATGGTATGTTATAATAATATATTCAGCTTGTGAAATTATCTTATGGTAAAAATGAAATGAAATTTTGTGAACATAAAAGTTTAACAAACAATAGTTAAAAAGTATTGAATCAATTTTAAATGGTGAATCAATTCCCCACTACAAGAATCATGACTTTAGGGATCAATACTTTTTACAAGAGAGATTCAAACAAAAAAAACCCTCAAATTAGCTAGGGCGAGAATAAACCCAAGTAAAAAAAATTAAAATTTGAACCAAACAACATATGAACAACATATGCAAGAAACAAAGAATGCTTTAGATAAGGTAAAAACAACACAGTCAAAAAAACAAAATTTACACAAAATAAAAATAGCGAAGCAGATTCAAACAACAATAAAAAGCACTCAAAATAGTGAACCCATATCCCAACATGTGACGACTAGATTATACACGAGCAACAAAAAAAAAGAACTAAATAACCGACTTAAGAAACGATTCAATACTTTCGAACTTCGATAAGAGAATAAGAAGATACAAACAACAACAAAAGTCGTCAAAGACCATATCCAAACAACATGTGACGGCTTCAAAGTCCCAAATCCAAACATAGTTTTCAAGCATGCCGTGAAAATCAATTCAGCAAAGGAAACATAATTGTAGGTCAAAGATATACAACAACTATACATTACACAATTAAGAAATTAAATTAAAAAAATTGAATCTAACAATCCCAAAAGACATTTAACCTATAATTACAATATCCTCGTGACTTTTTATTTTATTTTATTTGTATGTATAAAGTAAAACAAGAATAATTACAAGATAAGTCTGTTAATTTAAGAGATGTCGATTCTTGCATGTACCTTGTTAAGTTGGAACGACGATTTGAGGATCAACAGATGAAGATTCATTATCCACCACTGGATTTTCTCTAGTATGAACTTCTTCTTGGAAGCCTAATTAACTTGAATCGATCATAATTAGTGGGCTCTACAGATTTAAAAGTACGTTCGCCAAGAACCTTAATCAAATCATCTCGATGATGAACTTTATTTTCAAGCAATAGCTTGACAATTAGGGCTGCTTGTTCTTTGTGCTAGAACTTGTTGTGAATTAAGAATGTATTTTGAGTGTATGATTATAATTACAAGAGCATGAATTCATACAAAATAAATAAAAGAAACTAAAAGTTAGAATATGTAAAAAATTTAAATACAATTAATAACTAGAAAATAAAAATTAAGAGACTCAAGTGTATTACTCTTTGTTTTAAATTTTAGAGTATTTAATACATTCTCTCAAACTAAACGGGGAGGCACACACCGTGAGTTTGTATGTAATAAAGCAAATCGGTTTAACACAAGTCCTTTGGTGAGGATATCGACAATTTGATCATCAGTAGGTATGTATTAGATGAAAATAGATTTCTGAGCAACTCGTCACAAACGAAGTGATAATAAATCTGTATATATTTCGTACGAGCATGAAAAACTGGATTGGTTGAGATAAATGCAGAACCAATATTGTCACACCATATAGTGGGGAGTTGAGGTGGGGAGATGCAAAGTTCATGTAGAAAGGATTGGAGCCAGATGAGTTCAGTAGTGGCATGAGCTAGAGCTTAGACTCGGTACTAGACCGAGCAACGACCTATTATTTCTTTGAATCCAAGAAGTAAAATTTTCACCAAGAAATATGCAGTAGCCAGTTGTGGAGCGGCGATATTCCGGACAACTAGCCCATTCGGAGTTAAAAAGGTAGATATATCGAGATAAGATGATGGACGAATGAGAAGTCCATGATGAAGAGTATGACGAAGATAGCGGAGTATTCTTTTTACTACAGACCAATGAGTGGTGATAATAGACAGCATGAATTGACAAGCACAGTTGACAACAAATTATAAGGTCGAGTATGCGTCAAATATTGGAGAGCACCAATAATGATGCGAAATAGAAATGGCTCAGGAAGAGAGTCTCTATCATGGAGAGATAACGATCACCCATAAGAGATTGGAGTACTAAGAGGTTTTGAGTAACTCATGTTGGATCGGAAAAGAATGTCATGGATATTTTGATTGAGAGAGAAAAATATCAGAGGTAGATCGATGAGCTTCAATCCTGAAAAATAGTGTAGTGGACCTAAATATTTAATGAGAAAATTTTGGTTATGTTGAGAGATGATTGAGAAGATGTGAGAGGAAGAATTTCTAGTGTATATAATATCATTTACGTAGACAAAAAATAACGATATAATTTGTGGAGAGTGGTACATGAATAACGAATAATCATTTTTGGATTCTTGATAACCAAAGGAAAGAATAACGGATTTTAAGGTAGTATACCATTCACGGGGAGCTTTGTTTAGTCCATAGAGTGCTTTGTGAAATTTGCACACATAATTAAGATAATATTATGATGAGTGAACCCAATGGTTGAGACATAAAAACTTCCTCGTGTAGTGTTCTATGTAGAAAGACATTGTTAACATCGAGTTGATGAATATGCAATTTATGAGTGATGACAAGTGAGAGGATGGTTCAGATGGTAGTGTGTTTCGCAACTGGGTTGAATGTTTCAAGATAGTTAATACCTTCTTGTTGATGAAATCCCTTTGCAACTAAACGAGCCTTGTGACGTTTAATGGAACCATCAACTTTTTATTTGATTTTGAAAACTGATTTGCAGCTTATGATATTCTGCTAAGATCGAGGAATAAGAGATTATGTCTGATTTTGAATTAGAGCATTGCACTCATTTGCCATGGCAGAACGCCATGTAGTATCTTTAATAATAGTGGAGAAATATGTGGGTGGAGAGGTAGAAATGGTGGCAATATTGGAATTGTGAAAGACACGAGTTTTGGCATGTGTGATCATATGTTGAGAGGAACATTCATGAGCATGTATAACGGTGGGAAGTCCATGTATGGAGTAGGAGGATTGATTGATGATGAGTTGGTTACTAAGGATGGATGATAGAAGTTTGATGTTGGCGAGTTGGTTAGTGAAAATGTATGGTTGGAGTTTCATGATAATGATTATGATGTGACGAGTGTTCGGATATTGGAGAGGATGGTAGATTTGGGATTTGTGATCTTAAAATTGGAGAGATTAATGGTGATGAATTTGGTAGAAAAAAAAATGTTGTGTTGGAGAGACTAGTGGTGTAGAAAGATTTGTAGATTCTAGTATTATATTTCTAAATAGAAATGTTTGTTTATTAAAAGTGACGTGACGAGAGATATATATTCTTTCAGAAGGTGTAGACAACGATAACCTTTGTGATTTGGACTATAGTCAAGAAAATAAATGTTTAGAGTTCATTCTAGTTTAATGTCAAAACAAGAAACCGTAGGAGAGAATCACATAAGAATGACGATTGTTGGCACGTTTGGCACATTCGACACAATTGGCACGATCAGCACGGTCGACACGTTTAGCACGTTCGGCACAGTCAGAACGCTCGCGCGAAATTTGGTTGTTTGATTTGGTGGTAGGTTACGAGAAACGTGGTCGGAGTCATGATCGTCGGCACATTCAGCACGATCGACATAATCAGCATGTCTGGTACATTTGTCTAGAAATTGTTCACTTGTGTCACAAATATTGGGTTGGGAAATCATAAATACAGTCGATAGGGTTGTTTGAGCACAAGTCTGGGTTGTGATTGCTCTAGGTCATTGATTGCTTTAAGTTCTTAGGTCGTTGGGTTGTAAATAGGGTCACTAGTTGGCTAGTCTACGGTTATTCATGGTCGTAGATTTTTCTCAATTGTAAGTAAATTGGGTTTTATTGAGTTGTCTGCATTCTTAATTTGTTGCATTTTAGTTCTTTTTTAAGATGGGGAGAAATAATAGGAATAAGACAAAAGAAGTGTATGACTTTGTGGAAATCGATTCAAGTAAGAAAACGATAGATGAAACAGGAAAAAAACAGATTTATGAGAAACAAAAAATGTAGAAACAAAGCTCTCAGAAGATTGAGGAAAAAATGCAGAATAAAACTGAAAGTTTAAAACTTGAAATAAAAAATGATGAAATATGGAAGGTTGGATACACTGAAAGGGCGATTCTCTACGGACTCAAGAATCAAATTGCGACATTGTTGTTCCAAGCAAGGAAAGGAGAGATTCTGTTGGGTCAAATTATTTTGACTAAGTGTCAAAGTAGTTTGACTATTGAAATTTTGATGATGAATGTATATAAAACTCAATCTATGTCGTTTAATTGTTTTTGGTGCAAGTGTATCGAAAACAGGTTATATTAGACTTAGTCTTAATGGGTTCATTAGACTGATTTGCATTAGATGCATGGAAACAGACGTAGTTAGACGTGTAGTCTAACAGACGTTGTTAGACGAGTAGTCTAACACACGTAGTTAGACGTGCAGTCTAACTAGTGAGAGTTAGATGTGTAGTCTAACACACGTAGTTAGACGTGCAGTCTAACTAGTGAGAGTTAGACGTGGCAGTCTAGCACACGTAGTTAGACGTGCAGTCTAACTAGTGAGAGTTAGACGTGCAGTATCACACACGTAGTTAGACGTGTAGTCTAACCAGTGAGTGTTAGACGTGCAGTCTAACACACATAGTTAGACGTGCAGTCTAACACATGTAGTTAGACGTCCAGTTTAACTAATGGAGTTAGACGTGAAGTCTAACTAGCTGAGTTAGACGTGCGGTCTAACTAATGGAAGTTAGACGTGCAGTCTAACTCCTTCAGATTAGTCTGAAGGGATGTGGTATTAGACGTCTTGTCTAATCCCATTAGACCAGGTGGTCTAATGGATGCTGCTATTAGACGGGGGCGTCTAATTTCATTAAACAAGGTCGTCTAAGTGAAATACGTCTAATGCGAGGCTTAAGTAGTTGCTTGAAGCTAGCACCCGTCTACCCACAATCAACTAGCTGTACGCTACTCTTGCTCCACTTTCCTGTGAAGATCAGTATGACAGCCTGTTGCAACCAATTGATTAATGTTATGTAAGCAAATATTCTTCCCACTACTTGTTTTTGCAGGAATATCCTTGAAGAATATTTGGCGCACTACCAGATTGGTACGGCCACGATCCTTGTGCTTAGAGTCTGTTGTGTACTATGGAGGCGCTCCAATGGAAGTCATCCACTTGTCATTATGAAGATTCGACCGTTGGTACCTGCCCCTTATTTAAAGATCCTCAAGGAAAACTAAAGAATCATCGATCTATCGATACTCAGATTATTCTATCTTAAGCGAATACAGAAACTGTGATATTCACAGAACTACTTTCTTGCTTTTACTGAGTGTTCAATCAAGAGAGAGTTGGAAACAAAGCATTGTATTAGATGAGTGATATTCTTCATATTGTAAGTTGAACGAGTCTGTTCTGTTCTATCAAATCATTTTTCTTAAGACGTTATCAATCTCCAGACCCCTGTCTCTATTGATTACGCCGATCCTATCAGATTATGCTCAGCAAGGAAAAAACACGGCAAACCACTATCCAACTCAATATTCATTATCTTCAGGATTGAAACTTAATAAAACAAGAGTAATACAAGAAGATAATTAGTTGGTCTGTGGAAATAATGAGGGAACTTATGAAGTGTCCAAAAACCAAGACCTATACTATCAGAAGTAATTCCAGTTGTAAAATTAATGAAGTCTGGAAGAAAAATGCACGACAAAAATATGAAGATGGGGAGAAATATAAAGGCAAAATATACCTGGGAGATTTTAAACCAAAAGTTGAGAATATTAAATCCCCTTTTGAGTTTAAATTACCTGTTGAAGTGGAGGAAAATGCATTAAAGAATGAGAAAATGTAGTTATTAGGAACTACATAGGTATGAATCGTGTATATTTTCCAGTCACTAAGGATGTTTTGCTAAAACAATGGGAGAATATGAGACTGGAAAAGGTATCAACAAATATCCATGATCTCTATTTCTTGAAATTTAAGCAGGGAACAAATCTGGAAAATATTCTAAAGCTGGGTCACACATATGTTGGGTCAAACTATAAGCACTTTACCAGCAAAGATGAAAGTAGTTGATAAAAGAGGCAAACTCATAGACATGGGTATTACGTATGAATGGAGGCCAAACAGATGTACGTTCTGCAATACTTTTGAACATCCCAGTAACAAATGTGCAAAAGCAATTGAAGAATAGAAGGAAAAGCTAAAAGTTCAGGAGCAAAATGAGGAAACTGAAACTGAAAAATCAAACAATCAGAATGAGAAAGCTAAAGATAGAGATGCAGATGATGGTAATGATGAAGAATCAAAGAAAATGAAAGATGAAAAATTAGAGAAAGAAGAAGATAAAGAGTCAGAGGAAGGAAAAGAAGAAGAATTAGAGGAATGAAGTGATAAGAATGAAGTGGATGATAGTGAAGTGGAAACATTAAAAGTAGACCGAATCAAGTCAGACAAAAATGAAGCAAAAGAATATAAAGGTAAATGTAAAATTCCTAAAATACTGAAACGTAATTCATTTTATCAGATTAGTGATGGCTCCTCTAAAGCAAAATGAATCCAAGGGAATGAAGTCAATGTTCACAAATAGTAATCATCAAAAGCAACATTTCAATCACCAATAAAGAAGCATAAATCCAAACAGGTGATTAGAAAAAGTAGGTGGGCTGCAAGACCAGCAGATTGGGATCCGAAAGTAGCAGAAATGATATTGGCTACATTGAACAAAATGTTAAATATTATGATTGGTATGTTTTAGTTGTCTATAATCTCTATTTTTTTGTTTGTTTATAATTAGATACTCTAAGGTCGTATGATTCCTTTAATCAAAGTTAGGGTTTGTCTAATTTGATAATTGACCATTTCTCCAACTTTTGGCTCTTAATGAAAAGGCGTTAAGCTATTATCCAAGAAAAAATAAAATGTTTAGAGTTAGAAGATCCACTTTGTGAGAGTTATATGATCGAGTGAGTGGAAAACAAGAGCATCCAAAAGTTTTGAGGAATAGATAGTTAGGAGGACGATTAAAAATAATTTGAAAGGGAGATTGTCAAATCTTACTATTTGAAGGGAGACGATTAATGAGATACGTAGTTGATAGAAAAGTATCATCACAATAATATAGGGGCATAAAAACATGAGCAAAAATAGTTAGACTCATTTCTATAATGTGGTGAATCTTGCGTCCATCAACATCATTTTGTTCACTTCTATGAATGCATGATAGACGGTGTTGGATGCCATGAGTTTTAAGATAAGATCTTGATATTATTCAGGATGAAATATAAGTTAATATATTTGTGATTTTCAATGAATTGTTTAAAATATTATTAATTTAGCTATTTCGAATTTGTTTAGCACCTGAACTTGAATTCTAATCCAGTCACTCAAGGTTTTACGTATTAAACTTGATAAGAATATAAATGTCGGTCATATTGTGTTTCATATTAAAAGAGTGCATTGTTAAGTATTGTTTGGATTCATATAGAAAATATAAATTTATTTCTTTCATCATTAGTTATAATTTATCTATTTTGTTTATATTACAACAATTATCTATTTTGTTTATATTACAACTTTATGTGGATGTATGTTTTTTAAATTAATTTTTTTATATTATTGTATGTTTTTTTGTTGCTACTTTGACTAATATATATATAATAATGCATAATTTATAAAATGTCCAGATTACCGAACGGGTCGAGAGTTGTGGTTAATTTGAATATGTATTTGAGAGTAAATGTATTTTTGGGTCGGGTCGTGGGTTGACCCGCCCACCCATAAACTTGAAAAATTAAATAAAAAATGTGATATACATAAATTTTGAACTTACAATCTCACAATATAAGTTTAACATTTTAACCAACTAGACTAATACCATTTTATATTTTAAAATTAACTTTAAATTGATGAACGTATGACATTTCTAATAATATAACAGAATTTTAGATAATTAAACTAATAATATTTTTAATTTGTTTATATAATTTATTATATATAACATTATATATATATATATAATTGTTAGTCATATAAAATTTATAAAAAGAAATCAACAAAATTCAGTGGTGTAATTTTTAAGTGTTTATTCTACATAATAAAGATCGATAATTCAAATCTCACCCGATGCAAATTTAAAATAATTATAAAGAGTGATTAAAGAATATGTAAGTTATTTGACGGAGTGAGTTGATAAGTGTGTGAAAATAATATTGTTGTTTGTCGAAATGAATTGATAAAGCTCGGTAAAGAGGAAATGGTTGGGTAATATATAATATGTTGGATAACGAAAGTGAGTTTGTAAGTGGGTTAAAAAATAAGATTGTTGATTGACCGAAGTGAGTTAATAAAGTTCGGTAAAGAAGAAATATTTGTCTAATAAGAAATATGTTGGTAAGTAGGTGATGATAAAATTATTATTTTATTTTTAACCATACAAATGTAAGAAAACCTCGATAGTTATTATAAAATCTCTTCTTTTGGCTCCACCCATATATCACACCAATTTTTCTTCTTTCAGTAGTCCTTACGCCTGTTTTCGCAGTTTTCTGCCTTGCTTAAGACTAAGCAATCCAAAATATAGACTATAAAACTATCCAATAATTGAGCTATAAGTACTTTTTTTAAAATAATACAAAGTTATTTAAAAAGTTATCATATTGGTGGATTTTTGAAAAATATATTTTTTTTTATATAAAATGACTTAAAAATTATTAATATATAATGATAAAATAAATTATATTTTAATTAATAAATTAATAAATTAATGATTTGATGGATGGGATGAAAAGAGAGTTAAATTTTGTTTGAGAATTTATAATTATTTAAATAATCACAACCCAACACGGCATTAGGAGCAAATATGGTTTTTCGAGCAAATATGGTTGTTCGAGCAAAAATATAGGATACTTTTAAAACTGTATAAACATGTCAAATATTTATTAATTTTTAATTAAAAAATAATGATTACCTATATGAAAGACAAAAAAAACTATTTATAATGAGTACATATAGGTGTATAAATTTTATTTCTTTTTTTATATATATCAAGAAAAATGATAGAGAGCGCGACGCCCCCACCTGGCTGCCACCATGGGAAAAAAGCCACGGTGGATAGATAAGAGAGAAAATGAAATAATTATTTTTTAATAAAATATTATTTGTTAGTATTTTTAACCCTCTCCTTCTTCGTTCCCTCTCTTTCTCACTCTTTCCATTTTCAAACCTTTCGTCTTCTTCCCCTCCAGCGACTTCTTCTCCATTTTCGAACCTTTCATTCTTCCGCAACTTAGAACTTCGGCGATATTTTATTCCTTCTTCCGCAACTTCAGACTTCTGCGATTTATTCTTCTTTTTGAGTTTCGAAAATGGTAAGCCAGAAAATCAATATTAGCGAATAACTAAAACCCTGAAATCGTTTACTTTTACTTTTCAGGAGAATCATATTCCTTCAATTACATCCAAGTTTAAGACTTACAGAAAGTAAGTTTACGTACATGATCTTGTAAAACTTGATTTAGGGTTCAGTGTTTTCTTGGATATGATAATATGAATAATAGTCATGAACTTGATTTAATATTTTGGAAACTTTATTTAATTGTGTTTCTAGTTTCTATATATATATATGAGTTAGGGAACAACATGTCCATTTTAGGGAACAATGGTCCCGGACATGGCCACGTGTCCGAGAACAATAAGTTGATATAGTTTAGAAATATGATCATATGATTTGTAGATGTGAACTTAATTTAATATTTGGAAACTATATTTAACTGTGTTTTTGGTTTCTGTATCTGATTTAGGGAATATTGTTCCCGGATATGGGCATGTTCGGGACCTATTATTCCCGGACATGGCCATGTCCAGTAACAATGTTCCTAACATGGCAAATAAAACATGAATTTTCAGTTTCAGCACTTTTATATCTTTTAATCGTGCTTCATTTATTGGTTAATTTTTTTTGTAGAGTATATAAAAAGGAAATGCCGTTGGCCCTTGAAGGGAGATTTGTTATTGCTGGCTGTTACTACTATAGCTTCCTCCTCTCCAGAGCTTCCTCATTTCCAGCTTCCTTAACTCCCTCAACTTACTCAACTCCCTAAGCTTCCTCATCTCCTACTCTCTCACTTCCCCCATCTCCCGTTCCCTCACCACCCTCTCCAAGAAAATCTGAACACAACATTTTTAGAACTAGGACCTCGTCATTTGGCATTTTCAAACAAATTTAACAATTGACAAAACAACAAAAAGAGGTGGTGAAGGCCATAGGTTTTGGAGGGCTTCTTACACTTGGCATTTTAAAACGTCTAGGCGAAATCTCTCGTCACCTCTTTAGGTCATTAAAATTCGCCAACGGTAATTATACGATCATCCCACGTAATGACAAGAAAATTAAAATTGAAGAATATGATGTTCAGTACGTACTGGGCATCCCGAGAGGGGAAATTCAAATTGTTGAGTCACTTGGAAACGATGGAGAGTCCCCGAATATGATCAACTGTTGAGGTAGTGGAGGAGACCATGGGGAATACAATAAAATAGTTCCGCTCCAAGAACAATTGCAATGCCACTGATGATTCTAAACAACAGAGCTGCTGACAATAATTGTAAGATAGACTGTATAGTCTATGTTGTTAGCAGCTTTCTCTAGGCCTCGTGGACGGAGAATGAAACACATCATTTCATTGGACCACAAATATTTTTCATTGTAAGTATTTTTTGTCAATACTTTAATTCAGTGGTTTATTCAAATGTTAATATAAATGTTCTAACATATTGTTTATTGTTTCAGTTGTTCTACATGGATAGGGTTGTAGACCCTAAACTGTAATTGTTTTATAAACGACAATTTCTGATATTGTCATGTTGGAATGACAATAATCTGCATAGTAGGATTAAAATGGAAATGAATCGAGGAGGATTCAGATATGGAAGTGATGTTAGATGCCTTCCACTTCTAGATGAGGTACGAGATAAAGGTGTTAGATCAGGTGTATTATAATGATGATGATGATGATCATGTGGATGTTGATCATGATCATGTGGATGTTCATGATAATGTTGATGATGATCATGATCATGATCATGTCGATGCAAATCATGTAGAGGGGGCTTAGATTAGAGAGGATGAGACTCATGTATTAATCTCCTCCCTCGTTAAAAAAGCCTTAGATACTATTGCTAGATCTGCACACAACATGTATAGATTTGCCAAAAATATAGCAAAAGTAACTCAATTTTTGGCAGATGTAGAAGCATCATAACAGAAAAGTAATTCATCTGTCTTATTTTAGTCGTCCATCCATGTCTTGTATGAGGAAATGGACACAAATACATTTCTCAAGGATTTCATTCACAATTATTTCAAAAACACACCCCTTTAAAATAACCTCAACCATTAGAGGACCGAGTTGAAACACCCCCGGTTGAAGCTGCTGATGTTGCTCAAGATAATGAAATTGTAGATTTTCAATTTGAAACACCACTCAAAGTGGTATCACCCGAATAGGTATCACCCAAAGAGGCATCACACGAAGAGGAAGATCAGCCGAAAAAGAAGAGGAATAAGAACATGTACAGGAACATGAAGTTATTTAGTAACAAACCTCATGTGGAAGAGTCTCATGTCGAAGAGCCTCATGTGGATGAGCATGTAGAAGCTGCGGATCAAACCTCTCCCAAATAGGAAGAGGAGGAAGTTAATCATACCTCATTTGGATGAGCCAGCGGTTGTAAAAGTGGAAGCTCATGAGGATGCCCCACTCCCGTAGAGGTTGAAGAGGAATTAAAAACATGGGCTGACTATTTACTCTCCTTACATGGAATTTACTATGTTTACATTATCACATGTCTTCAAGTATGCTAGAATTTCACATATAATTCGCAATGTTTCCGACATAATTTTGTAGAATCCGACTTAAGGTAACATCTTTACAACTCTTCATAGTTATTTTAATGTTTTCTTAACTCTTATTATGATGTGTTTTCTTTATTCGTCTTTGTAGTGAAGTGTTATTCGAGAGTGACCGAGTCACGCTGACCAGATATCACATGCTCACATTAAAAGCTAATGTATATTTGGAATCTGGAATGGTTGATGCTTGGTGCCAAATCATAACTCAAAACAGAAACAGGAAAATTTGCTTATCTAATTATGTATATGTAAGTTTTTTATATGAAAACTCCCTAACAATTGTTCCCTAATTATTAATATGATATTCATTTGCAGTTTACACATCATTGAGGTCTCGATAATTTTGTTTGTATGATTACAACTGAAATGGAATTATTTCATATATCATTTAAAGACTTAAAGAAGGCTAAGCTGGTAAGTAACCTCTCCAATATTTTAAAACAATCTCATTTGTCGACTACCTAACCATATGAAAAATGATCATATTTTGCAGATTATGTTCCCTATTTTAGAACATAGACATTTTTATTTATATTGCATAAACATGAACGAAAAAGAAATCCAAATAATTGACAACCTATCATTGCAGTTAGCATGGGAGGATAAATATTTTACATGTAAGGCCTTGGTAAGAAGCTTAATTTATCTGTCAAAAAGTGTATATTGAATTCATCTATTTAAAAGTGTTTTTTCTTGTCTTGGTAAAACATAAAACAATGTTTGTTGAATTCATAAAGACCGGTGATCTGGGAATTGCGAGTTCAATAGATGACTTCCCATTCAACATTATGAAATTTTCTTGGCAAGATTATCAACATAAAATAGATTGTAGAATATACTTCATGTGGTAGATGGACACATATATAGGGGACCAACAAGACCGATGATTATTGACAACGATGTAAATGCAAGTTATGCGGTTTTAACATTGTTTAAGAATTATTTATACTTACTAACCCGCTGAAACTTGTGTTATTGTAGTTCTTATTTATAATTGACTCTTTGAGGATAAAATTTGGTGCGACGATCCTAAGGTCAGAAGTGAACAAAATTAAGGACCAAATACCTGCAAAATTAAAAAGAGTTGTTGTACATTGTTAGAAAATAGGAAGAGAATGTAAATGATACCATTTGTTTACATTGTAACATTGTGTTGATACATTATAAATGAAATTAATTTCAAATTAATAGCATTTGTTTATATTGAAAATTACTTTGTTGGGACATGACCATGTCCGGAAAAATGTTATATATATTATATTGAAAATTATTTTAATAGTAATTTAACTTGAACTTTAAATTTATCTAGAAGTGTTAGGGAACAAATGTTCTCAGACATAACTACGGACTTGACCATGGGATGGAACAAATGTTCCCAAACATGGTCATGTCTGGGAATAAATATTCTCGGACATGACCACGAACATGACCATGTAAGGGAACAACTGTTCCCGAACATGACCACGGACTTGATCATTTAAGGGAATAAATGTTCCCGGACATGACCACAGACTTGACCATGTAAGGGAACAAATATTCCTGGATATGACCATGTAAGGGAAAAAATGATCCAAGACATGACCATGTAAGGGAACAAATGTTCCCGGACATAACCGTATAAGGGAACAAATTTTCCCGGACATGACCATGGACTTGACCATGTAAGGGAACTCTCTACATGAACACAGACTTGACCATGTAAGGGAACAAATGTTCTCGGACATGACTATTTACGGGAACATTTGTTCCCTAACACTTCTGAATAAAGTTAAAATTAAAGTTAAAATTTTCATACAATTAATACAACTACTATTAAAGTGAATTTCAATATAATGTATACAACATTTTCATATCATTACTACTTTCGTTGAATGTTGTCCCCACAAGTATTATCTTCTGGAAATATTTGAGAGGACAAAAGTGATGTGAAGGAATATTGAGTAGAGACTGAATCATTCCATTATTGTTGATGTTGTTGTTGTGTTGAATCCTGCATTATTCATGTTGTTGCCTCATTTTTTTTCTTTTGACCCCTTTGTTCATAACTCTTTCGATTACAGTTTGTTTACGTTTTGTTGGTGGTCGACCTCTAGCCCTTACTCTCACGGGAGAGTGGATCAATTGTGTTAGTGTAGAAGGTGTTGGTACAAAAGGTGTATGTGCAGAAGGTGTTCGTGTAGAAGCGTATATTGTCGAATATCTAATGAACTTTTCCTTCACTTCTTTCACCACTTCAGCCAAAAAAGAAGTATTGTGATCAAATTGAGCTGCAATATATCGGATCTCTTGCATCATTGAAGTAAGATAGTTATACTAATTTATTTGAATGTCACCCATATTAGAATCATAAATGTTATTGGTAGTTTGATAACCTTCTTTCAAATCTTTGTGCCAGCGGTCCAAGATATAATTAGTCGACACCATTTTCACCTTTATTATTCTCAAAACCGCCAAAATATTTCTACACAGGAGTCCTCTGAACTAAACAATTTACATTGACAGTTTTTAGAACCCTTCGTCTGTGTGAAGTTTACATTTACAGAAATATCTCTTCAATTTTCTCCATCATGACCTTGTATGGTCTCCACCACTCCAAATGTAGTTGTTGTCCCCTCGTCTTCAAGTATGATGGTGTTGCAGAACATCAACCCTTTCACCTTATTTTGGAAAAATATAAAAATATCGTTTGTATATACACTATGAAATTGTTTTTCCAATGAATACTCACTCACAATTGGAATATTCGAATTATAAAAATGAAAATCCAATTTTTTTCCTTCTTTATGTTCCTCTTAAGGGCCTTGTCATATTTCTCTACAAATTGTTTTAGGGATGTTTTAAAATGAACAAAATCATCAAAAAAAGCATTCATAGATTCACTTCTTTTAGATGTTGACATGTCTGCCCAAAAGTAGCATTTAACATACATAGGAATCCATTTTCTACGTTCTACGTGCAAGGAGTTCAACCAATTATTGTTTTGCAACTGAAACTCATTAATCATTTTCAGACAACTACCTTCACACTACTGGATTGTGATTGAGTTGTAAACAATATTCTTGAATGTCTTTTTTATACTTTCTTAATGAGCATGTGCAGACAATTTGGTAGGGAGTTTCTTCATTATATGCCAAAGTCAAAATCGATAATGGGTATTCTAAAATACATTTTCAATTCAATGACCATTGATCGACATTGGTCAGTGATTATTGCCTTTGAAGAACGTTCGTTTATACATGTCAGCCATGCTTTGAAAAGCGAGATAAATGACTATGAATCCACACTAAACAGTAAGTTACATCATAACAAAATTAATTGTACATAATGATTAACACCGAAAAAATGAGCAAATGACATATCATAGCGGCTTGTTAAATATGTTGTGTCAAATGTGATGACATCCGAGAAGTAATCGTATGCAGCCCTGCATCTTCCATTAGCCCATAAGATATTCTTTATCCGGTTTTCCTCGTTCACATCATATACATAAAAAAAATTTAAACATCTGCTTTGCATTCGGTAGAAATACTAACATAACGCTTCGGCATCACCATTTCCTAACCGCAACTTCCTAGTTTATAAAAGATAGTTTCTGTAGTTTCTCTCATCAAAAGTCAATTATTATATCCATCAACTTCAACTACAAGTGATTGATATGTTTTTGACAAAGTAATTCCAGTGTCTTCGTTTAAATCAAATCTTCTCTTTGCACTTGAATCTAGAACCTTGTAAGATCTAAGATGTCTAGACTTTCCAGGACTCAAGATATGTTTATGGTCATGGAAGACACTTGTTATCTCAACAACACAGTCATTCTGAACTGCAACATTTATCTTAGCCTTACAGTCTGTCTTGGTGGAAGGTCTGCATTTTAAATATTTTCCCCCTTTGTAGAACATGCACCACTTTTGGCATAATCGATGGACAACCACTTTTGTTTTCCATCTCGATCGTTCTTTGCTCCTATCTTAGAAATGACAAGACCCTTTGATTGGGCATATGCGTTGTAAAAATCGCGAATATTATTTTCAGAAGGAAAAATCATATTCAAATACAGGGGATTTGAGTATCATGTATTTCAACTTCGGGATCCATGAAGCTAAAGAATAAGAGACAAATTGTATTAACAAAAAGAATAATGACCATTCCATGTTGGCATCCAAAACGGTCCAAAACATGGCCATGTCCAGGAACATTGGTCCCAGACAGAACAATATTTACCAAACAGGCCAATATTACCAATATTCACCTCGGTTTATCAAACATTACACTTTAATTTTAAAAAGAACATTAAAGTTTAGACATTTCATCAACTTAAAAGAATATTTCAGTTTAGGTTAAAAATAACATTACAGTTTAGGTTAAAAATAACATTACATCGTGTTCTTGGTAGTGAACTTCACGGTGGTCTTCTTCTCGCTGGTCTTCTTTGCGGTAGTCGTCTTCTAGATCTCTGCTTCGAAATGAGTTTCCTATTGAGAGAGAAATCTAACGCTAATACTTTTGAGCTCTTTTCAATAGAAAAATGTTTTGATTTAATCATAGCTTGATCAAAACAGAAGAAAAGTGTGCTCTTTTATTTTTTATTATTAATTTTAATTTTATCTCTCATCCATCTACCATGACTTTTTTTCCACGGTGGCAGCCAGGTGAGGCATCGCTGAAGGTTGCTGCTCCAGCGTCGATTTCCCTATCCTTCAACATATATTATTTTATCTTATAATATATGCTCATTATCCTTCAAAAAATATTAATGGTATTTTTGAAAAAAATATTATACATATAAATTGTCATTATTGTAATTTTATATATTCAGGGTGGGCATATAACTACCGTTTATTTTTTTCAAATTCCCGTCAATATCTTCCGGTTTTTCCTCGATCCTTCTTAGATCTCTGTTCAAAATGGAAAAAATCTTCTGGTTAGGACAGTTTTAAATTTCTATCCCTATTTAGGAAGAGCTCTCAATATTAAAATTTGTATTTAAAAATTGAAGGTATTTGTTCCATTCCTATTTAACACATTAAATTGAACTAGTCATGTTAGAAATTTTCAATAATGTCAAATTTCTTCTTATTTTTATATATGTTTCTCAGCACAACATTCTTCTTCCTCACGTTCTATTTTTATTAATTTATTTTTATTAATAAAATACTATCTCTATTAGCAAGAAAACAAAAAAAAAAAGTTTCTAATCAGCTTCCAAATAAAAAAAATTGGAAAACATTTTAAAAAGTTCATCAAAACTCAAAACATCCACCTACAAGAAACATTCTAAATGAGAATGTCAAAGGATAAGAACACATTATTAGTATTATTTGACTCATTAAAGAGAGCATGCTTCATGCCTTAATTTGATTGTGTGGGGGTGAGGTGTTATTCAATTCAATTAAATTCATAAAAAAAAAATATTATTATTGTACACATCTATAGATATAGAACTCACCACATTTCATTATAAATAGAAAGAATAACGGATTCATCTCCAACCCACAACATTTTATGATCTTTTCTTATAACTACAATCTCATTAATATAAAAATGTCTAGCTGCGGAGGAAACTGTAACTGTAGTGGTTCATGCAAGTGTGGTAACGGGTGGGTAACTCAATTTGGTCATGTGTTCCGGGTGCGGGAGCAAAATGATAATTGTGTTTATATGTTATAATTGCAGATGCGGGATGTACCCTGACTTAGGCGAAACCACTTCAACTGCAGCCATCGTGGTTGGCATAACCACTCTTAAGATGTATTTATCTTAGTTTTTTTATAATGTTTATTTATTGATTGAACTACATTGAGATTTATTAAGAAAATTAATGACATCTAAAAATAATATATGCAGGAACATTGAGGGTTCAGAGACAAACTCTGGAACAGAAGGAAGCCATGGCTGTAGCTGTGGATCCAGCTGCAGGTGCAACCCCTGCAACTGTTGATCATCATCATCACGGTTCATCATTATCATATCATCATCATGTGTGACTAAGAATTATGTTTTTTTTTATAAATAAAACAGACATGAGACATTGAGATGAGTCAGGTATCCTCTTGTGATTCTAAGCTCTCTCTTTGTTACTCATCTTCCCTATCTGGATTGATTGTATAAAACAATTGTATATATGGTATGTTATAATAATATATTCAGCTTGTGAAATTATCTTATGGTAAAAATGAAATGAAATTTTGTGAACATAAAAGTTTAACAAACAATAGTTAAAAAGTATTGAATCAATTTTAAATGGTGAATCAATTCCCCACTACAAGAATCATGACTTTAGGGGTCAATACTTTTTACAAGAGAGATTCAAATAAAAAAAAACCCTCAAATTAGCTAGGGCGAGAATAAACCCAAGTAAAAAAAATTAAAATTTGAACCAAACAACATATGCAAGAAGCGAAGAATGCTTTAGATAAGGTAAAAACAACACAGTCAAAAAAACAAAATTTAAACAAAATAAAAATAGCGAAGCAGATTCAAACAACAATAAAAAGCACTCAAAATAGTGAACCCATATCCCAACATGTGACGACTAGATTATACACGAGCAACAACAAAAAAAAACAAATAACCGACTTAAGAATCGATTCAATACTTTCGAACTTCGATAAGAGAATAAGAAGATACAAACAACAACAAAAGCCATCAAAGATCATATCCAAACAACATGTGACGACTTCAAAGTCCCAAATCCAAACATAGTTTTCAAGCATGCCGTGAAAATCAATTCAGCAAATGAAACATAATTGTAGGTCAAAGATATACAACACCTATACATTACACAATCAAGAAATTAAATTAAAAAAATTGAATCTAACAATCCCAAAAGACATTTAACCTATAATTACAATATCCTCGTGACTTTTTATTTTATTTTCTCTGTATGTGTAAAGTAAAACAAGAATAATTACAAGATAAGTCTGTTAATTTAAGAGATGTCGATTCTTGCATTTACCTTGTTAAGTTGGAACGACGATTTGAGGATCAACAGATGAAGATTCATTATCCACCAATGGATTTTCTCCAGTATGAACTTCTTCTTGGAAGCCTAATTAACTTGAATCGATCATAATTAGTGGGCTCTACAGATTTAAAAGTACGTTCGCCAAGAACCTTAATCAAATCATCTCGATGATGAACTTTATTTTCAAGCAAAAGCTTGACAATTAGGGCTGCTTGTTCTTTGTGCTAGAACTTGTTGTGAATTAAGAATGTATTTTGAGTGTATGATTATAATTACAAGAGCATGAATTCATACAAAATAAATAAAAGAAACTAAAAGTTAGAATATGTAAAAAAATTAAATACAATTAATAGCTAGAAAATGAAAATTAAGAGACCCAAGTGTATTACTCTTTGTTTTAAATTTTAGAGTATTTAATACATTCTCTCAAACTAAACGGTGAGGCACACACCGTGAGTTTGTATGTAATAAAGCAAATCGGTTTAACACAAGTCCTTTGGTGAGGATATCAGCAATTTGATCATAAGTAGGTATGTATCAGATGAAAATAGATTTATGAGCAACTCGTCACAATCGAAGTGATAATAAATCTGTATATGTTTTGTAGGAGCATGAAAAACTGGATTGGTTGAGATAAATGCAACACCAATATTGTCACACCATAGAGTGGGGGGTTGAGGTGGGGAGATGAAAAGTTCATGTAGAAAGGATTGGAGCCAGATGAGTTCAGTAGTGGCATGAGCTAGAGCTTAGACTCGGTACTAGACCGAGCAACGACCTATTTTTCTTTGAATCCAAGAAATAAAATTGTCACCAAGAAATATGCAGTAGCCAGTTATGGAGCGGCGATATTCCGGACAACTAGCCCAATCGGAGTAAAAAAGGTAGATATATCGAGATAAGATGATGGACGAATGAGAAGTCCATGATGAAGAGTATGACGAAGATAGCGGAGTATTCTTTTTACTACATACCAATGAGTGGTGATAATAGACAGCATGAATTGACAAGCATAGTTGACAACAAATACTAAGGTCGAGTATGCGTCAAATATTGGAGAGCACCAATAATGATGAGAAATAGAAATGGCTCAGGAAGAGTGTCTCTATCATGGAGAGATAACAATCACCCATAAGAGATTGGAGTACTAAGAGGTTTTGAGTAACTCATGTTGGATCGGATAAGAATGTCATGGATATTTTGATTGAGAGAGAAAAATATCGAAGGTAGATCGATGAGCTTCAATCCTGAAAAATAGTCTAGTGGACCTAAATATTTAATGAGAAAAATTTGGTTATGTTTAGAGATGATTGAGAAGATGTGAGAGGAAGAATTTCTAGTGAATATAATATCTTTCACGTAGACAAAAAATAACGATATAATATCATAAGAGTGATTATCGTTTTATGTTGACGAGTTGGTTAGTGAAGATGTATGGTTGGAGTTTCATGATAATGATGATGATGTGATGAGTGTTCGGATGCTGGAGAGGATGGTAGATTTGGGATTTGTGATCTTAAAATTGGAGAGATTAATGGTGATGAATGTGGTAGAAAAAAAATGATGTGTTGGAGAGACTAGTGGTGTAGAAAGATTTATAGATTCTAGTATTATATTTCTAAATAGAAATGTTTGTTCATTAAAAGTGACGTGACGAGAGATATATATTCTTTCAGAAGCTGTAGACAACGATAACCTTTGTGATTTGGACTATAGTCAAGAAAATAAATGTTTAGAGTTCATTCTAGTTTAATGTCAAAACAAGAAACCCTAGGAGAGAATCACATCAGAATGACGATTGTTGACATGTCTAGCACGTTCGACACAATCAGCACGATCAGCAAGGTCGACACGTTTAGCATGTTCGGCACAATCAGAAAGCTCACGCGAAATTTGGTTGTTTGATTTGGTGGTAGGTTACGAGAAACGTGGTCGGAGTCATGATCGTCGGCACATTCGGCACGATCGACATAATCAGCATGTCTGGTACATTTGTCTAGAAATTGTTCACTTGTGTCACGAATATTGGGTCGGGAAATCATAAATACAGTCGATAGGGTTGTTTGAGCACAAGTCTGGGGTTGTGATTGCTCTAGGTCATTGATTGCTTTATGTTCTTAGGTCGTTGGGTTGTAAATAGGGTCACTAGTTGGCTAGTCTACGGTTATTCATGGTTGTAGATTTTTCTCAGTTGTAAGTAAATTGGGTTTTATTGAGTTGTCTTCTTAATTTGTTGCATTTTAGTTCTTTTTTAAGATGGGGAGAAAGAATAGGAATAAAACAAAAGAAGTGTATGACTTTGTGGAAATCAATTCAAGCAAGAAAACGATAGATGAAACAGGAAAAAAACAGATTTCTGAGAAACCAAAAATGTAGAAACAAAGCTCTCAGAAGATTGAGGAAAAAATGCAGAATAAAACTGAAAGTTTGAAACTTGAAATAAAAAATGATGAAATATGGAAGGTTGGATACACTGAAAGGGCGATTCTCTACGGACTCAAGAATCAAATTGCGACATTGTTGTTCCAAGCAAGGAAATGAGAGATTGTGTTGGGTCAAATTATTTTGACTTAGTGTCAAAGTTGTTTGACTATTGGAATTTTGATGATGAATGTATATAAAACTCAATCTATGTCGTCTAATTGTTTTTGGTGCAGTTATATCGAAAACATGTTATATTAGACTTAGTCTTAATGAGGTTCATTAGACTGATTTGGCATTAGATGCATGGAAACAGACGTAGTTAGACGTGTAGTCAAACAGACGTTGTTAGACGTGCAGTCTAACACACGTAGTTAGACGTGTAGTCTAACTAGTGAGAGTTAGACGTGCAGTCTAACACACGTAGTTAGACATGCAGTCTAACTAGTGAGAGTTAGACGTGCAGTCTAACACACGTAGTTACACGTGCAGTCTAACTAGTGAGAGTTAGACGTGCAGTCCAACACACGTAGTTAGACGTGCAGTCCAACACACGTAGTTAGACGTGCAGTCTAACTAGTGAGAGTTAGACATGCAGTCTAACACACGTAGTTAGACGTGTAGTCTAACTAGTGAGAGTTAGACGTGCAGTCTAACACACGTAGTTAGACGTGCAATCTAACTAATGAGTGTTAGGCGTACAGTCTAACACACGTAGTTAGACGTGCAGTCTAACACATGTCGTTAGATGTCCAGTCTAACTAGCGGAGTTAGACGTGAAGTCTAACTAGCAGAGTTAGACGTGCAATCTAACTAATGGAAGTTAGACGTACAGTCTAACTCCTTCAGATTACTCTGAAGGGATATATGGTATTAGACATGTTGTCTAATCCCATTAAACCAAGTGGTCTAATGGATACTGTTATTAGACGGGGGCGTCTAATTTCATTAGACGAGGTCATCTAAGTGAAATACGTCTAATGCTAGGTTTAAGCAGTTACTTGAAGCTAGCACTCGTCTACCCACGATCAACTAGCCGTACGCTACTCCTGCTCCACTTTCCTATGAAGATCAGTACAACAACCAGTTGCAACCAATTGATTAATGCCACGTGAGCAAATATTCTTTCCACTACTTGTTTTTGCAGAGAAATATCCTTGAAGAATATTTGGCGCACTACCAGATTGGTACGGCCACGATCCTTGTGCTCAGAGTCTGCTGTGTACAATGTAGGTACTCCAATGGATGTCCACCACGTGTCATTATGAAGATTCGACCATTGGTACATGCCCCTTATTTAAAGATCCTCAAGGACAACGGAAGAATCATCGATCTATCGATACTCAGATTATTCTATCTTAAGTGAATATAGAAACTGTGATATTCAGAGAACTGTTTTCTTGCTTTAACTAAGTATTCAATCAAGAGAGAGTTAAAATTAAAGCATTGTATTAGCTGAGTGATATTCTTCATATTGTAAGATGAACAGAGTCTGTTCTGTTCAACAGTGAGCTAGTCGTGCAACTATATTTAATTCGTTGAAAGTTTAGTGAATCATTCCGGTGGTTGGAAGAAAGGGTGACGTAGGAGAGTTTGTTCCGAACATCCATAAAAAGATTGCTGAGTTGTTTCTTTCTGTTATCTTTTCATTCTTGGTTCTTAGCTTCAAACCCAAGCAAACATTTCCGCACTTCAATCGTTCAAGAGTTTGCAAGGGTTTGCGCAGAATAGAAAGTGATCTAAATCCTTAATAGGATTTCTATCAAATCGTTTTTCCTAAGCCGTTATCAATCGCCAGACCCCCGTCTCTATTGATTACGCCGATCCTATCAATTGGTATCAGAGCCCTATTTCTATTCTCAAGCCTTTTCTAAGAATGTCGACCATAACCAAAGGTGCCAGTGCAACCGCAATCCCCACTTTCTCCATAGAAAACTATATCGCGTGGAAGAAGAGAGTCCATGCTCATCTTTTTTCTCTCCATGACGACATGTAGAGTGTCATCACAGATGGTCCTATCAAGATCGATAAGGAGAAATTCGAATGGATCAGTGAAGAAAAGAGGAAGAACAACCTCAACAACATGGCTCTTGATATTCTGTACAGATCTCTCGATGACAGCATGTTCAACTACATCATCGAGTGTGATACTTCTAAACAGGTCTGGGACAGACTCACCCAACTGTGTGAGGGCAATGAGCAAACCAAGGAAAACAAGATCATGGTTGTCACTTAACAGTTTGACAGTTTCAAGATGCGTCCCGGTGAAACAATGAGCGAGTTCGACACTAGATTCAGCCAAGTTGTCTCCAGTCTATCTATTCATGGCAAGATCTATAGCAACATGGAGCTTGCTATTAAGGTCATGCGCGCTCTTCCAAGGAAATGGGACATAAAGACGATGGCGATGAGGGAATCCAAAGACCTCAACAAGATCACGATCTTCGACCTGTTCGCTGATCTCAAGGCCTACGAGTTCGAGCTGAACTGTAAGATGGAAGAAGATCAATCCACATCCATTATAATTGCCAAAATGTTGGTGACTACTGAAGAGCCACCAGTCGCTACTGATGTGAAGGCGGCATCTCAGGAACTGAGCATCGAAGCTATATCTCTCTTCGTGAAGAAGTTTGGCAACTTCATGAAGAAGAGCAACTCTAACTCAAGCTCTTCAAATTCTAATGATAATAAGAAATCCAAAGTTAATGTTAAATGTTATAACTGTGGTATTTTAGGTCATTATCAATCGGAATGTCGGAAGCCTAAGCGTGAAGACAAGAAGGATGAAGAAAAAGAGTTGAAGGCTCTTATGGCAGGAGACGAGAAGAACAAACGAAACCACTGTGACTCTTACTTCTCATCAAGTGATAGTGATGAAGAAGAAGTGGCTTGCTTCATGTCAAGAGAAGATGAAGAAGAGACTTAGGAAACGGAGGTATTTGACTTCTCTTCTGAAAAGTTTTCAAGGGTCATAGAGTACAAAAAGCTAGCATAATCCCTAAATAAAACAAAATCGTTACCTGAAGTGTCTCAACCAGTTTTACCTCAAATTATTGAATTAAATGTTTTTGAAAAGAAATTTGCAGAGATCTCATCTGAGAATGAGATACTCAAAGAACAGATTCAAACTATTTCTGCTGAAAACAAGAGGCTAAATTATATTGTCAGTGCATGGATAAGGTCTGGAGAAGCTGTCAAATATCAGATCAGCATGTTAAAACCTGCTGGATCTAGATCCGGTCTAGGATTTAATGGCAATAACTCAAAACTGTCGTGCAAAAAGTCAAACTCATCAAATAACAAGCTTAAGCCAATAAGCTTTGTTAAAGGAAATTTGACTGATATTGAATCTGATCCCATTCATGAAGAAGTAGCTTTCAAGAATGAAATAATTTATGTTCCGCCGACCGTTAGCTGGCTGAAAAATAAGTTAGAAGCAGCTAACAAGTCTAGCAATCTAAAACCTAACTCAAAGTCAAAGAGTTTAAAAAAAATCTTCTTTAAAAGTTAAGGGATTAGTGGCTAGCAGGAAGTCGTCTTCTAAGTCAAAATCATACGCATTAATCACAACACAAAGTGGGAAATCCATTAGATTATCTCAGATATGGATTCCTAAGGGACTAATTGATCGATGACCCAATTGAATATGGGTACCAAAGTTTGTAAATAGTTTCTTATGTAGGTGATGCAAGAGGGCTGCAGGAAGGAAGCATGAAGGATACTCTTTTGAGCATACATATCAGAAGATCAACAATGGCCTTTGCCATTTCAGAAGACTAAATGTTTTTCTTTGTTTTTGCACTAAAAATATTTTTGGTCCTAAGGACCTCAAAACATTTGTTTATTCATTTTGTACATGCACAAAATGAGAGGGAGAAATTATTTCAAAAATAAAGATACACTCAGACGAAAGGCCTTAATCGGTTTATTAGACGAGGTCGTCTAAAGGAAGAGGCATGTACTTAGACGTATTTTTGCTCACACTTTATGCATCTAAGTCTATATGTCTTGGTTTAAAACCTGCGCGGTTAGACATACACGTCTAATAGACGTTAGACGTTTTTACATCAAGAGCAAGTGGATGTTCAAGTCTAACCAGACACACGTATAATACGTGATGTTCATGCGTAATTAGACGTACACGTCTAATAGACATTAGACGTATATATGACATGTGATTAGACTCTTGCGTCTAATAGACCCATGCGTCTAATATACGTTTAGTTTTCATAAGATGGGTGCAGTAAGAAAAACGTCTAACTATGTGTGTATTAGACCGATCAAGGACAGCTGTCCCACGTGAGGAGATATCTATTTTTCCAGCTCAAACATAAAAACAGTCATCTCCAAATAACATGAAGACATGTGTCTTTCAGAGTTAAAAGAGACTTACTAATATACTCTCAATATAATGATGACTCTTTGGAAAGGATGTCTAAAATTAATTGATGGGACATACGTCTTGGAAAAACGACGGTTATTGTATATGGTAGTCTATGTAAGGATGGTTTTGCATGAGATTGAAAACCTTTTCTCACTCAAGCTTTTTAAGAACCCTAGATTTCTTTGATCCTCTCTCTCAAAAATCTTTGTTCTCTACTTGATTGTTCGTATTCTTCTGAAAAATGGGAAACGAGATAATCACGCTTGGTCATTGTACTCTGCAGGTGGATTTTCCTTCTGTTTACACATTCGATCAGCAAGAGGTGGTCGAAGTGTTCAGATCTCTTGAATATTAAGGTCTGGGAAAATATCTTGGAGGGCCGTTCATCTTCCACGAAAAAGAATTGAGGGAGTTCTTCAAATCTATAACAATGGTGGGCGATTCTATTGTAGCAATCGTAAATGGAACTGAAATCTCCTTCAACGAAGCGGTCTATGCGGAGTTCTTTGAACTTCCATCAGAAGGGCATATGTTTAACCGACATATGCCATCGGCGGTCACGAAAGAAATGAGGAAGGTTTTCTCAGTCGATGATTCGGTGATTCACTCAATGGGAGTAAGAAGGCTCTCAAACCACAGTTCATTTTGTTGAATGATGTGGTGGCGAAAGCGCTTCAGGGGAAGGCTGGGTCGTTCAATCTCTACAGTCAATATCGGTTTGACTATATATCTGCCATATCAAAGGGGATTCAGGTAAACTAGGCCTCAACGCTGTTCCAGAACCTTTCCTTATCAATCAACCAGGAGAACAAGGAGAGCATAAAATTTGCTGCTCAACTAAGTCGTTTGTTGGAGCATTTGGTGGTCCCGATGGAGGATTCTGAACCAATCAACCAGACCCGGGTGTACATTGTCTTCACAGTCGCTAACACTTTAGTTAGAATGATGAACAACAAAGAGTCTCTTTCGGGAGCCTCAAGCCAACAGACAACAAGAAGGTCTGTTACTCGGTCCAAACATCCAGCGGCTTCTGTCCTGTCTACAGGAGCCAAACGAACCAAAACTGTCAACGAGTCTGAGGCCAGTTCTACCAGCCTTAAGAGCTCCTCGAAGAAGGATTCTTGAATAGTTGATTCCAGAGTCAGGCAAGGTCCTATCAAACTTTCCACCATTCCCATGTCTCCCCTGTCTCCGGCTGCTAGTTAGTTGCGGAGATCTTCAAGGTCTTCTGTTTCTATAAAAAAAAGTTAAAGACGCCCCACGTGTCTAAATCGATGAAAGCGTCATCGAAGGTAATCTCTTCTAAATCTCTGGTCGAAGTGCCCAAATTCAATGTTCCTGAGATGGAACATGATAAGTCTATTGTTATTCCTGTTGAGGAATCTACTATCGGGCCAACTGTTGAGCCAGCTGGTCCAACCAATGAAAATATTGACAAGATTGCGTCTCATGTTCATCAACCTGATCTTGTAGCTGCGGGTGCTACAGAAAGTGCTGAACCAGAGCAAGGTGTTGCTCCTGCCTCTACTGCTAGCGGTGAATCCGAAAAGGCTACTTCTATGTTAATAGAACTGCCTCGCGTTCCGAACATTGTCCCAATGGAGTCATTGGTGACTAACAAGATAGTTCTAGCCGAACCCTCGCCAAGACTCTTCGTTAAACCCTTGACTACTCATAAAATCATGCGTGCCATAAGACAATCCGCTTGAATAGTTTGGGGGGGGGGGAAACCAAGACCATTTCCAAAGCCTGTTGAGGTTATCAGAAAAGGGAAGGATGTTGTTATTAATCATGATGAGGAAGTTTCTGAGGCAACGTGCATTGTTGACCTCATGATGGATCAGGATGAAAAGATAGAGATCTTTGATACCTGGGTCCTGAACAGATTGTCGATTAAATATGATGGCGCTATCAAAGGCAAAGGAATAACCAGATTGTCGATTAAATATGATGGCGCTATCAAAGGCAAAGGAATAACCAGATTGTCATTGGTTAAACCTTATCAAAAATGAGAAAAGAGTCTTAAAATGGGCCAAGACTTCAGAAGTGTATGAACCTCTTAAGAGAAAAGAGCTAGTGGAAGCAAACTTGAGAGGAGGAGCTCTCTTTCCTATTCTCCAGGCCAGAAGAGCCAACTTCCTATTGAGAAAGGTGCTGAAGCTGAAGCAAAATTTTTGAAGAGATTAGATGAGATCATGGAGGATTATATTTCAGTTGTTACATGGTACGTTCATGGAGCAAGCTGTTCAGGAACTAGCCCATTTGGTAGTTCCACAGATGTATATGAACGAATGGACACCTCTAATGATTCTGCTGCAGATAAAGATGAGAAAGCTGCTATTCATCTGATTGAACTTGGAAGTTTTTCTACAGAAGAAAAACGTCTAATGGCTCAACCCTCTATGGAGTAAGTCGAGGAACCTATTAAATCGAACCCATTTATTGAAGAAGAAGAAGTTATTCAAGAGAATGTTCAAGATCCTGAAGATATGATGATCAAGAGCCCGTTCAAGCTCTTAACACTCATGAAGAAGAAGTAGTGGAATCCCCTGTTCTTGGAGCAGAAGTCTCTCCAGTAAAGAAGGCTGATGTTGTTCAGCCTAATGCAGTTCGCTCTAAGGGTGATCCCTCAACAGACAAAGAAGCTGAGAAGAGTTCCTCATCTGAGGGGGAACAAGATCAAAATGCTTGAACATTCAAGCCTCTACCATTTCCCAATATCAATGCTGCAAATGTCCATGAGAATATTCTCAATCCTTATCACAGTTCAGGAAACTTGTTAGAAAAGATTGACAGGGCAGAGAAAGAGTTGGAAGAAGAAGAACAAGATAAATCTGATAGTGAATCAAAGAAGGATGAACCTGAGCAGTCCATGCAAGTTCATACCAACATCAGTCCCATTCAGATCGTTGCAGCATATTCGCAAGAGAATTCATCTAATGAAGGATCTTCGGCTGACGGTTCAAAGTTCATTAAGTCTATGTCAACTTTGTTAGAAACGCTTCAGAAGAATGTGGAAGTGATGCAATCAAACATGACTAAAATCATGAAAACCTAGAAGAATGACAAGAAGAACATTGTTGATCTTGTTAAAATTCATAAAGAGTTGGAGCAAACATTGAAGAAGAACACGTACAAGGTTCATGTCTCCAATACGAACTTTGTAAGATTTGAAAAGAATCTCTTCAATCGACAATCTGAAATAATGAACGTTGAAAGACAGATCACTCTTGATCTTCAAAGAGAGGTTATGGAAGGAATAAGCTTGGTTCAAAATCAGATGGTTGAAATTCAAGGCAGCATGAGAAGAAGTGATGCTGAAAGACTAGAGTATGTTAATTCCATTGCAAGGAAATTCCAAGATGAAGAGAATGCTAAAGTTGATGCTGAGAAAGAGCAGAATCTCATTACTCAGGGCGAGACAAATAGAGATAGAAGAGGTGATGGTGTTTCAACCGACACTAGATCCAAGCGAAAACAAACTAGTGAGGATGGTGGTAGACCAACCAAAAGAAGTGGTGGTCGCAGCAATGATCACGGTGGTAGAAGCGCTAATGACACTCGTGGTGGCCGAAGTGATGGAGTCGCTCGTGGTGGCAAAAGTGATGGAGCTGACCATGGTGGTCGCCCTCTTCCTCCTTATCGTAATCTACTAATCGGTCAAGAGATGACAGGTGAAGGGATGAGCTATGAAGGAACTCGTTTCTCGATCAATCCACGCATGAAAAGGGAAGGACAATAATCTCTTCTCTTGTTAGTTTATGAATTTTGTTTCTTAAAACTACGCTTTTGAATATTGGTTTTGGAAAGTGTTTGTGTAAGATGGATGAACAAGTTTTACTCTGCATTTTATATGATAGGTGTTTAATTTGTTACTTATGCAAAGTTTTAACATCATCATCAAAAAGGGAGAAATTGTTGGGTAAAATTATTTTGACTAAGTGTCAAAGTAGTTTGACTATTGGAATTTTGATGATGAATGTTTATAAAACTCAATCTATGTCGTCTAATTGTTTTTGGTGCAGGTGTATCGAAAACATGTTATATTAGACTTAGTCTTAATGAGGTTCATTAGACTGATTTGGCATTAGATGCATGGAAACAGACGTAGTTAGACGTGTAGTCAAATAGACGTTGTTAGACGTGCAGTCTAACACACGTAGTTAGACGTGTAGGCTAACTAGTGAGAGTTAGACGTGCAGTCTAACACACGTAGTTAGACGTACAGTCTAACTAGTGAGAGTTAGACGTGAAGTCTAACACACGTAGTTAGACGTGCAGTCTAACTAGTGAGTGTTAGACATGTACTCTAACACACGTAATTAGACGTGCAGTCTAACTAGTGAGTGTTAGACATGTAGTCTAACACACGTAGTTAGACGTGCAGTCTAACACATGTAGTTAGACGTGCAGTCTAACTAGCGGAGTTAAACGTGCAGTCTAACTAGAGGAGTTAGACGTGCGGTCTAACTAATGGAAGTTAGACGTACAGTCTAACTCCTTCAGATTAGTCTGAAAGGATGTGGTTTTAGACGTGTTGTTTAATCCCATTAGACCAGGTGGTCTAATGGATGCTGTTATTAGACGGGGGCGTCTAATTTCATTAGACGAGGTCGTCTAAGTGAAATACGTCTAATGTTATTCTTAAGTAGTTGCTTGAAGCTAGCACCCTTCTACCCACGATAAACTAGTTGTACGCTACTCCTACTCCACTTTCCTGCGAAGATCAGTACGACAGCCTGTTGCAACCAATTGATTAATGTCATGTAAGCAAATATTCTTCCTACTACTTGTTTTTGCAGGAATATCCTTGAAGAATATTTGGCGCACTACCAGATTGGTACGGCCACGATCCTTGTGCTCAGAGTCTTCTGTGTACTATGGAGGCGCTCCAATGGAAGTCAGCCACGTGTCATTATGAAGATTCGACCGTTGGTACCTGCCCCTTATTTAAAGATCCTCAAGTACAACTAAAGAATCATCGATCTATCGATACTCAGATTATTCTATCTTAAGCGAATACAGAAACTGTGATATTCAGAGAACTACTTTCTTGCTTTTATTGAGTGTTCAATCAAGAGAGAGTTAGAATCAAAACATTGTATTAGATGAGTGATATTCTTCATATTGTAAGTTGAACGAGTCTATTTTGTTCAACAGTGAGCTAGTCGTGCAACTGTATTTCATTCGTTGAAAGTTTAGTGAATCCTTTCGGTAGTTGGAAGAAGGGGTAATGTAGGATAGTTTTCTCTAAACATCCATAAACAAATTGCTGAGTTGTTTCTTTCTGTCATCTTTTCATTCTTGGTTCTTAGCTTCAAACCCAAGCAAATATTTCCGCACTTGAATCGTTCAAGAGTTTTCAAGGGTTTGCGCAGAATAGAAAGTGATCTAAATCCTTAACAGCTTTTCTATCAAATCGTTTATCCTAAGCCGTTATAAATCTCCAGACCCTGGTCTCTATTGATTACGCCGATCCTATCATATCCTGCTCAGCAAGGAAAAAACACAGCAAACCACTATCCAACTCAATATTCATTATCTTCTGGATTGAAACTTAATAAAATAAGAGGAATACAAGAAGATAATTAGCTGGTCTGTGGAAATAATGAGCGAACTTATGAAGTGCCCAAAAACCAAGACCTATACTATCAGAAGTAATTCCAGTTGTAAAATTAATGAAGTCTGGAAGAAAAATGCACGACAAAAATATGAAGATGGGAGATTTTAAACCAAAAGTTGAGATTCTTAAATCCCCTTTTGAGTTTAAATTACCTGTTGAAGTGGAGGAAAATGAATTAAAGAATGGGAAAATGTAGTTATTGGGAACTACATATGTATGAATCGTGTATATTTTCCAGTCACTAAGGATGTTTTACTAAAACAATAGGAGAATATGAGACTGGAAAAGGTATCAACAAATATCCATGATCTCTATTTCTTGAAATTTAAGCAGGGAACAAATCTGGAAAATATTCTAAAGCTGGGTCACACATATGTTGGGTCAAACTAGAAGCACTTTACCAGCAAAGATGACAGTAGTTGATAAAAGAGGCAAACCCATATACATGGGTATTAAGTATGAATGGAGGCCAAACAGATGTACGTTCTGCAATATTTTTGAACATCCTAGTAACAAATGTTCAAAAACAATTGAAGAACAGAAGGAAAAGCTAAAAGTTCAGGAGCAAAATGAGGAAACTGAAACTGAAGAATCAAACTATCAGAATGAGAAAGCTAAAGATAGAGATGCAGATGATGGGAATGATGAGGAATCAAAGAAAATGAGAGATGAAAAATTAGAGAAAGAAGAAGATGAAGAGTCAGAAGAAGGAAAAGGGGAAGAATTAGAGGAATGAAGTGATAAGAATGAAGTGGATGATAGTGAAGAAGAAACATTAAAAGTAGACCGAATTAAGTCAGACAAAAATGAAGAAAAAGAATGTGAAGGTAAATGTAAAATTCTTAAAATACTAAAACGTAATTCATTTTATTAGATTAATGATGGCTCCTCTAAAGAAAAACGAATCCAAGGGAATGAAGTCAATGTTCACAAATAGTCATCATCAAATGAAATAGTTCAATCACCAATAAAGAAGCATAAATCCAAATAGGTGATTAGAAAAAGTAGGTGGGCTGCAAGACCAGCAGATTGGGATCCGAAAGTAGCAGAAATGATATTGGCTACATTGAACAAAATGTTAAATAGTATGATTGGTATGTTTTAATTGTCTGTAATCTCTGTTTTTTTGTTTATTTATAATTAGATACTCTAAGGTCGTATGATTCTTTTAATCAAAGTTAGGGTTTGTCTAACTTTGATAATTGACCATTTCTCCCACTTTTGGCTCTTAATGAAAATGCGTTAAGCTATTATCCAAGAAAAAATAAAATGTTTAAAGTTGGAAGATCCACTTTGTGAGAGTTATATGATCGAGTGAGTAGAAAACAAGAGCATCCAAAACTTTTGAGGAATAGATAGTTAGGAGGACGATTAAAAATAATTTGAAAGGGAGATTGTCAAATCTTACTATTTGAAGGGAGACGATTAGTGAGATACGTAGTTGATAGAAAAGTATCATCACAATAAGATAGGGGCATAAAAACATGAGCAAAAATAGTTAGACTCATTTCTGTAATGTGGTGAATCTTGCGTCCATCAACATCATTTTGTTCACTTGTATGAATGCATGATAGACGGTGTTGGATGCCATGAGTTTCAAGATAAGATCTTGATATTATTGAGGATGAAATATAAGTTAATATATTTGTGATTTTCAATGAATTGTTTAAAATATTATTAATTTAGCTATTTCGAATTTATTTAGCACTTGAACTTGAATTCTAATCCAGTCACTAAAGGTTTTACGTATTAAACTTGATAAGAATATAAATGTCGGCCATTTTGTGTTTCAGATTAAAAGAGTGCATTTTTAAGTATTGTTTGGATTCATATAGAAAATATAAATAATTTAAATATAAATATATTTCTTTCGTTATAATTTATCTATTTTGTTTATATTACAACTTTATGTGGATGTATGTTTTTTAAATTAATGTTTTTTATATTATTGTTTGTTTTTTTGTTGTTACTTTGACTAATATATATAATAATGCATAATTTATAAAATGTCCGGATTACCAAACGGGTCGAGAGTTGTGGTTAATTTGAATATGTATTTGAGAGTAAATGTATTTTTGGGTCGCGTCGTGGGTTCACCCGCCCACCCATAAACTTGAAAAATTAAATAAAAAATGTGATATAGATAAGTTTTGAACTTGCAACCTCACAATATAAGTTTAACATTTTAACAAACTAGACTAATACCATTTTATATTTTAAAATTAACTTTAAATTGATGAACGTATGACATTTCTAATAATATAACATAATTTTAAATAATTAAACTAATAATATTTTAAATTCGTTTATATAATTTATTATATATAACATTATATATATATAATTGTTAGTCATATCAATTATAAATTCATACATAATTTATAAAAAGAAATCAACAAAATTCAGTGGTGTAATTTTTAAGTGTTTATTCTACATAATAAAGATCGATAATTCAAATCTCACCCGATGCAAATTTAAAATAATTCTAAAGAGTGATTAAAGAATATGTTGGTTATTTGACGGAGTGAGTTGATAAGTGTGTGAAAATAATATTGTTGTTTGTCGAAATGAATTGATAAAGCTCGGTAAAGAGGAGATGGTTGGGTAATATATAATATGTTGGTTAACGAAAGTGAGTTTGTAAGTGGGTTAAAAAATAAGATTGTTGATTGACCGAAGTGAGTTAATAAAGTTCGGTAAAGAAGAAATATTTGTCTAATAAGAAATATGTTGGTAAGTAGGTGATGATAAAATTGTTATTTTATTTTTAACCATACAAATGTAAGAAAACTTCGATAGGTATTATAAAATCTCTTCTTTTGGCTCCACCCATACATCACACCAATTTTTCTTCTTTCAGCAGTCCTTACGCCTGTTTTCGCAGTTTTCTGCCTTGCTTAAACTAAGCAATCCTAAATATAGACTATAAAATTATCCACTAATTGAGCTATAAGTATTTTTTTTAAATAATACAAAGTTATTTAAAAAGTTATCATATAGGTGGATTTTTGAAAAATATATTTTTTTTTATAAAATGACTTAAAAATTATTAATATATAATAATAAAATAAATTATATTTTAATTAATAAATTAATAAATTAATGATTTGATGGATGGGATGAAAAGAGAGTTAAATTATGTTTGAGAATTTATAATTATTTAAATAATCACAACCCAACACGGCATTAGGAGCAAATATGGTTGTTCGAGCAAAAATATAGGATACTTTTAAAATTGTATAAACATGTCAAATATTTAATAATTTTTTATTAAAAAATAATGATTACCTATATGAAAGACAAAAAAAACTATTTATAATGAGTACATATAGGTGTATAAATTTTATTTCTTTTTTTATATATCAAGAAAAACGATAGGGAGAGCGACGCCCCCACCTGGCTGCCACCATGGGAAAAAAGCCATGGTGGATAGATAAGAGAGAAAATGAAATAATTATTTTTTAATAAAATATTATTTGTTAGTATTTTTAACCCTCTCCTTCTTCGTTCCCTCTCTTTCTCACTCTTTCCATTTTCAAACCTTTCGTCTTCTTCCCCTCCAGCGACTTCTTCTCCATTTTCGAACCTTTCCTTCTTCCGAAACTTGGAACTTGGGCGATATTTTATTCCTTCTTCCGCAACTTCAGACTTCTGCGATTTATTCTTCCTTTTGAGTTTCGAAAATGGTAAGCCATAAAATCAATGTTAGCGAATAACTAAAACCCTGAAATCGTTTACTTTTACTTTTCAGGAGAATCAGATTCCTTCAACTACATCCAAGTTTAAGACTTACAGAAAGTAAGTTTCCGTACATGATCTTGTAAAACTTGATTTAGGGTTCAGTGTTTTCTTGGATATGATAATATGAATAGTAGTCGTGAACTTGATTTAATATTTTGGAAACTTTATTTAATTGTGTTTCTAGTTTCTATATATATGACTTAGGGAACAACATATCCATTTTAGGGAACAATGGTCCTGGACATGTCTATTTTAAGGAACAATGGTCCCGGACATGGCCACGTGTCTGAGAACAATAAGTTTATATAGTTTAGAAATATGATCATATGATTTGTAGCTGTGAACTTAATTTAATATTTGGAAACTATATTTAACCGTGTTTTTGGTTTCTGTATCTGAGTTAGGGAACATTATTCCCGGATATGGCCATGTTCGGGACCTATTATTCCCTGACATGCCCATGTCCAGTAACAATGTTCTTAACATGGCAAATAAAACTTGAATTTTTAGTTTCAGCACTTTTATATCTCTTAATCGTGCTTCATTTATCGGTTAATTTTTTGTAGAGTATATAAAAAGGAAATGTCACTAGCCCTTGAAGGGAGATTTGTTATTGCTGGATGTTACTGCTATAGCTTCCTCCTCTCCAGCTTCCTCATTTCCAGCTTCCTTAACTCCCTCAACTTACTCAACTCCCTTAACTTCTTCATCTTCAACTCTCTCACCTCCCCCATCTCCCGTTCCCTCACCACCCTCTCCAAGAAAATCTGAACACAACATTTTTAGAACTAGGACCTCGTCATTTGGTCTTTTCAAACAAATTCAACAATTGACAAAACAACAAAAAGAGGTGGTGAAGGCCATAGGTTTCGGAGGGCTTCTTACACTTGGCATTTTAAAACGTCTAGGCGAAATCTCTCGTCACCTCTTTAGGTCATGAAAATTCGCCAACGGTAATTATACGATCATCCCACGTAATGACAAGAAAATTAAAATTGAAGAATATGATGTTCAGTACGTATTGGGCATCCCGAGAGGGGAAATTCAAATTGTTGAGTCACTTGGAAACGATGGAGAGTCCCTGAATATGATCAACTGTTGAGTTAGTGGAGGAGACCATAAGGAATACAATAAAATAGTTCCCGTCCAAGAACAATTGCAATGCCACTGATGATTCTAAACAACAGAGTTGCTGTCAATAATTTTAAGATAGACTGTATAGTCTATGTTGTCAACAGCTTTCTCTAGGCCTCGTGGACGGAGAACGAAACACATCATTTCATTGGACCGCAAATATTTCTCATTGTAAGTATTTTTTGTCAATACTTTAATTCAGTGGTTTATTCAAATGTTAATGTAAATGTTCTAACATATTGTTTATTGTTTCAGTTGTTCTACATGGATAGGGTTGTAGACCCTAAACTGTAATTGTTTTATGAACGACAATTTCTGATATTGTCATGTTGGAATGATAATAATCTGCATAGTAGGATTAAGATGGAAATGAACCGAGGAGGATTCGGATATGGAAGTGATGTTAGATGCCTTCCACTTCTAGATGAGGAGCGAGATGGGGTGTTAGATCAGGTGTATTATAATGATGATGATCATGATCATGTGGATGTTGATCATGATCATGTGGATGTTGATCATGATCATGTGGATGTTATAATGTGGATGATGATCATGTGAATGATGATCATGTCTATGCAAATCATGTAGAGGGGGCTTAGATTGGAGAGGATGAGCCTCATGTATTAATCTCCTCCTTCGTTAAAAAAAGTCTTAGATACTATTGCTAGATCTGCACACAATATGTATAGATTTGCCAAAAATATAGCAAAAGCAACTCAATTTTTCACAGATGTAGCAGCATCATAACAGAAAAGTAATCCATTTGTCTTATTTTAGTCGTCCATCCATGTCTTGTATAAGGCAATGGACACAAATACATTTCTCAAGGATGTCATTCACAATTATTTCAAAAACACACCCCTTTAAAATAACCTCAACCATTAGAGGACCAAGTTAAAACACCCCCGATTGAAGCTGTTGATGTTGCTCAAGATAATGAAATTGTAGATTTTCAATTTAAAACATCACTCGAAGTGGTATCACCCGAATATGTATCACCCGAAGAGGCATCACACAAAGAGGAAGATCAGCCGAAAAAGAAGAGGAATAAGAACATGTACAGGAACATGAAGTTATTTAGTAACAAACCTCATGTGGAAGAGTCTCATGTGGAAGAGCCTCATGTGGATGAGCATGTAGAAGCTGCGGATCAAACCTCTCCCGAAGAGGAAGAGGAGGAAGTTAATCAAATCGAAGTGGTACCACTCCCAAAGAGGAAGAGGAGGAAGTTAATCATACCTCATTTGGATGAGCCAGCGGTTGTAAAAGTGGAAGCTCATGAGGATGCCCCACTCCCGTAGAGGTTGAAGAGGAATTAAAAACATGGGCTGACTATTTGCTCTCCTTACATGGAATTTACTATGTTTACATTATCCCATGTCTTCCAAGTATGCTAGAATTTCACATATAGATCGCAATGTTTCCGACATAATTTTTGTAGAATCCGACTTAAGGTAACATCTTTACAACTCTTAATAGTCATTTTAATGTTTTTTAACTCTTATTAGGATGTGTTTTCTTTATTCGTCTTTGTAGTGAAGTGTTATTCGAGAGTGACCGAGTCACGCTGACCAGATATCACATGCTCACATTAAAAGCTAATGTATATTTGGAATCTGGAATGGTTGATGCTTGGTGCCAAATCATCACTCAAAACAGAAACAGGAAAATTTGTTTATCTAATTATGTATATGTAAGTTGTTTTATATGAAAACTCCCTAACAATTGTTCCCTAATTTTTAATATGATATTCATTTGCAGTTTACACATCATTGTGGTCTCGATAATTTAGTTTGTATGATTACAACTGAAATGGAATTATTTCATATATCATTTAAAGACTTAAAGAAGGCTAAGCTGGTAAGTAACCTCTCCAATATTTTAAAACAATCTCATTTGTCGACTACCTAACCATATGAAAAATGATCATATTTTACAGATTATGTTCCCTATTTTAGAACATATACATTTTTATTTATACTGCATAAACATGAACGACAAAGAAATCCAAATAATTGACAACCTATCATTGCAGTTACCATGGGAGGATAAATATTTTACATGTAAGGCCTTGGTAAGAAGATTAATTTATCTGTCAAAAAGTGTATATTCAATTCATCTATTTAAAAGTATTTTTTCTTGTCTTGGTAAAACATAAAACAATGTTTGTTGAATTCATGAAGACCGGTGATCTGGGAATTGCGAGTTCAATAGATGACTTCCCATTCAACATTATGAAATTTTCTTGGCAAGATTGTCAAAATAAAATGGATTGTAGAATATACTTCATGTGGTAGATGGACACATATATAGGGGACCAACAAGACCGATGATTATTGACAACGATGTAAATGCAAGTTATACGGTTTTAACATTGTTTGAGAATTATTTATACTTACTAACCCGCTGAAACTTGTGTTATTGTAGTTCTTATTTATAATTGACTCTTTGAGGATAAAATTTGGTACGACGATCCTAAGGTCAGAAGTGAACAAACTTAAGGACCAAATACCTGCAAAATTAAAAAAGAGTTGTTGTACATTGTTAGAAAATAGGAAGAGGATGTAAATGATACCATTTGTTTACATTGTAACATTGTTTGGTTGATACATTATATATGAAATTAATTTTAAATTAATAGCATTTGTTTATATTGAAAATTACTTCGAATGTTTGGTTTGTTGGGACGTGACCATGTCCGGAAAAATGTTATATATATTATATTGAAAATTATTTTAATAGTAATTTAACTTGAACTTTAAATTTATCTAGAAGTGTTAGGGAACAAATGTTCTCAGACATGACTACGGACTTGACCATGGGAGGGTACAAATGTTCCCAAACATGGTCATGTCTGGGAATAATTGTTCTCGGACATGACCACGAACATGACCATATAAGGGAACAACTGTTCCCGGACATGACCACGGATTTGACCATTTAAGGGAACAAATGTTCCCGGACATGACCTCGGACTTGACCATGTAAGGGAACAAATATTCCTGGATATGACCATGTAAGGGAAAAAATGATCCAAGACATGACCATGTAAGGGAACAAATGTTCCCGGACATAACCGTATAAGGGAATAAATGTTCCCGGACATGACCATGGACTTGACCATGTAAGGGAACTCTCTACATGAACACGAACTTGACCATGTAAGGGAACAAATGTTCTCGGACATGACTATTTACGGGAACATTTATTCCCTAATACGTCTGGATAAAGTTAAAATTAAAGTTAAAATTTTTATACAATTAATACAACTACTATTAAAGTGAATTTCAATATAATGTATACAACATTTTCATACCATTACTACTTTCGTTGAATGTTGTCCCCACAAGTATTATCTTCTGGAAATATTTGAGAGAACAAAAGTGATGTGAAGGAATATTGAGTCGAGACTGAATAATTCCATTATTGTTGATGTTGTTGTTGTGTTGAATCCTGCATTATTCATGTTGTTGCCTCATTTTTTTCTTTTGACACCTTTGTTCATAACTCTTTCGATTACAGTTTATTTACGTTTGGTTGGTGGTCGACCTCTAGCCCTTACTCTCACGGGAGAGTGGATCAATTGTGTTGGTGTAGAAGGTGTTGGTACAGAAGGTGTATGTACAGAAGGTGTTGGTGTAGAAGCGTATATTGTCGAATATCTAATGAAGTTTTCCTTCACTTCTTTCACCACTTCATCCAAAAAAGAAGTATTATGATCAAATTGAGCTGCAATATATCGGATCTCTTGCATCATTGAAGTAAGATAGTTATACTGAATTATTTCATTGTCACCCATATCAGAATCATAAATGTTATTGGTAGTTTGATAACCTCCTTTCAAATCTTTGTGACAGCGGTCTAAGATATAATTAGCCGACACCATATTCACCTTTATTCTTCTCAAAACCGCCAAAATATTTCTACACAGGAGTCCTCTGAACTAAAACAATTTACATTGACAGTTTTTAGAACCCTTTGTCTGTGTGAAGTTTACCTTTACAGAAATATCTCTTCAATTTTCTCCATCATGACCTTGTATGGTCTCCACCACTCCAAATGTAGTTGTTGTCCCCTCGTCTTCAAGTATGGTGGTGTTGCAGAACATCAACCCTTTCACCTTATTCTGGAAAAATATAAAAATATTATTTGTATATACACTATGAAATTGTTTTTCCAATGAATACCCACTCACAATTGGAATAGTCGAATTATAAAAATGAAAATCCAATTTTTTTCCTTCTTTATGTTCCTCTTAAGGGCCTTGTCACATTTCTCTACAAATTGTTTTAGGGATGTTTTAAAATGAACAAAATCATCAAAAAAAAACATTCATAGATTCACTTCTTTGAGATGTTGACATGTCTGCCCAAAAGTAGCATTTAACATACATAGGAATCCATTTTCTACGTTCTACGTGCAAGGAGTTCAACCAATTATTGTTTTGCAACTAAAACTCATCAATCATTTTCAGACAACTACCTTCACACTACTGGATTGTGATTGAGTTGTAAACAATATTCTTGAATGTCTTTTTTATACTTTCTTAATGAGCATGTGCAGACAATTTGGTAGGGAGTTTCTTCATTATATGCCAAAGTCAAAATCGATAATGGGTGTTCGAAAATACATTTTCAATTGCAATGACCATTGATCGACATTTGTTAGTGATTATTGTCTTTGGAGAACGTTCGTTCATACATGTCAGCCAAGCTTTGAAAAGCGAGATAAATGAGTATGAATCCACACTAGACAGTAAGTCACATCATAACAAAATTAATTGTACATGATGATTAACACCGAAAAAATGAGGAAATGGAATATCATAGCGGCTTGTCAAATATGTTGTGTCAAATGTGATGACATCCGAGAAGTACTCGTATGCAGCCCTGCATCTTCCATCAGCCCAAAAGACATTCTTTATCCGGTTTTCCTCGTCCACATCATATACATAAAAAAATTTAAACATCTGCTTTGCATTCGGTAGAAATACTGACATAATGCTTTGGCATCACCATTTCCTAACCGCAACTTCCTAGTTTATAAAATATAGTCTTTGTAGTTTCTCTCATCAAAAGTCAATTATTATATCCATCAACTTCAACTACAAGTGATTGATATGTTTTTGACAAAGTAATTCAAGTGTCTTCGTTTAAATCAAATCTTCTCTTCGCACTTGGATCTAGAACCTTGTAAGATCTAAGATGTCTAGACTTTTTAGGACTCAAGATATGGTTATGGTAATGGAAGACACTTGTTATCTCAACAACACAATAATTCTGAACTCCAATATTTATCTTAGCTTTATAGTCTGTCTTGGTGGAAGGTCTACATTTTAAATATTTTTTCCCTTTGTAGAACATGCACCACTTTTGGCACAATCGATGGAGAACCACTTTTGTTTGCCATCTCGACCGTTCTTTGCTCCTATCTTAGAAATGACAAGACCCTTTGATTGGGCATATGCGTTGTAAACATCGCGAATATTATTTTCAGAAGGAAAAATCACATTCCAATACTGTGGATTTGAGTATCATGTATTTCAACTTTGGGATCCATGAAGCTAAAGAATAAGAGACAAATTGTATAAACAAAAAGAATAATGACCATTCCATGTTGGCATCCAAAACGGTCCAAAACATGGCCATGTCCAGGAACATTGGTCCCAGACAGGCCAATATTTACCAAACAGGCCAATATTACCAATATTCAACTCGGTTTATCAAACATTACACTTTAATTTTAAAAAAACGATTAAAGTTTAGACATTTCATCACCTTAAAAGAATATTTCAGTTTAGGTTAAAAATCACATTACAGTTTAGGTTAAAAATAACATTACAGTTTAGGTTAAAAATAACATTACAGTAGTCGTGTTCTTGGTAGTGAACTTCACGGTGGTCTTCTTCTCGCTGGTCTTCTTCGCGGTAGTCGTCTTCTAGGTCTCTGCTTCGAAATGAGTTTCTCATTGAGAGAGAAATCTAACGCTCGTACTTTTGAGCTCTTTTCAATAGAAAAATGTTTTGATTTAATCATAGTTTTGGCTATGATTTGATCAAAACAAAAGAAAAGTGAGCTCTTTTATTTTTTATTATTAATTTTAATTTTATCTCTCATCCATCTACCATGACTTTTTTTCCACGGTGGCAGCCAGGTGAGGTATCGCTGAAGGTTGTTGCCCAGCGTCGATCTCCCTATCCTTCAACATATATTATTTTATCTTATAATATATGCTCTTTATCCTTCAAAACATATTAATGGTATTTTTGAAAAAAATATTATACATGTAAATTGTCATTATTGTAATTTTATATATTTAGTGTGGGCATAAACTACCGTTTATTTTTTTCAAATTGCCGGTTTTTCCTCGATCCTTCTTAAATCTCTGTTCAAAATGGAAAAAATCTTCCGGTTAGGACGGTTTTAAATTGCTATCCCTATTTAGGAAGAGCTCTCAATATTAAAATTTGTATTTAAAAAATTGAAGGTATCTGTTCCATTCCTATTTAACACATTAAATTGAACTAGTCATGTTAGAAATTTTCAATTATATCAAATTTCTTCTTATTTTTATATATGTTTCTCAGCACAACATTCTTCTTCCTCACGTTCACTTTTTATTAATTTATTTTTATTAATAAAATACTATCTTTATTAGCAAGAAAACAAAAAAAAAGTTTCTAATCAGCTTCCAAATAAAAAAATTGGAAAACATTTTAAAAAGTTCATCAAAACTCAAAACATCCACCTACAAGAAACATTCTAAATGAGAATGTCAAAGGATAAGAACACATTATTAGTATTATTTGACTCATTAAAGAGAGCATGCTTCATGCCTTAATTTGATTGTGTGGGGGTGAGGTGTTATTCAATTCAATTAAATTCATAAAAAAAAAATATTATTGTTGTACACATCTATAGATATAGAACTCACCACATTTCATTATAAATAGAAAGAACAATGGATTCATCTCCAACCCACAACATTTTATTATCTTTTCTTATAACTACAATCTCATTAATATAAAAATGTCTAGCTGCGGAGGAAACTGTAACTGTAGCGGTTCATGCAAGTGTGGTAACGGGTGGGTAACTCAATTTAGTCATGTGTTCGGGGTGCGGGAAAAAAATGTTAATTGTGTTTATATGTTTGAATTGCAGATGCGGGATGTACCCTGACTTAGGCGAAACCACCTCAACTGCGGCCATCGTGGTTGGCGTAACCCCTCTTAAGATGTATTTATCTTAGTTTTTTTATAATGTTTATTTATTTATTGAACTACATTGAGATTTATTAAGAAAATTAATGACATCTAAAAATAATATATGCAGGAACACTGAGGGTTCAGAGACAAACTCTGGAACAGAAGGAAGCCATGGCTGTAGCTGTGGATCCAGCTGCAGGTGCAACCCCTGCAACTGTTGATCATCATCATCACGGTTCATCATTATCATATCATCATCATGTGTGACTAAGAATTATGTTTTTTTTTTTAAATAAAACAGACATGAGATATTGAGATGAGTCAGGTATCCTCTTGTGATTCTAAGCTCTCTCTTTGTTACTCATCTTCCCTATCTGGATTGATTGTATAAAACAATTGTATATATGGTATGTTATAATAATATATTCAGCTTGTGAAATTATCTTATGGTAAAAATGAAATGAAATTTTGTGAACATAAAAGTTTAACAAACAATAGTTAAAAAGTATTGAATCAATTTTAAATGGTGAATCAATTCCCCACTACAAGAATCATGACTTTAGGGGTCAATACTTTTTACAAGAGAGATTCAAACAAAAAAAACCCTCAAATTAGCTAGGGCGAGAATAAACCCAAGTAAAAAAAATTAAAATTTCAACCAAACCACATATAAACAACATATGCAAGAAGCGAAGAATGCTTTAAATAAGGTAAAAACAACACAGTCAAAACAACAAAATTTAAACAAAATAAAAATAGCGAAGCAGATTCAAACAACAATAAAAAGCACTCAAATAGTGAACCCATATCCCAACATGTGACGACTAGATTATACACGAGCAACAAAAAAAAACAAATAACCGACTTAAGAATCGATTCAATACTTTCGATCTTCGATAAGAGAATAAGAAGATACAAACAACAACAAAAGCCGTCAAAGATCATATCCAAACAACATGTGACGGCTTCAAAGTCCCAAATCCAAACATAGTTTTCAAGCATCCCGTGAAAATCAATTCAGCAAAGGAAACATAATTGTAGGTCAAAGATATACAACAATTATACATTACACAATCAAGAAATTAAATTAAAAAAATTGAATCTAACAATCCCAAAAGACATTTAACCTATAATTACAATATCCTCATGACTTTTTATTTTATTTTCTCTGTATGTATAAGTAAAACAAGAATAATTACAAGATAAGTCTGTTAATTTAAGAGATGTCGATTCTTGCATGCAGGGACGGATCCAGGATTTAAAGTTGGGGTGGGCTAAAATTTAATGTAATAAATTATATATATATTAAAAATATTATAAAGTTTAAATAAGTTGGGTAAGAAAATCATCATTTATTTTATTGTGAAGTTTTTCTTCACCTCCTTCATTGTTGAAAATATTCGCTCAGTAGTAATATTAAAACATGTAATTTGCATGTCAAAACAATAATCAATTTAATCAACATAATATAAAATTTTGATCACTCACTCTCAATTGTTAACACAACTTAACAAGTGTAAAAACCTTAAATTTGGCATCACACCAAGTTTATGATGTACCAATTCATATTTTAACGTTAATAATATTTTGATCGGTAAAATCATCAAGGTAAAATTTCGTTGCAAACTTACAAATATCATCACTATTAAATGAGTCGATGATTTTTTTGGGTCTAAAGATTTAATAAGAGATGAATTTTAGATTGTAGAGACCGTAGGTGTAGTTGGAGAACCTTTCCTAATTTGGCGATTTATTTTTTTTAAGAATGAAGATATCAATGTCTTTCTTTTCTTTGCACATATATATGTTCTATTGTTTATATACATAATTTTCAAAATTCAATATTTTATTGAACAATTGAATATAAGGTTGAAAAAAATTACAAAAACTCAAGTAAACATTTTATCGAAAAGTTAGAGTACGATGATGAAAAAGTGAAAGAAAAAATTAAGTAATTCTAAAATGATATATTCTCAAAATTCTACAATATCAAACATATAAAAAATTTATAAATTTCATATACAAAATTAAATTAACGATTATTCAAATTAAGAACATGAAAATTATGAAGAGAATTACAAAAAATACAAATAAAGATAAAGGGATTTTACCTATTCTGGAATTAAAAATATAAATATGAGAATTTTGATGAAATAATTAGAGAATATAAAACTAGTAGAATAAAATATAAGATATGGTAAAATTAGGAAAGAAGATATATGAAAAGATTAAGTATATATTGTTAATATACATATAAATGTTATATTTTATTATATTATATATATTTATCAATTTAAAACAAATTAAAGATTAAGGAGGATTTTTTTTTTCAGGGGTGGGCTTAAGCCCACCTCCGCCCTAGGGTAAATTCGTCCCTGCTTGCATGTACCTTGTTAAGTTGGAACGACGATTTGAGGATCAACAGGTGAAGATTCATTATCCACCACTGGATTTTCTCCAGTATGAACTTCTTCTTGGAAGCCTAATTAACTTGGATCGATCATAATTAGTGGGCTTAACAGATTTAAAAGTACGTTCGCCAAGAACCTTAATCAAATCATCTCGATGATGAACTTTATTTTCAAGCAAAAACTTGACAATTAAGGCTTCTTGTTCTTTGTGCTAGAACTTGTTGTGAATTAAGAATCTATTTTTAGTGTAGGATTACAATCAAGCATGAATTCATACAAAATAAATAAAAGAAACTAAAAATTAGAATATGTAAAAAATTTAAATACAATTAATAGCTAGAAAATAAAAATTAAGAGACTCAAGTGTATTACTCTTTGTTTTTAATTTTAGAGTATTTAATACATTCTCTCAAACTAAATGGGGAGGCACACACCATGAGTTTGTATGTAATAAAGCAAATCGGGTTAACACAAGTCCTTTAGTGAGGATATCACCAATTTGATCATTAGTAGGTATGTATTAGATGAAAATAGATTTCTGAGCAACTCGTTCACTAACGAAGTGATAATAAATTTATATATGTTTCGTACGAGCATGAAAAACTAGATTGGTTGAGATAAATGCAGCACCAATATTGTCACACCATAGAATGGGAGATTGAGGTGGGGAGATGCAAAGTTCACCAAGAAAGGATTGGAGCCAGATGAGTTCAGTAGTTGCATGAGCTAGAGCTTAGACTCGGTACTAGACCGAGCAACGAACTATTGTTTCTTTGAATCCAAGAAATAAGATTGTCACCAAGAAATATGCAGTAGCCAGTTATGGAGCGGCGATATTTTGGACAACTAGCCCATTCGGAGTAAAAAAAGGTAGATATATTGAGATAAAATGATGGACGAATGAGAAGTCCATGATGAAGAGTATGACGAAGATAGCGGAGTATTCTTTTTACTGCAGACCAATGAGTGGTGATTGAAAGAATAGAGAGAATCTTATTTTATTTTCTTCCTCTTTACATCAGGGAAATATCCAATATATATACATTATAAAAGATTAATAAGGAAACTAATAATATAATAACGATATTATTTTATATGCCTAATATAAAATTATTTTCATAATCTATTTACATATATTATTTTATATTCCTAATATAAAGATTATTTCCATAATCTATCACACCTCCGCAGTCGAAACGGGAGCTTTACAAACGCTGAGTCTGGCCCGAAAATCATCAAATAAAATCTTTGGCAGACCTTTAGTAAAAATATCTGCAATCTGGTATCGGGATGACACATGCAAGACACGAACTTCACCCCGTTGGACTTTCTCACGAACGAAGTGAATGTCCATTTCAATATGTTTAGTGCGCTGATGTTGTAACGGATTACTAGAGAGGTAAATAGCACTAACATTATCGCAATAAACTAAGGTTGCCTGTGTAACCGAACATCTGAGTTCTAATAATAAGTTTCGGACCCAACATGATTCCGAGACGACATTTGCAACCCCTCTATACTCTTCTTCAGCACTAGACTTTGACAAAGTAGGTTGCCTTTTAGAAGACCAAGAAATCAAATTATCTCCAAGAAAGACACAATAACCTGATGTAGATTGATGAGTATCAGGACACCCGCCCCAATCAGCATCCGTATAAGAAATAAGGGAAGTAATAGATGATTTGTATAACTGCAAACCATAATCAGCAGTGCCCTGAATATAACGGATGATTCGTTTTAAGGCATTCATGTGAGCAACTTGAGGAGCATGCATAAACAAGCAAACTTGTTGTACAGCATAGGAAATGTCCGGACGAGTGAATGTCAAGTACTGTAACGCATCACATAAAGAACGATAAGAGGTAGGATCTCTATAAGAAATGCCGAATTGAGTGCTCATCTTTCCTTTAGAATCAACAGGAGTGGAAGCTGGATTATAATCTGTCATACCTGCTTTCTTAATAATGTCATGAGCATATTTCGTTTGAGACAAGAACAAACAATTCTTGTGTCGGGTAACAGCAATGCTTAAGAAATAACTCAAAGGACCCAAATCTTTCATTGCAAATTCAGTGCTAAGTTGAGAAATTACATATTTCCGAAGGGACTCTGAAGAAGCAGTGAGCACAATATCATCAACATAAAGAAGAATGTAAGCAGTGTCATGATCATGGCGATAAATGAATAAAGAAGTATCCAATTTTCTGTGATTAAAGCCAATTGATGCAGCAAAATCAGCAAAACGTTGATACCAAGCGCGGGGTGCCTATTTCAAACCATAGAGAGATTTTCTCAAAAGACATACATGATCAGGACGAGCCGGATCTTTAAACCCCAAAGGTTGATACATGTATACTGTTTCATTCAAGTTTCCATGTAAGAAGGCATTCTTCACATCCAATTGATGAATAGACCAAGACTTGGATAAAGCAATGCTAAGAACCATCCGTATAGCAGCGGTTTCACAACCGGACTGAAAGTTTCATCACAATCAATCCCTTTTCTTTGAGTTTTCCCATCACCAACAAGACGAGCCTTATGTCTCTCAAAAGAACCATCAGATTTCGTTTTATGCCGAAAAATCCAAAGCGAACGAATAATATTTACATTAGACAGACGCGGAACTAAGGCCCAAGTACCATTGTCAATAAGTGCATCATATTCTTCCTGCATAGCAATTTTCCAATTATGGTCACGTAGAGCATGTACGGGATTTTTTGGAATGGGTGATACAAAGGTAGAAGTGTGAAGAGAGTGGTCTTGGTATTTTTTATTGGGTTTGACAATTCCATGACGACTACGAGTGGCCATAGGGTGAGGGTGGGATGCTACGGGAGAAGGAGGAGTGGGAGAGTTTGAAGACTCGTTCACAGGGTGAGTGTGGGATGTTATGGGAGAAGGAGAATAGTGGGGGGTGGTTGTGGGTTGGTGTTGGTACTCAGGTGTGGTGAGAATTCGATGCAAGAGATGGATGTTAAGGGCACCTGAATCATCACTCAAAAAATCGTATGTGAGATTTCGGAGTATGAATTTTGGAAAAAGGAAATGCTGACTCATCGAACCATACATGTTTGGCTATTATAATTTTTCGAGATGACATATCAAAACATTTATATCCCCTATGATTGGGCGGATAGTCAAGAAAAACAAAAGGAGAAGACCGAGGTTCAAGCTTGTGTATTTTGGATGGTGGAAAAAGAGGATAACATAAACACCCAAAAACTCGAAGATGAGAGTAGTTAGGATGCTTTTGATACAAAATCTGAGTTGGAGAATTATAACCAATAAGCTTTGTAGGTAAGATATTGTGAAGGTAGGTAGCCATTTCGAGAGCATGATGCCAAAAAGATGGTGGCATGGATGCATGACAGAGAATAGTGCGAACAATATTATTGATTGTTTTTATTTTTCTTTCGGCCTTGCCATTTTGAGGAGAGGTATAAGGACAAGAAAGACGGAAAGTCATACCATGTTGGTGACCGAATTTTTCAAAACGAACATTTTTAAATTCAGTACCAATGTCACATTGGAATGCCTTAATTTCTCTCTCAAATTGAGTACGAATATATGTTCGAACACGAATAAATAACTTATAGACTTGAGACTTAGAAGAGATCGGAAAAGTCCATACAAAATTCGTGTAATTATCAAGAAAGAGAACATAATACTTATGGCCGAGAGAACTAGGAATAGGGGATGTCCACAAATCACTGTGTATAATGTCAAATGGCATAGTAGTATGAGACATAGAATCGGGAAAAGGCAATTTTATTAATTTACCCAAAGGACAAGAATCACAAACATGTTTAGCCTTAGGACATTGAATGAAATTACTACTACGCAATGAATTTAAAATTGCATTTCCCGGATGACCAAGACGGGAATGCCATATATTTGGATAAATAACTGAAAAAGTTGACGGTGTGAAAGAAGAGAAGACTTGACAATCTGTGAGAAAAGGGTTGAGATTGCCACTACTATTACATCTCACTTGTTTGCTCCCCGTCTACAAGTCCTTCACAGTAAACCCAAAAGGATCAAACTCAATGGAAACATTATTATCAATAGAGAATTTCCTAACAGAGATGAGATTTTTGACTAGTTTTGGAACATGAAGGACATTTTTTAGTTGAAGTGTGTTTTGGTGTAGAGATTTGTGACCATAACCATGAATTGGAATTTTGCTACCATCACCAACAATAATTGAATTATTATGACTATTGATCAAGGGAGAATATAACGATAAATTACCTTGAGAATTTGTCATGTGAGAGGTAGCACCCGTATCCATATAGTAGTTTGGATCAGACAATGTCATTGTGTGCATTGCTTGAGGTGGTTGTGGCCCGAGGATACCGGTCTGATGTGCAGGCTGACTGGGCTTCGTGGCAGACCAAGGAGATGGGCTTGGTGCCTGTGATGGATATGGGCAGGGAGGAAGAGCCCAAGGGCCTTGCTGCCAATATGCCCAAGGTGGAGGATACATCCATCCTGCTTGGGTCTTCTGCTGGTGCGAGGCGGAAGGACCACGCTGCGGGTTTTGCTGATGCTGCGAGGCACCACCATTACGCTGTTGATTGCCAGAGGCACCCTTACCCTTGTCGGAGCTGCCCTTTCCCTTGGTGGTTTTCCGGGCATTGCCACCATTACGTTGATTATTACCCCGAGAAGAATAATGGGAATTATCAGCATTATTTTGGGACGATAAATGGGATTGCGTGATGTGAGCCTCTACATGAGACTCAATAGAGAGATCCTCAGCATTCTCATGTTCTTATAATTCAAGCATTGAACGAAGAGTATCAAAAAAGGGCAACGGGTTAAGATGACGAACGGACGTTCGAAAGGGCTTATAATCCTCCGAGAGGCCTTTCAAAAGTTGTAGAGCCATTCGATTGTCAGAGTCTTTATCTCCAACATTCCTCAAATTGTCAGCTAGAGTTTTTAGCTGAGCGCAATAAGACTTAACACCATCAAAATGAGCAAGCTTGGTGTTTGTAAATTGCACATCAAATTGCAAAGCTCTTGCAGATTTGTTGTTAAGAAAAAATTGATGCAATCTGTTCCAAGCATCAACTGCCGAGTCATCAGGATCGAGGATGGAATTTAGGAGATCATTAGAAATGGTCCCGTAAATCCATTGACGAACAATGTCATCAAGTCTCTGTGTTAAAGCCTTTTCGGCTTCCGTCGGAGCGGGAACTGCGACCGAAGGATTAACTGTTAGAGGTTGAATATGGTTGATCACCATATTAGCACGACAATGAAGTTGAAAAAGGGTGGACCAGTTGTTGTATTGTTTTCCTTCATAATCAAGGGTGATAGGGATGCACGCCTTGATGTTGGAAACAATGTTGGCTGGATGAACCTTGTTTTCGGCCATAGATGAAGAAGAGAGAAAGAAAAGAAACGGAAGTTAGGTTTAGAGAAAAGAAGCGGAAGCTGTGTTTAGAAAAGAAAGAAAAGAGAACCTAGGGCTCTGATACCATGAAAGAATAGGGAGAAACTTATTTTATTTTCTTCCTCTTTACATCAGGGAAATATCCAATATATATACATTATAAAAGATTAATAAGGAAACTAATAATATTATTTTATATTCCTAATATAAAGATTATTTCCATAATTTATCAGTGATAATAGACAACATGAATTGACAGACACAGTTGACAACAAATGCTAAGGTCGAGTATGCGTCAAATATTGGACAGCACCAATAATGATGCGAAATAGAAATGGCTCAGGAAGAGTGTCTCTATCATGGAGAGATAGCGATCACCCATAAGAGATTGGAGTACTAAGAGGTTTTGAGTAACTCATGTTGGATCGGATAAGAATGTCATGAATATTTTGATTGAGAGAGAAAAATATCGGAGGTAGATCGATGAGCTTCAATACTGAAAAATAGTGTAGTGGACCTAAATATTTAATGAGAAAATTTTGGTTACATTGAGAGATGATTGAGAAGATGTGAGAATTTTTAGTGAATATAATATCATCCACTTAGATAAAAAAAATAACAATATAATTTGTAGAGAGTGGTACATGAATAAAAATTAATCATTTTTGGATTCTTGATAACCAAAGGAAAGAATAGCAGATTTTAAGGTAGTATACCATTAGCGGGGAGCTTTGTTTAGTCCATAGAGTGCTTTGTGAAATTTGCACACATAATTAAGATAATATTATGATGAGTGAACCCAGTGGTTGAGACATAAAAACTTCCTCGTGTAGTGTTCTATGTAGAAAGACATTGTTAACATCGAGTTGATGAATATATAATTTACGAGTGATGACAAGTGAGAGGATAGTTCAGATGGTAGTGTGTTTCACATGTAGGCTGAATGTTTCAAGATAGTTAATGCGTTCTTGTTGATGAAATCTCTTTGCAACTAAACGAGCCCTGTGACGTTTAATGGAACCATCAACTTATTATTTAATTTTGAAAACTGATTTGCAACCTATGATATTATACTAAGATCGAGGAACAAAAGATCACGTCTGATTTTGAATTAGAGCATTGCACTCATTTTCCATGGCAGAACGCCATTGAGTATCTTTAATAGTAGTGGAGAAACATGTGGGTGAAAAGGTAGAAATGGTGGCAATGTTGGAATTATGAAGGACACGAGTTTTGGCATGTGTGATCATATGATGAGAGGAACATTCATGAGCATGTATAACGGTGGGAAGTCCACGTATGGTGTAGGCGAATTGATTGATGATGAGTTGGTTACTAAAGATGGATGATAGAAGTTTGATGTTGGCGAGTTGGTTAATGAAGATGTAATGTTGGAGTTTCATAATAATGATGATGATGTGACGAGTGTTCGAATATTGGAGAGGATGGTAGATTTGGGATTTGTGATCTTAAAATTGGAGAGATTAATGGTGATGAACGTGGTAGAAAAAAATGATGTTTTAGAGAGACTAGTGGTGTAGAAAGATTTGTAGATTCTAGTATTATATTTCTAAATAGAAATGTTTGTTCATTAAAAGTGATGTGACGAGATATATATTCTTCCAGAAGGTGTAGACAACGATAACCTTTGTGATTTGGACTATAGTCAAGAAAATAAATGTTTATAGTTCATTCTAGTTTCATGTCAAAACAATAAATCTTAAGAGATAATCACACCAGAATGACGATTGTTGGCACGTCTGGCACGTTCGACACAATCGACACGATCAGCACGTTCGACACGTTTAGCACGTTCGGCACAATCAGAACGCTCGCGCGAAATTCGGTTGATTGATTTGGTGGTAGGTTACGAGAAACATGGTCGGAGTCATGATCGTCGACGCATTCGGCACGATCGACATAATCAACACGTCTAGTACATTTTTCTAGAAATTGTTCACTTGTGTCACGAATAGGGTTGTTTGAGAACAAGTCTAGGGTTGTGATTGCTCTAGGTCATTGATTGCTTTTAGTTCTTATGTCGTTAGGTTGTAAACAGGGTCACTAGTTGGCTAGTCTACGGTTATTCATGGTCGTAGATTTTTCTCAGTTGTAAGTAAACTAGGTTGTATTGAGTTTTCTACATTCTTAATTTGTTGCATTTTAGTTCTTCTACTAAGATGGGGAGAAAGAATAGGAATAAGACAAAAGAAGTTTATGACTTTGTGGAAATAGATTCAAGCAAGAAAACGATAGATGAAACAAGAAAAAACAGATTTCTGAGAAACTAGAAATGTGGAAACAAAGCTCTCAGAAAATTGAGGAAAAATGCAGAATAAAACTAAAAGTTTGAAACTTGAAATAAAAAATGATGAAATATGGAAGGTTGGATACACTGAAAGGGCAAATCTCTACGGACTTAAGAATCAAATTGCGACATTGTTGTTCCAAGCAAAGAAAGGAGAGATTCTGCTCAACAAGGAAAAAACACAGCAAACCACTATCTAACTCAATATTCATTATCTTCAAGATTGGAACTTAATAAAACAAGAGGAATACAAGGAAATAATTAACTGGTCTGTGGAAATAATGAGGGAACTTATGAAGTGTCCAAAAACCAAGACCTATACTATCAGAAGTAAATCCAGTTGGAAAGTTAATGAAGTCTGGAAGAAAAATGCACGATAGAAATATGAAGATGGGGAGAAATATAAAGGCAAAACATACCTGGGAGATTTTAAACTAAAAGTTGAGATTCTTAAATCCCCTTTTGAGTTTAACCCGTTGAAATGGAGGAAAAATGCATTAAAGAATGGAAAAATATAGTTATTGGGAATTACATAGGTATGAATCGTGTAAATTTTCCAGTCACTAAGGATGTTTTGCTAAAACAATGGGAGAATATGAGACAAGAAAATGTATTAACAAATATCCATGATCTCTATTTCTTGAAATTTAAGCAGGGAACAAATCTGAAAAATATTCTGAAGCTGGGTCACACATATGTTGGGTCAAACTGTATGAAGCTGGAAAAATGGTCCGAAGGTATGAACCTACTCAGCAAACCGAAAGAAACCACTCAAATTTGGTTTAAACTAAGGAACATTCCAGCTCATATGCATAACACATAAGCACTTAGCCATTTCACTGGTCTCTTGGGGAAATTATTATATATGGACCCAATAATGAAGGAAAGCGAACATATCACATATGCTAGGATAAGCATTGAAGTACATCCTAGAAGAACTTTACCAGTAAAGATGACAGTAGTTGATAGAAGAGGCAAACTCATAGACATGGGTATTATGTATGAATGGAGGCCAAACAGATATACGTTCTGCAATACTTTTGAACATCTCAGTAACAAATGTGCAAAAGCAATTGAAGAATAGAAGGAAAAGCTAAAAGTTCAGGAGCAAAATGAGGAATCTGAAATTGAAGAATCAAATATTCAGAATGAGGAAACTAAAGATAGAGATGCAGATGATTAGAATGATGAAGAATCAAAGGAAATGAAAGATGAAAAATTAGAGAAAGAAGAAGATGAAGAGTTAGAGGAAGGAAAAAGGAAAGAATTATCGGAATGAAGTGATAAGAATGAAGTGGATGATAGTGAAGATGAAACATTGAAAGGAGACCAAATCCAATCAGACAAAAATAAAGAAAAAGAATGTGAAGGTAAATGTAAAGTTCCTAAAATACTGAAACGTAATTCATTTTATCAGATTAGTGTTGGCTCCTCTAAAGCAAAACGAATCTAAGGGAATGAAGTCAATGTTCACAAACAGTCATCATCAAATACAACAGTTCAATCACCAATAAAGAAGTATAAATCCAAACAGGTGATTAGAAAAATTAGGTGGGTTGCAAGACCAGCAGATTGGGATCCGAAAGTAGCGAAAATGATATTGGCTACATTGAACAAAATGTTAAATAGTATGATTGGTATGATTTGGTTGTCTGTAATCTCTGTTTTTTTGTTTGTTTCTAATTAGGTACTCTAAGGTCGTTTGATTCTTTTAATCAAAGTTAGAGTTTGTCTAACTTTGATAATTGACCCTTTCTCCCACTTTTGGGCTCATAATGAAAAGGCGTTAAGCTATTATCCAAGAAAAAATAAAATGTTTAGAGTTTGAAGATCCGCTTTGTGAGAATTATATGATCGAGTGAGTGGAAAACAAGAGCATCCAAAAGTTTTGAGGAATAGATAGTTAGGAGGACGATTAAAAATAATTTGAAAGGGAGATTGACAAGTCTTACTATTTGAAGGGAGACGATTAATGAGATACGTAGTTGATAGAAAATTATCATCACAATAAGATATGGGCATAAAAACATGAGAAAAAATAGTTAGACTCATTTATGTAAAGTGGTGAATCTTGCGTCCATTTACATCATTTTGTTCACTTGTATGAATGCATGATAGACGGTGTTGGATTCCATGAGTTTCAAGATAATATCTTGATATTGAGGATGAAATATAAGTTAATATATTTGTGATTTTCAATGAATTGTTTAAAATATTATTAATTTAGCTATTTCGAATTTGTTTAGCACTTGAAATTGAATTCTAATTCAGTCACTCAAGGTTCTACTTATTAAACTTGATAAGAATATCAATTTCGGACATTTTGTGTTTCAGATTAAAAGAGTGCATTGTTAAGTATTGTTTGGATTCATTTAGAAAATATAAATAATTTAAATATAAATATATTTCTTTCATCATTGTTATAATTTATCTATTTTGTTTATGAGGAATGATAGGGAGCACGACTTTGGGGGAGCGACTTGTACAGCGAAAGTGACATCGTTGTTATACGAAAGTGATCTCACAGTTATACAAAAGAGATCTCGTCCCTTTTGTATAACAACGATGTATTTTTTGTAAAACAGCGATGTCACTTTCGTTGTCCGAGTCGCTCCCCCAAAGTCGTGCTCCTAATCATTTTTCTTTGTTTATATTACAACTTTATGTGGATGTATGTTTTTTAAATTAATTTTTTTATATTATTATATGTTTTTTTTGTTGCTACTTTGACTATTATATATATATATATATATATATAATAATGCATAATTTATAAAATGTCCGGATTACCGGGCGGGTCGAGAGTTGTGGTTAATTTGATTTGGGTCGGGCCGTGGGTTGACCCGACTATCCATAAATTTGAAAAATTAAATAAAAAATGTGATATACATAAGTTTTGAACTTGCAACCCCACAATATAAGTTTAACATTTTAACCAACTAGACTAATACCATTCTATATTTTAAAATTAACTTTAAATTGATGAACGTATGACATTTCTAATAATATAACAAAATTTTAAATAATTAAACTAATAATATTTTAAATTTGTTTATATAATTTATTATATATAACATTAAATATATATAATTGTTAGTCATATAATTATATATTCATATATAATTTATAAAAACAAATAAACAAACTTTAGTGGTGTAATTTTTATGTGTTTATTCTACATAATAAAGATCGGAAATTAAAATCTCACCCAGTGCAAATTTAAAATAATTATAAAGAGTGATTAAAGAATATGTTGGTTATTTGACGGAAGTGAAATGATAAGTGTGTGAAAATAATATTGTTGTTTGTCGAAATGAATTGATAAAGTTCGATAAAGAGGAGATGGTTGGGTAATATATAATATGTTGGCTAACGAAAGTGAGTTTGTAAGTGGGTAAAAAAATAAGATTGATGATTGACCGAAATGAGTTAATAAAGTTTGGTAAAGAAGAAATAGTTGTCTAATAAGAAATATGTTGGTAAGTAGGTGATGATAAAATTGTTATTTTATTTTTAACCGTACAAATGTAAGAAAACCTCGATAGTTATTATAAAATCTCTTCTTTTGGCTCCATCCATACATCACACCAATTTTTCTTGTTTCAGCCGTCCTTACGCATGTTTTCGTTGTTTTCTGTCTTTCTTAAGACTAAGAAATCCTAAATATAGACTATAAAACTATCCACTAATTAAGTTATAAGTACTTTTTAAAAAAATAATACAAAGTTATTTAAAAAGTTATTATATTGGTGGATTATTGAAAAATATATATTATATTTTTATAAAATGACTTAAAAATTATTAATATATAATGATAAAATAAATTATATTTTAATATTTTAATTAATAAATTAATGATTTGATGAATGAGATGAAAAGAGAGTTAAATTATGTTTGAGAATTTGTAATTATTTAAATAATCACAACCCAACACGGCATTAGGAGCAAATATGGTTGTTTGAGCAAACATATAGGATACTTTTAAAATTGTATAAACATGTCAAATATTTATTAATTTTTAATTAAAAAATAATGATTACCTATATGAAAGACAAAAAAAACTATTTATAATGAGTACATATAGATGTATAAATAATGTTTCTTTTATATATATCAAGAAAAATGATAGGGAGAGCGACGCCCCACCTGGCTGCCACCATGAGAAAAAAAGCCATGGTGGATAGATAAGAGAGAAAATGAAATAATTATTTTTTAATAAAAATATTATTTTTTAGTATTTTTAATCCTTCTCCTTCTTCGTTCCCTCTCTTTCTCACTCTTTCCATTTTCAAACCTTTCGTCTTCTTCCCCTCCGGCGATTTCTTCTCCATTTTTGAACCTTTTCTTCTTCCGCAACTTGGAATTTCGGCGATATTTTATTCCTTCTTCCGCAACTTCAGACTTATGCGATTTATTCTTCCTTTTGAGTTTCGAAAATGGTAATCCATAAAATCAATGTTAGCGAATAACTAGAACAGTGAAATCGTTTACTTTTACTTTTCAGGAGAATCAAATTTCTTCAACTACATTCAAGTTTAAGACTTACAGAAAGTAAGTTCCCGTACATGATCTAGTAGAACTTGATTTAGGGTTTAGTGTTTTCTTGGATACGATAATATATGAATAGTAGTCGTGAACTTGATTTAATATTTTGGAAACTTTATTTAATTGTGTTTCTAGTTTCTATATATGAGTTAGGGAACAATGGTCCCGAACATGTCCATTTTAGGGAACAATGGTCCCGGACATGTCCATTTTAAGGAACAATGGTCCCGGACATGGCCACGTGTCCGAGAACAATAAGCTGATATAGTTTAGAAATACGATCATATGATTTGTAGCTGTGAACTTACTTTAATATTTGGAAACAATATTTAATTGTGTTTTTGGTTTCTGTATCTGAGTTAGGGAATATTGTTCTAGGATATGGCCATGTTCGGGACTTATTGTTCCCGGATATGACCATGTTCGGGACCTATTATTCCCGGACATGGCCATGTCCAGTAACAATGTTCCTAACATGGTAAATAAAACTTGAATTTTCAGTTTCAGCACTTTTATATCTTTTAATCGTGCTTCATTATCTGTTAATTTTTTTTTGTAGAGTATATAAAAAGAAAATGTCACTGGCCCTTGAAGGGAAATTTTTTATTGCTTGTTGTTACTGCTATAGCTTCCTCATTTCCAGCTTCCTCATTTCCATCTTCCTTCACTCCCTCAACTCCCTCAACTTCCTCATCTCCAACTCTCTCACCTTCCCCATCTCCCGTTCCCTCACCACCCTCTCCAAGAAAATCTGAACACAACATTTTTAGAACTAGGACCTCGTCATTTGGTCTTTTCAAACAAATTCAACAATTGACAAAACAACAAAAGAGGTGGTGAAGGCCATAGGTTTCGGAGGGCTTCTTACACTTGGCATTTTAAAACGTCTAGGCGAAATCTCTCGTAACCTCTTTAGGTCATTAAAATTCGCTAACGGTAATTATACGATCATCCCACGTAATGACAAGAAAATTAAAATTGAAGAATATGATGTTCAGTACGTATTGGGCATCCCGAGAGGGGAAATTCAAATTGTTGAGTCACTTGGAAACGATGGAGAGTCCTTGAATATGATCAATTGTTGAGGTAGTGGAGGAGACCATAGGGAATACAACAAAATAGTTCCAGTCCAAGAACAACTGCAATGCCACAGATGATTCTAAACAACAGAGCTGCTGCCAATAATTTTAAGATAGACTTTATAGTCTATGTTGTCAGCAACTTTCTCTTGGAGAATGAAACACATCATTTCATTGGACCGCAAATATTTCTCATTCTAAGTAATTTTTGTATATACTTTAATTCAGTGGTTTATTCAAATGTTAATGTAAATGTTCTAACATATTGTTTATTGTTACAGTTATTTTACATGGATAGGGTTGTACACCCTAAACTGTAATTGTTTTATGAACGACAATTTCTGATATTGTCATGTTTGAATGACAATAATCTGCATAGTAGGATTAAGATGGAAATGAATCGAGGAGGATTCGAATATAGAAGTGATGTTAGATGCCTTCCACTTCCAGATAAGGAGTGAGATAGGGTGTTAGATCAGGTGTATTATAATGATGATCATGATCATGTGGATGATGATCATAATCATGTGGATGTCCATGATAATGTGGATGATGATCATGTGAATGATGATCATGATCATGATCATGTCGATGCAAATCATGTAGAGGGGGCTTAGATTGGAGAGGATGAGCCTCATGTACTAATCTCCTCCCTCGTTAAAAAAAGCCTTATATACTATTGCTAGATTTGCACACAACATGTATAGATTTGACAAAAATATAGCAAAACCAACACAATTTTTGGTAGATGTAGCAGCATCATCACAATAACAGCAAAGTAATCCATCTGTCTTATTTTAGTCGTCCATCCATGTCTTGTATGAGGCAATGGACACAAATACATTTCTTAAGTATGTCATTCACAATTATTTCAAAAACACACCCCCTTAAAATAACCTCAACCATTAGAGGACCGAGTTGAAACACCCCATGTTGAAGCTACTGATGTTGCTTAAGATAATGAAATTTTATATTTTCGATTTGAAACACCACTCAAAGTGGTATAACCCGAATAGGTATCACCCGAAGAGGAATCACAAGAAGAGGAAGATCAGTCGAAAAAGAAGAGGAATAAGAACATGGATAGGAATATGAAGTTTTAGTAACGAACCTCATGTGGAAGAGTCTCATGTGAAAGAGCCTCATGTGGATGAGCCTGTAGAAGTTGCGGATCAAACCTCTCCCGAAGAGGAAGAGGAGGAAGTTAATCAAACCGAAGTGGTACCACTCCCGAAGAGGAAAAGGAGAAAGTTAATCATACCTCATTTGGATGAGTCAATGGTTGTAAAAGTGGAAGCTCATGAGGATGCTCCACTCCTGTAGAGGTTGAAGAGGAATTAGAAACATGGGCTGACTATTTTCTCTCCTTACATGGAATTTACAACGTTTACATTATTCCATGTCTTCAAGTATGATAGAATTTCACATATAGATCGCAATGTTTCCGACATAATTTTTGTAAAATCCGACTTAAGGTAACATCTTTACAACTCTTCATAGTCATTTTAATGTTTTCTTAACTCTTATTAGGATGTGTTTTCTTTATTCGTCTTTGTAGTGAAGTGTTATTCGAGAGTGACCAAGTCACGCTGACCAGATATCACATGCTCACATTAAAAGCTAATGTATATTTGGAATCTGGAATGGTTGATGTTTGGTGCCAAATCATCACTCAAAACAGAAACAGGAAAATTTGCTTATCTAATTATGTATATGTAAGTTTTTTATATGAAAAATCCCTAACAATTGTTCCCTAACTTTTAATATGATATTCATTTGCAGTTTACACATCATTGTGGTCTCGATAATTTTGTTTGTATGATTACAACTGAAATGGAATTATTTCATATATCATTTAAAGACTTAAAGAAGGCTAAGCTGGTAAGTAACCTCTCCAATATTTTAAAACAATATCATTTGTCGACTACCTAACCATATGAAAAATGATCATATTTTGCAGATTATGTTCCCAATTTTTGAACATAGACATTTTTATTTATACTGCATAAACATGAACGGCAAAGAAATCCAAATAATTGACAACCTATCATTGCAGTTACCATGGGAGGATAAATATTTTACATGTAAGGCCTTAGTAAGAAGCTTAATTTTATCTATCAAAAAGTGTATATTCAATTCATCTATTTAAAAGTGTTTTTTCTTGTCTTGGTAAAACATAAAACAATGTTTGTTGAATTCATGAAGACCGGTGATCTGGGAATTGCGAGTTCAATAGATGACTTCCCATTCAACATTATGAAATTTTCTTGGCAAGATTGTCAAAATAAAATGTATCGTGGAATATACTTCATGTGGTAGATGGACAGATGTTAGATAAAATAAGACCGGTTCAAATAAACCTAACTTAAATAAACTTTCTATGCAGGAACAAGGAACCGAACCGGAACCGGCTAAAGAAAACTAACCGGTCAAGCTAGTAAACCGACCAAGAGTATTCGGAACGTGACCGCACAAAGAAAGGATAGGCCAAAGCTTAAAACCGGAATCATCAAACAGCCGATCATCCACAAGGCAAAGGAATAACCGGAAGAAGTCCAGTTACTTTACTCATACCATAAGCCATTCGGTTAAGTCAAATGACCGACCAGTACAAGAAGACAATTCGGGTATCTGTTGAGAACGACATCAAAGGAACAGACTGAACACTTCCATATTCATGCAAGTCTGAGGAAAGACTGTAGGCTGCAGAAGACAGTACTACCGGATCTTTCCACTTCGGGATAAGACAGAAAGGAAATCTTCCAAGTACAGACAACTGTCCAACAGACAGTGTCTATATCAAGTAAGAGACAAACCCGGCAGGCTTGTCTTACACACCGGAAGAACAGACCGACAGGTCTGAGACAATACCAGGTCTGAGACAATACCAGGTCTGAGGTTGACCATCAGGTCTGAGGAAATGACCGCAGGTCTGAACCTCTGAAACACTGAATCACTGCACCTCTGCTCAGCCAATCAGATTCAAGGAAGTGAAATATGGCCGTTGGCATATTTCACCTATAAAAGGAGGCAGTTGAAGAAGAGTAAATGCGGGACAACAAGGGACATACATTGGGATAACGAGCACTAAGAGCATTTACTACAAGTGATAAGAGTGTGTTGTTTTAGAAAGCCTAAGTGTTGAAAGTAAGAGTGCTTTTACAATTTCGGTGAAAAATGTAAGAGTGTTATCGAGCAGGAAATAAGTCTCGATCGGTTTGTACTTGTATTCCTTAGTGAATATCCTTCTCGCGGTTTCGAGAGGAAGGGGTGACGTAGGAGTGTTATCTCCGAACATCCATAAAATCTGTCTTGTTATTTACTGTCTGCCGGTTTCATTACTTAACCGATATATACCACTGTAATCGACTTAATCCTATCCAAGCCGAATTTCTATGTTACCAAAGCCGACCCATCAAACTTCAAACCTCCATTATACAATACCGTTTCTGCCTATCATACAAGCGTGCCGCTTCAACCTGAAAGAAAACCTCTTCCGCGCTTGAATCTAGTTCAAGGGTTTGTGACAGGTTGTGTAGTATTGAAACCCCAGTGTTAATCTCTAACCGGATTAACCACCACCCTTCGAGTGTGAACCGCTAACCGGTCCAACCCCCGGTTCCCCAGCGGCGATCTAGATCCTAACAATTGGTATCAGAGCAGTTAGTTTCAATACTCAAGCAAGCATGTATCAGGATAGGCCTCCAATGCTAGAAGGTGATGACTTTTCCAACTGGAAGGCACGCATGCACCTGCACTTAGTCACCTTGGATGACGAAATGGAGTCCATTCTGATCGAAGGACCGATATTCATTGATAAAGACAGAAAGGAATGGACGGCTGAAGATAGGAGAAGGAACAATCTGGACAACCATGCTAGAAACCGGATCTCCAACAGCGTGGACAGAAACACATACTGTAAGATCAGAGACTACAAAACCGCGAAGGAAACATGGAACACGGTTATTTAGATCTTTGAAGGAAATGAAAGAACAAGGGAGAACAAAATGATGGTGGCCACACAGAAGTTTGAAAGCATCAAAATGAAACCAGGAGAATCTATGAAGGAATATAGTGACCGGTTCACTGGTGTGTTAGATGAACTAGCAACTCTGGGAAGAAGTATGAGAACAAAGAGGTAGTTATGAAGACTTTGAGATCTCTTCCAAGTGCCTGGGACATAAAGCCAATGGTAATGCGGGAATCAAAGAGCCTACGTAAGATGAAACTATACGATGTATTCGAAGATCTTAAGGCATACGAGTTCGAAATGAGATCTAGAACCGAAGAGGAAGTCTCGGCTTCAACATCAACCAGAGCACTAATCACATCTACAGAACTGGCTGCACCTGCACTGATACCGGTTTCTGCACCCGCACCGATCAGAACCGCCGAACAGTTCACTGAGGATTCCATGGCAATGCTTGCACAGAAGTTTGGGAGATTCATGAAAAGGAGTCAACCGACAAACAACTACTATGGTGACAAATCCAATGTAAGATGCTATAACTGTAACTGTTTGGGACATTTTAAGTGGGAATGCAGGAAACCGAGGAGGGATACCCAGAAACCGGACTATCAGAATGACCGAAACAATTATCAACAAACTGGTGAAGGAAGTGAGGTACCGAAAGCACTGATAGCCGATGATGGAGGAAGTCTATGGGCTCACAGTGATAGTGACGATGAACTCACATGTCTCATGGCAAATGAGGAACAGGTATTTGACTCTCCTTGTGAGGAATTCACTAAAGATGAGTTATATAATGCATTAAATGACATGGTAGAAGAATATAAGAACCTACTAACCATGCTACCTAAGCACCTCAACATCAGAACAGATTCCATAGTACCTATTCCAACAGAACCAGAGGTACTTATCATAACCGAACCGGAGGCCATACAACCTGATGATACCCATACTCTAGAAACCGAGTTAGATCCTAAGACCGAACAATCTAGTGAACCGACTAGAGAACTAACCGAGGAAGAAAATGCCCGACTTCAATATAAGATGGCCGCGTATAAGAGATCTAGTGATATAGTAAAGAACATGAATAGACACTACAGACATCCTCGTTGCAAGTTTGGCCTAGGATACGAAAATAGCTCCAAAGACCGAAAACCCATAGAGAAAGCAAAGCTTACAAGAGGAAACCTTCCCTTTATAAAATTTCTTAAGAGCTCCTGGACCGCTGAAGAAGAGGAGACCGCATATTATAGGGAAGAAAAGCTAAAATACGACTATGTTGGTCCAACCGGATCATGGCTTGACCCTGTGAAAAGAAAAGCCGAAATCCTCAGACATAAGAAAGCCTTTCCTGAACCACGTAGGTCAAACCATAGATCACCGAATAAAAGACCATCACCCTTTAAGACCTTTGTAGGAAAACCTAGATACACGAGACCGAGTTCCAAAAGGACAGTTAAAACCCTAGCAAAGAAAACCGTCCGATTTATCAAGGTTTGGGTACCCAAGGGACTAATCGCATGTGGACCCAAGTAAATGTGGGTACCAAATAGTTGTAAATATGTACATTTTGCAGGATCCAAAGAAACGGCTAGGAAACTCCGAATGGTTCTTGGACAGCGGTTGCTCCAGGCACATGACCGGAAACAGCAAATTGATAACCGATATCAGAACAGTAACCGGTGCTTTAATCACTTTTGGTGACAACTCAAAAGGTAAAACTGTGGGCAAGGGTAAGATTGTCCATGGTAACCTAACTATTGATAATGTACTTCTAGTTGAAAATCTACGTTTTAATCTGCTTAGCATTAGTCAGATGTGTGATGCTGGATACACGGTAGAATTTCTTAAACATGCATGCTTAGTTAAGAACTCTCAAGGTATCATACTACTAACCGGAAATAGGATAGGTAACATTTACAAGGTAGACTGGAAAACTAGAGTAGAATATCTTATATGCATGATAGCTAAGACTGATCAAACCTGGCTATGGCACAAGAGACTAAACCATCTAAACATGAAAACCTTAAACTACATTCGCGGTAAAAAGCTAGTTGAAGGTATTCCTGACATAGTATTTAACCAGGATAAGGTTTGTTCAGCATGCCAAATGGGTAAACAAACTAGGTCATCTTTTAAGAGTAAAGGAAACATTCAATCTAGCCGATGGTTAGATCTTTTTCACATGGATTTATTTGGACCAATTCAGGTCATTAGCCTAGGAGGTATGCTCTACACCATGGTAGTTATTGATGATTATTCTAGATATACATGGGTAATATTTCTACCATCTAAACGTGAAACCGTATCAAACCTAATTACATTTCTTAAGCGCCTGCAAAATGAAAAATCAACTCGCATTAATAGCATTCGAAGTGATCGAGGTACCGAATTTACCAATAGTACATTAACTGCATATCTTGATGAATCCGGCATTAGACACGAGTTGTCTAGTGCTAGGACTCCTCAACAAAATGGCCTGGCCGAGAGAAGAAACCGGACTCTCAAGGAAGCCGCACGGTCCATGATAGCCGATTCCGGTATTGCTCAGAAATTTTGGGCTGAGGCTATCAACACTACATGTTATACACAAAACCGGTCTTTAATAAACAAATTTCACAACAAAACACCGTATGAGGTTTATTTTAACAGAGTTCCCAAACTCAAGTACCTCAGGATTTTCGGTTGTAAGTGTTATATACACATAAATGGTAAGACCCAACTCACTGTATTTGATGCAAAAACCGATACCGGCATCATGCTAGGATACTCAGCAGTAAGTAAAACATATAGAGTATATAATAATAGAACTGCAACCATGGAGGAAACAATTCACGTTGTTTTCGATGAATCGGTTGAAAGCAATACTGCTTCATGCTTTGATCTACACAACAGATTGGAAAATAACGATATTCATTCTGATAGTGAAGATGAGACTCCGGTTTTCAGGCGGTTTGTCCATGACCAAATGGGTAACATTGAAACCCAGCCGGATCAAGCTGTTCCACAACAGGAAGCTGACACTTCGGTCCAATCCGAGGAAGTCGGTCGGTCTGACAATCTCGTTCAGCCTACCGACATGTCTAGCCTTGATCAAATAAACGGTAATTTTGTAGACACTCCTGAACTGAATCTCAGAAGAAACAGCAAACATCCTCCTGAGCAAATTATAGGTGACCCTTCAGAACCTGTTCGAACTAGGGGTCAACTTCTGGAAGGATATTTTAATTCCGCTTTCATATCCCAGATTGAACCGAAAAGAATAGATGAAGCATTGTCAGATCCGGATTGGATCTTGGGAATGCAAGAAGAGCTAAACCAGTTCGAGAGTAGTAAAGTCTGGTACCTAGTTACCAGACCGAAAGATCAATCGGTCATAGGAACAAGATGGGTATTTAGAAATAAACTCAATGAGGACGGTTTGGTCACGAGGAACAAAGCCAAATTAGTGGCTCAAGGTTACAAACAGGAAGAAGGCATTGATTTTGAAGAATCATTTGCTCCTGTAGCCAGGATTGAAGCTATTAGGATCTTTCTAGCTTTTGCAGCTTTCAAAAACTTTAAGGTTTTTCAAATGGATGTTAAAAGTGCATTTTTGAACGATGACCTACGTGAAGAAGTGTATGTTGAACAACCACCCGGTTTCAAAAGCGCTACATTTCCAAACCATGTATACCGGCTAAATAAAGCTTTATACGGTCTAAAGCAAGCACCTAGAGCCTGGTATGACACACTAACCGCATTTTTATTACAACATGATTTTACCATCGGTTCGGTGGATAAAACATTGTTCAAATTTGAAAAGAAGGAACATATTCTACTTGTTCAAATCTATGTAGATGATATCATCTTTGGCTCTACCGATCCTAAGCTAAGTGATAAGTTTTCAAAAATGATGACTGACAAGTTTGAAATGAGTATGATGGGAGAATTAAGTTTCTTCCTAGGTCTTCAGGTTAAACAACTCAAAGAAGGAACCTTCATTAGCCAACCTAAGTACACCAAGGAGCTACTGAAGAAATTCGGGATGGACACCTGCTCCTCGGCGGCTACTCCAATGAGCTCATCAATTAAATTGGACAGGGATGATGAGGGTCAATCGGTAGACCAGATTGCATACCGAGGAATGATCGGTTCCCTCCTATATTTGACAGCAAGTAGACCGGACATCCTATTTGCAGTTGGTGTGTGTGGGAGATTCCAAGCAAATCCAAAACAATCCCACTACACAGCCGCAAAGAGGATACTGAAGTATCTAAAGGGCACACCTGATGTCGGTCTGTGGTACCCAAAAGACTCGTCTTTTAATCTAACGAGCTACTCAGACGCAGATTATGCAGGGTGTAAGATTGACAGAAAGAGCACCAGCGGAACATGTCAGTTCCTAGGTGACCGACTGGTGTCATGGCACAGCAAGAAACAGACATCGGTGGCCACATCCACTGCAGAAGCTGAATATCTGGCGGCCGGAAGTTGCTGCTCTCAACTCCTCTGGATCCAACAACAACTGAAGGACTTCGGCGTCATAGCCGAAGAGTCCCCGGTCTTCTGTGACAACACGAGTGCCATAGCGATAACTTACAATCCGGTTCTCCACTCCAGAACCAAGCATATCGACATAAGGCACCACTTCACCAGGAAACATGTCACGTTGAAGCATATCCGGCTGGAATACGTATCGACCGATCAACAAGTAGCCGATATCTTCACTAAGCCTCTACAGGAAGCTAAGTTCTCTCAATTCAGACTTACTCTCGGCTTAACCGACATTAGCCAGATCCTTCCTAAGGATGCTTAAAGGGAAACCGGTTCGGACAGACAAAACCGGTAGTTCCTCCTAAACTGTTGGACTTCAAATTTTCGAGTTACCTATGGAAGAACCGCCCAGTTCATCAGACAGAGTAAACCGACCGGCTACTTGATGCATGCATCAAATAACCGCATCGGGATGAACAACTGATGACTGACCGGTTCGGGAGCAGGTCATCTTAGATTATTTGAACTCCAAACAGAAGTGGAATAATTATCAGTGTTTAGAAATGTCTATTCTGAAACATTGCCCTTTCAAAGTAAAATGGTCGCGCCTAAAAAGACGTGAAGATCTTTTGATATCTTTCACAGTCCAGGCCTATGACCGACACCTAGACTGCAAACCTGCCTATTTCATGCAAAATCTCTTATCCTACAGTTAATAGATATCATCTCATTTAATACCTGGACAATAGGATGGTCCCTAAACTAGTATTTAAGTGAAGTAAACATTCACCACAACACTCACAAGACAAAAGAACATCCTCTCACTAAGGCAAAAATGTCTCAGTTTCCCAACATCCTTCAGGTTGATTTTCAATCCTGCTCAACCACAGATCAATATGAGATATATAAAATGATCAAATCTCTAGAGGAAACCGGCCTTCAGTGTTTCCTAGACGACAAACATACCATCTATCCGGAATCCGTTTTGGAATTCTTCTACCACGCAAAGGTGTTTAGGGGCACACCCCACTTTGAAACCCACATTCAATCCAAAGTGGGAGGCATTGTCTTTGACTTCACCGAACGGGACTTTGCGCGGTGTCTTAACCTGCCAAGGCACGGGATAACAGATCTAGACATTCCGGCAGATATAAAGGCCGAGGTCTCTGTCGCCTTTTCCCGGTCTGACGAACCAGTTGAAGATCACAGAGCAAAATCGCGTCTGAGAGTTGAATATCAGCTTCTAAATGATGTGATCGGCAAGAGCATCTTTGGAAGGGATGTCACAAATACCTACAGTGTCTCGAACTTCAACATGATGGCGGCTATAATCATCGGCACACCGGTAAACTGGTCCAGGGTGCTTTTTGACATCCTTATTTGGATGGTCGGCATCCGATCAGTCGGATTCATCCCCCAACTAAGCTGTCTCCTTGTGGAGCTTGGAGTCCCAACCTGTCCCGACCAAGGTTTGAACCAAGCTCAGGTGCTAACTAAAGAAGTAACCGACCCATTTTATAGGCGGTTCGAGAGAGCTTGGAGGAGAAGAAACCGCCACAACGGTGACGTCGACTCCTATGCACCCTGAGACACTCCTTCCTACACTCGGTCGTTTTGCTTCATGCACCGGGTGCATCTTTATCCAACTCATGTTTGATAATTTCGGCTTCATCCGTGTTCCTTTCGGTTTCATTTACATCTCTTTTGATTTCATGTTTCCCCTAGTTATCATTCATGCCATTTCGGCATTGTTCTATGTTATTTTCGGTCTTATCTAACTAATCTCGGTTACGTTCAAGTGCATTTAATGAGATAATCCCTAATTAATGAGATAACCCCCCAACCACCTGCACATTTAATATCCAACTACCCTGGTTACTTCCCAACTAACACCTACCTCGGGCATTGCAATCTGCCGTTTCCCCATGCACCTTGAAAAGGTAAAGATTCTTTTTCTTAATAAAACAAAACTGACAATCAATGCTTAGATTTTCCCTCCAAAACCGATCCTATATAAGGAGCCATCCTCTACTCAACTTACCACATCCAAAAGCATTAGAATATTTTTGATATCCTTTGAATCCCATCTCTCTCAATACCGACATCAGGCCTAGCCGAACTCTGGGAAACTTCCTAAGCATTGACTTCAACTCCTGCATGGGAGAGAGGAACGGAAACCCTGATCAGAAACTCATGTTTTACTCTCTCACTGAGACCGGTCTTCAACCTTTCCTTGAAGAGGCCGGCCCAATACTTCTAGAGGATGTCAAGGCCTTCTTTCGAAGCGCCTGCATCAGGGGAAAATACATCGTATCTACCGTCAGAGACCATACATTCTGGATCGATGAGGTTGAATTTGCCTCCCTATTCGGTCTACCCACTGAAGGATTCTCTGACTTTCCGACTATACAGGACCTTGCGGGATTTGAAACCGCCCAATATCTGTCGGCCACCCCTTCTCCGGTGGAACACTATGGGCCAAAAACCCAGCTTGCTAGTCACGGTCAACTACTCCTTGAAATCGTGACTCGTTCGATTCTGTGTCAATCACCGAATCAACGGTATTCTAGGAATACCTACAACCTTATGACCCACATCCTTTGCGAATCGGCCATCAACTGGTCAACGGTCATATGGGAAAACCTAAAGAATATGGTGCTGACTAAGAGAGGTCTAGGGTATGCACCGCATATCAGCAAGCTGATTCTTGGGTACCGACCAGAGTTCGGACCGGGCACACCGGCCTCTTCCTCAAACATCCTAGACAAGGATTCGGCGATAGACCGAATTTCTAGAATGTCTTTTTCATAGGCTGTACTTTCCATTATCTATGTATGCCTATTTCAATACCGAACTTTCTGTCGGTTTTCTATCTGCAATATTTATTGAATTCAATCTCATTTCAGTTTAAATGACCGTGTCTTCTTAATTCCTTTAACATTTATCTAGGTAACCAGTTACCATCTTCAAACCGCGTTCTTATCCGGTCATATAAAATTGCTTAAACTAAATTGCAAACACTCTGATTACTCAAACGAACCGGTTAGACTTAGAAACCGTACAATTAATCGGTTTCAAGAAAAAGAGTGCGTCATCAATGACATAAGCAAAAGCCTTGGAGGGAAATTTCCCGCCCATGGTTTGGCGCCCACGGTTTGCCGCTTATTTCATTTGAAAATTCCCGCCCACGGTTTGCCGCTCCCTTATTTCGAAAATTCCCGCCCATTATTGATGGGACGGTTGGGTTTCCAAACCGCATCTATAAAAGGGACTTTCAGTCATTTTATTTCATTCTCACGCGAATCTGCTTTCTCTCTCTAAGCTATCTAAAGCGGCTCTCTCTCTCTCACACATTCTCAAATTCTTTAACATGGGGCGTGATTCGGCTTTGTTCAGACTCCTATCTCAGGTGGATTTCGAGGAAATCCGGCTAAAAGGTACGTCCGAGGCGAAGGAAGTTATTGACCGGGTAATCAAAACCGGTCTGGGATATTTCCTCGGCGGTCCTCATATTATATACAAAGATGCGGTCGAAGAGTTCTTCAAAACCGCAACCATCTCCTACGATAAGATCACCGCGACTGTATGCGGTTCTGAAATAGTGCTCACCGAAGCATTGGTGGCCGAGAGCCTGCGTCTTCCGACAACCGGCCAGATTGCAACGGCAGAAATAGAGCAGGACACCTTTGAGGCGGCTTGCCTGATTCTATCGGCCACTAAAGAGCCGATCAAAGCATCCGGCAGCAAACAAATGTTGAAGCCGGAATATATCCCGATATGTGACATCTTCACAAGGGCGATCCTGGCGAGGGGAGGAAACCTCAACAACCTCACAAGAGACAAAATCAAGATGCTGATCGGTCTGATGGAGGGAAGAGAGGTCAACTGGGCAAGAGCGGTGTTCAGCAAACTAATGGATATGGTGAAACCGGATTCAAACCGGTCGTGGGGATACGTCGTGCCTCTCGGTAAGATCTTCCTCCACCTAAATCTCGACATCGGTCCCGGCGTTGCTGTCGCAGAGCGATGCCTCATCAGATCAAAGCAATTCCTTGAAAGGACGCAGCCGGCCCCCGGTTCCACAGGTGGCCGAAAGAAGAAAACCGCCAAGAAAGCTGCCCCAGCCAACGCGAAGGCCGAAGGCAAAGGAAAAGAGCAGGTAATTTTCTCAGAACCACCACAGCACACAGAAGATGAGGAGTGGGTCTCTGAGAGAACCGACACGGAGAAGACCGAGGATGATAGAACGGTCAATGAAGACGGTTCGGCCCAGAGCCCCAATGATGCCGCACCAAACACCAACCCTGAGACCACCGAGGGTGGAGAAGAGGTTGATAAAGAAGCCGATGATGAAGGCGGCAACACAGAGAGGGAGGAGGCCGAAGAAGTAGAGGCCGATAGGATAGCTAGGAAACTCCTTCAAGGCGTCAGAAGAAGAGCCGAGTCGGTTGAAGAACTATACCTGGAGTGGCACGAGCACCGGTTTGGTACACCGTATAGAGAAATCCTACCGGGCCACACAGACGAGCAATGCCTCAACAGACTAGAGGAAGTGGAGGACCTGATGATGAACATTACAAACTCCAACACACTTCAAGAGGTACAACACCGAACTTGTCTCTTGTTACCGAAGGTCCAACTTCGGAAACTAAAAACACGTATCCGGAACATTACGGAGGAGCTCAGCACGATGGAAACGGTGGACACCGTAGCGCCGCGGGTGTTAGCAAGGCTTGAAAAAGCCAAAGGGGAACTAATTCAAGAAATCGAGCGGCTGGAAGCCATATGCAGCCGAATGCAAGTACCGGTCTATACTGCTCCCGAGATCGAAAGGTTTCCGGCTAACTGCCCAACACCTCCAAGGGAGAATGCGGCATCGATAGAATCAAGTGAAAGAGCCGATCCCAATCTTACCGAGCAATCACCTCCCCCACAACCGGAAGTCCCCGTTTCAGACTTCACTAAAGAATGGGTTGAGGACCGACTTCAAAAGCTTGAAGCATTCACATCGGAACGGATTGATGACCGTATCCAAGAGTTCGATGACAAAGCGGTTCAACCATTCAAAGATAGACAACAAAGAATATTGGACTCGGCCCTCAAGTTCACCGACGTCACAAGGAATCTTCTGGAAAGAAATCAGGAACGGCTCTCAGAAATCGGCGAAGATATGCGGGAAGAAGCGGTTCAGCGCGATAAATGTGTTCAGCGAACTGCAATTCTGGAGGACGTGACCTCCGATTTAAAGAAAGATTTCGACCGGCTTGAGAGAGAAATCGATCAACGGTTGACTGTGATGAGTGATGATCTGGTCGGCACGACACTTAAACGGGTCTCCGAACTCGAGAAGACAAATGTGGGTCTCGTGGCCGAACTAAAGGCGCTCTCTGAACAGGTTGCCGAACTGCTAAAGGCAAAGGTGAACGCGGATGCCGCGGCTATAGCGGCCGATGCTGAGACGGCTAAAAGGATCCAGGATGCGCTGGATGCCGAAGCAGGTAAAGAGAAAGAGGCACCGCGCTCTTCTCAGCTCACCGAAGCGGAAAAAGAAGCCGAGCGACTTCGAATTGCAGAGGCTATGTACCCAGGGTTTGCTGAGAAAGTAGCCACTCATGCTGCGGAGGATGCCGCACGGTTGGAAAGGGAAGCACGGAGGCTGGACGGCTTCGCTAAGGAAAACAAGAAGAAGAAGAAGGCCGCCTCCGCCTCAGCGCCGAAAAAGCGGAATAGGGAGGCTCCTAAGAAGGAAGCCCCTAAGAAGGTTCAAATTGCCGAGCTGCTCAATGAGGTCTCTGAACCGGTCATCACGAGTGCATCGCAGCAGGCCGACCAAGTCGAAGATGAAGTCGAAGAACAACTGCGGTCCCGGTCTACAAGACGACGATCTTCCGAACCGACCGGTCAACATCAACCGAAGAAAAAGAAGAGCTTATATGACTTCACGGACTCTGAATAGGGACTATCTTTCCTCTTATTGCCTTAGTGCTTTTATATATATTTTGTCTCTTTCGGTTATCTATATATATATATAAAGTTACTTTTTGAAACCGGTCATCTTTTGCATTTCTACTTAGTTTTGATAATTTTAAATAAAATAATCAAAAAGGGAGAAATTGTTAAGATAAAAGATAAAGACTCTTCCAAAATTTTTCTCAACATTTTTCGAAAATTTCTCCCAAGTCAGTTTCAAAAATCCGGCCAAACAAAACAACCGGCCTACGGTTGCAAACTTACATGATTTTGATAATTTTAAATAAAATAATCAAAAAGGGAGAAATTGTTAGATAAAATAAGACCGGTTCAAATAAACCTAACTTAAATAAACTTTCCATGCAGGAATAAGGAACCGAACCGGAACCGGCTAAAGAAAACTAACCGGTCAAGCTAGTAAACCGACCAAGAGTATTCGGAACGTGACCGCACAAAGAAAGGATCGGTCAAAGCTTAAAACCGGAATCATCAAACAGCCGATCATCCACAAGGCAAAGGAATAACCGGAAGAAGTCCAGTTACATTACTCATACCAAAAGCCATTCGGTTAAGTCAAATGACCGACCAGTACAAGAAGACAATTCGGGTATCTGTTGAGAACGACATCAAAGGAACAGACTGAACACTTCCATATTCATGCAAGTCTGAGGAAAGACTGTAGGCTGCAGAAGACAGTACTACCGGATCTTTCCACTTCGGGATAAGACAGAAAGGAAATCTTCCAAGTACAGACAACTGTCCAACAGACAGTGTCTATATCAAGTAAAAGACAAACCCGGCAGGCTTGTCTTACACACCGGAAGAACAGACCGACAGGTCTGAGACAATACCAGGTCTGAGGTTGACCATCAGGTCTGAGGAAATGACCGCATGTCTGAACCTCTGAAACACTGAATCACTGCACCTCTGCTCAGCCAATCAGATTCAAGGAAGTGAAATATCATCGTTGGCATATTTCACCTATAAAAGGAGGCAGTTGAAGAAGAGTAAATGCGGGACAACAAGGGACATACATTGGGATAACGAGCATTAAGAGCATTTACTACAAGTGATAAGAGTGTGTTGTTTTAGAAAGCCTAAGTGTTGAAAGTAAGAGTGTGCTTTTACAATTTCGGTGAAAACTGTAAGAGTGTTATCGAGCAGGAAATAAGTCTCGATCGGTTTGTACTTGTATTCCTTAGTGAATATCCTTCTCGCGGTTTCGAGAGAAGGGGTGACGTAGGAGTGTTATCTCCGAACATCCATAAAATCTGTCTTGCTATTTACTGTTTGCCGGTTTCATTACGTAACCGATCTATACCACTGTAATCGACTTAATCCTATCCAAGCCGAATTTCCAAGTTACCAAAGCCGACCCATCAAACTTCAAACCTCCATTATACAATACCGTTTCTGCCTATCATACAAGCGTGCCGCTTCAACCTGAAAGCAAACCTCTTCCGCGCTTGAATCTAGTTCAAGGGTTTGTGACAGGTTGTGTAGTATTGAAACCCCGGTGTTAATCTCTAATCGGATTAACCACCACCCTTCGAGTGTGAACCGCTAACCGGTCCAACCCCCGGTTCCCCAGCGGCGATCTAGATCCTAACAACAGATATATAGGGGACCAACAAGACCAATGATAATTGACAACGATGTAAATGCAAGTTATGCGGGTTTAACATTGTTTGAGAATTATTTATACTTACTAACCCGCTGAAACTTGTGTTATTGTAGTTCTTATTTATAATTGACTCTTTGAGGATAAAATTTGGTGCGACGACCCTAAGGTTAGAAGTGAACAAACTTAAGGACCAAATACCTGCAAAATTAAAAAGAGTTGTTGTACATTATTAGAAAATAGGAAGATGATGTAAATGATACCATTTGTTTACATTGTAACATTGTTTGGTTGATACATTATATATGAAATTAATTTTAAATTAATAGCATTTGTTTATATTGAAAATTACTTTGAATGTTTGGTTTGTTGGGACATGACCATGTCCGGAAAAATGTTATATACATTATATTGAAAATTATTTTAATAGTAATTTAACTTGAACTTTAAATTTATCTAGAAGTGTTAGGGAACAAATGTTAGGGAACAAATGTTCCTAGACATGACTACAGACTTGACTAAGGGAGGGAAATGTTCCCAGACATGGCCACGAAAATGACCATGTAAGAGAACAACTATTCCCAGACATGACCACGGACTTGACCATTTAAGGGAACAAATGTTCCTGGACATGACCTCGGACTTGACCATGTAAGGGAACAAATATTCCTGGAAATGACCATGTAAGGGAACAAATATTCCTGGACATGACCATGTAAGGGAACAAATGATCCAAGACATGACCATGTAAGGGAACAAATGTTCCTGGACATGACCACAGACACGACCGTATAAGGGAACAAATGTTCCCGGACATGACCATGTAAAATGATCCAAGACATGACCATGTAAGGGAATAAATGTTCCCGGACATGACCACGGACATGACCGTATAAGGGAACAAATGTTCCTGGACATGACAACGGACTTGACAATGATAGGGAACAAATATTCTCTACATGAACACGGACTTGACCATGTAAGGGAACAAATGTTCTCACACATGACTACGGACTTGACCATGTAAGGGAACAAATGTTCCTGAACATGACTATTTACAGGAACATTTGTTCCCTAACACTTCTGGATAAAGTTAAAGTTAAAGTTAAAATTTTCATACAATTAATACAACTACTATTAAAGTGATTTTCAATATAATGTATACAACATTTTCATACAATTACTACTTTCGTTAAATGTTGTCCCCATAAGTATTATCTTCTGGAAATGTTTGAGAGGACAAAAGTGATGTGAAAGAATATTGAGTCGAGACTGGATCATTTCATTGTTGTTGCTGTTGTTGTTGTTGTTGTTGTGTTGAATCCCACATTATTCATGTTGTTGCCTTATTTTTTTTCTTTTGACCCCTTTGTTCATAACTCTTTCGATTATAGTTTGTTTACGTTTGGTTGGTGGTCAACCTCTAGCCCTTACTCTCACGAGAGAGTGGATCAATTGTGTTGGTGTAGAAGGTGTTGGTACAGAAGGTGTATGTGCAGAAGGTGTTGGTGTAGAAGCGTATATTGTCGAATATGTAATGAACTTTTCCTTCACTTCTTTCACCACTTCAGCCAAAAAAGAAGTATTATAATCAAATTGAGCTGCAATCTGTCGGATCTCTTGCATCATTGGAGTAAGATAGTTATAGTGATTTATTTCAATGTCACCCATATCAGAATCATAAATGTTATTGATAGTTTGATAACCTCCTTTCAAATCTCTGTGCCAGCGGTCCAAGATATAATTAGCCAACACCATATTCTCCTTTATTCTTCTCAAAACCGCCAAAATATTTGTACACAGGAGTCCTCTGTCCTAAAAAAATTTACATTGACAGTTTTCAGAACATTTCGTCTGTGTGAATTTTACCTTTACAGAAATATCTCTTCAATTTTCTCCATCATGACCTTGTATGGTCTCCACCACTCCAAATGTAGTTGTTGTCCCCTCGTCTTCAAGTATGGTGGTGTTGCAGAACATCAATCCTTTCACCTTATTCTGGAAAAATATAAAAATATCGTTTGTATATATACACTATAAAATTGTTTTTCCAATGAATACCCACTCACAATTGGAATAGTCGAATTATAAGAACATTAAAGTTTAGACATTCCATCACCTTAAAAGAACATTTCAGTTTAGGTTAAAAATCAAATTACAATTTAGGTTAAAAATAACATTACATTAATGGTGATCTTGGTAGTGAACTTCACGGTGGTCTTCTTCTCGCTGGTCTTCTTCGCGGTAGTCGTTTTCTAGGTCTCTGCTTCGAAATGAGTTTCTCATTGAGAGAGAAATCTAACGCTCGTATTTTGAACTCTTTTCAATAGAAAAATGTTTTGATTTAATCATAGTCTTGGCTATGATTTGATCAAAACAGAAGAAAAGCACGCTCTTTTATTTTTTATTATTAATTTTAATTTTATCTCTCATCCATCTACCACGACTTTTTTTTCCACGGTGGCAGCTAGGTGAGGCGTCGCTGAAGGTTGCTGCCCCAGCGTCGGTCTCCCTATCCTTCAACCTATATTATTTTATCTTATAATATATGCTCTTTATCCTTAAAAAAATATTAATGGTATTTTTGAAAAAAAATATTATACATATAAAATGTCATTATTGTAATTTTATATATTCAGGGTGGGCATATAATTATTTTTTTCAAATTCCCGTCAATATCTTCCGGTTTTTCCTCGATTCTTCTTAGATATCTGTTCAAAATGGAAAAAATCTTCTAGTTAGAACAGTTTTAAATTGCTATTCCTATTTAGGAAGAGCTCTCAATATTAAAATTTGTATTTAAAAAATTGAAGGTATCTGTTTAATTCCTATTTAACACATTAAATTGAACTAGTCAATTTAGAAAATTTTAATTATCTCAAATTTCTTCTTATTTTTATATATGTTTCTCAGCACAACATTCTTCTTCCTCACGTTCTCTTTTTATTAATTTATTTTTATTAATAAAATACTATCTTTATTAGCAAGAAAACAAAAAAAAAAGTTTCTAATCAGCTTCCAAATAAAAAAATTGGAAAACATTTTAAAAAGTTCATCAAAACTCAAAACATCCACCTACAAGAAACATTCTAAATGAGAATGTCAAAGGATAAGAACACATTATTAGTATTATTTGACTCATTAAAGAGAGCATGCTTCATGCCTTAATTTGATTGTGTGGGGGGTTAGGTGTTATTCAATTCAATTAAATTGATAAAAAAAAAAATATTATTGTTGTACACATCTATAGATATAGAACTCACCACATTTCATTATAAATAGAAAGAACAATGGATTCATCTCCAACCCACAACATTTTATTATCTTTTCTTATAACTACAATCTCATTAATATAAAAATGTCTAGCTGCGGAGGAAACTGTAACTGTAGCGGTTCATGCAAGTGTGGTAACGGGTGGGTAACTCAATTTAGTCATGTGTTCGGGGTGCGGGAAAAAAATGTTAATTGTGTTTATATGTTTGAATTGCAGATGCGGGATGTACCCTGACTTAGGCGAAACCACCTCAACTGCGGCCATCGTGGTTGGCGTAACCCCTCTTAAGATGTATTTATCTTAGTTTTTTTATAATGTTTATTTATTTATTGAACTACATTGAGATTTATTAAGAAAATTAATGACATCTAAAAATAATATATGCAGGAACACTGAGGGTTCAGAGACAAACTCTGGAACAGAAGGAAGCCATGGCTGTAGCTGCGGATCCAGCTGCAGGTGCAACCCCTGCAACTGTTGATCATCATCATCACGGTTCATCATTATCATATCATCATCATGTGTGACTAAGAATTATGTTTTTTTTTAAATAAAACAGACATGAGACATTGAGATGAGTCAGGTATCCTCTTGTGATTCTAAGCTCTCTCTTTGTTACTCATCTTCCCTATCTGGATTGATTGTATAAAACAATTGTATATATGGTATGTTATAATAATATAGCTTGTGAAATTATCTTATGGTAAAAATGAAATGAAATTTTGTGAACATAAAAGTTTAACAAATAATAGTTAAAAAGTATTGAATCATTTTTAAATGGTGAATCAATTCCCCACTACAAGAATCATGACTTTAGGGGTCAATACTTTTTACAAGAGAGATTCAAACAAAAAAAACCCTCAAATTAGCTAGGGCGAGAATAAACCCAAGTAAAAAAAATTAAAATTTGAACCAAACAACATATAAACAACATATGCAAGAAGCGAAGAATGCTTTAGATAAGGTAAAAACAACACAGTCAAAAAAACAAAATTTAAACAAAATAAAAATAGCGAAGCAGATTCAAACAACAATAAAAAGCACTCAAAATAGTGAACCCATATCCCAACATGTGGCGACTAGATTATACACGAGCAAAAAAAAAAAAAAATAACCGACTTAAGAATCGATTCAATACTTTCGAACTTCGATAAGAGAATAAGAAGATGTTAGAAATCTTGTCTTGAAAAATAACAGAAATATATATATAAATTGTGTTACAAATAGATGAAATAAATAAAATATATGAAAAACAATATCACCGAATAAATTGTTGATTCGAGGCATGTGCTTAGCACATTTCCCTTAAAACAGTTCCACCGTCTCCCCATGTGCTAGAGCTTATCACAGATGGCTGTCTCCCAGGGTACAACGAATCTAGTAGTGATTCAGCACCGAAATCACTACACAACGAGCTTGATAAAGTACCTGAACTATCACCGGGTTTCAACGGAAAAATCGAACACAGAACTCGAAGAACACTCACAAAACAAGAAGAAGACTTTTGGAATTCTAGAGTGAGAAATAATGAAAATGAAGAAGATGTTTTTGATTAGAGATGAGAGGTCTTATATCGTTGAAAGTTAAACCATTAAATAAAATCATCATTTGATCCAACGGTTGGCATTGTCTGCCTCTTCATTACCTTAACGTTTTTCTCTTTATTATAGAGTAATTGTTTGCCAAAACAATTAAGGCATTTACAATTTAATACTAACATTACATGGTTTTCTAATTTGTTAATAATAATATAAATTATCATAACAAATAATAATAATAATAACAAACTCATGTAAGTTACACTACAAATTAACAACATTTTGTTAATTGGTCATCAAGGCATTTTAGATCAATTAATTTAAATTAATTGATTTAAATTATACATTTGGATCAAATTTCACCCTTTAATTCACGTTTGAATTTCATGTAAATTTGATTTGATTTTATTATCCATGTTCTAATTTCCATTCATTAATGGAATTTATAGAACTAGTTTAAAATTCCAACAATCCCCCACATTAATGGAAATTGAAAGATTAACCCGGTGAAAGGTTCAACAGTTGAATTTTACATAGGATAGGTAGGTGTAACCCTTTGAACCTTCCCTTGTGAAAGCATATAACTTTACTAGCTGATTAGTAGACTCGATGTCCTTGAACTATTCTGCCTTTTGTGTAAACAATTACACACTTTCACATAGAATTCTCCCTGATACATGTCAAGCTCTCATGGATGTGTCCATTTTGGCCATGGAACACGCGCCTGGTTCTGTGAGAGGGTCTAGAATTGAGCCGTGCAATTCTTTCGAAGTGGCCCCACTTCTCCCTCACATAGGTGATCTCTTTGCTCACAAAGAATCATTAAAAGCGATATGCTTATCCTCGTCAAAATATATATTGTTTCGTTATAGGATTAATCCTCAACAATAACTTTCCAAGTCAGTACAATTAGGTTGTCCCATTGAACCTAGTTCTTGGGATCTCCAGTCTGCATAGGTTGGGTTTTCCTTCATACCAACTTATAGTAGGCTAATGTCTTAAAAGACTTCAAACTATCTCTCTATTCAATAATCTGATTTGTGGATCCACAATGTTATCTTTGACTTACATAGTCAAATTTAATAACTCCGTTAGAGAGTATAGTATAATGACATATTGTCTAAGACGTGTATGTCTAGACTTGTCACTGACTCTAAGCTTGTCCAATTTCTAATTACTATCATAATTATTAGAAATTTATGTTGGTACATTCTTAGTTAACATTGGAACATCTTCTAATAAGAAGCATAGTCATTCGTATATGCTTATTATTTAATTTTTTATGAAAATATTGTTTACTTGGCTAACTAGTAGACAGAATGTCTTTGAACTATTTTGCCTTCGTGTAAACGATTATATATTTTACATAAAAATATTTTATTTTTCGACATAAGTCAAAAATATAGATTATAACGTTTAATCTATCCATCATAAATTTCTTAGAAGATTTCCATACGTAGATTGCAATTCTAAGTGTAAACATATTCACTTTAAGACGTAAAGTCTTTCATTTAATAATATCAATATATCATTTGATAACAACATGATATTTCGTTTAGTGCAATTCATATCCTTTATGGATTTAATCATTTTTATCGTAATTTCCAACGATAAAAATATCATACAAAAGACACGTAATGAAATAATTTTCATTGTCTTCATGATATATATAATTGTCACATCCACTTTTTAATAAAAGTATGATCAAATTTTCATATCATTATTATAAAATTTGTTATAAGTCATATCAAGACTTTATAAACTTTCTTTTTCATTTATTTCATAAAATATTTTTGAAGACATTGGTTCTTCAAAGTTCTATGAAAATAATGTCAAAATATGACACGTCTCTTGATTTCAACATCCTCAAATCTAAAATATCGATTTGAACACCAACTCAGCAAATATAAACAAGACATTTTCTTGTTATTTTCTTTCTTTTTTGTAAAGTTGCGCAACTTTATCTTTTATAGAGAACATATTTCTCTAACAATAAATTATCTTTTTATTTATCATAATATACACAATTATTTTTGTGTTATAATCAATAAAAATATTTGCCCCCACATTCGTGTTGGTACCATTTTTTAAATCACACACTTATATGATTTAAATCAATGATTTTCTAATCAAGAAATTGTCACACAATTCTCTTACAAATTTCTTTTGTTATACTTATCATACAATGAATAATATAACTATATCATAAATATTTAATTGAATAAAATACAATTTCTATACAAGAGATTAGAATGTTTATTCATATATAAATCATTCTTCACATAATCTCTACATAAGAAATTAAAATATTTAATCAATTAAAATATTTATTTCAACACTTAATTTCTATAAAAGAAATTAGAATATTTAATCAAATAAATATTCACCATATCACATGATTTATACAAAATAAATCATAATGTTTCAAGCATCTTTGACCGAAGTCGCTTAAACATTTATTTCCGGTTGCACGTTTGCATCCCGGAATATCGGCACGTTTGCCACATTATTCTCAAATCAAACAATACTTTGCTTGTAATTATTTGATTTCAAAATTATCAAATATATTTAAACCAAAATTAATATATCCATATATATGATATTATATATTATTCTTCTTTCATTTTAGTCACCACGATGACAAAACAACTATAATATATATATAGTCAATAACATAGAAACGTAATATAAATAATATGTCATATATATTCTTAAACAAATATATATACAACTTCATTTATCATTAAAAATACCGTTTAAAAAATACATAATAATTAATTAGAATATTAATTATTACACTTAATTAGAATGTTGATCATTTATCTTTAATCGAATATAAAACTAACTAATTATAAAAATAAATATTCATGTCATCAATTATTCGTTTCTTAATTAATTAGATGACCTTTAACATTCTATAAGAAATCTTTGTCAATCAAAGAACACATGATTTGTGACAAATTTCAAAATTATCTATAAAAATAAAATAGATAGAAAACAAATCTTAATTTATATATATATATATAAATTTCTAGATAATCATACTTAATATGAATAACATGAATCATCTTTATATTAGCTAATATGCATGATTTATATTAATAATCAATTAGCACATAATTAAATTAAATATAACTACAAATATATTTCATATCTTAATCGAAGCACTTACATTGCCATGTTTTGAACAATAATCGACGTTAAACGACTATGCATGCTCAGAATACATCTGAGTAGATTATTTTCATCAAGGCAATTTTTGCGAAGACAATTTCGACTAACATAGTCGTGTCTTTTTAAATGCATGATTATAATAAGTTCTAAAACAAATAACTTATTTAATCTCATTATACATATGACCTTCATTTTCTGTCATTATGAATCACATAATTTCTATAAAAAAATTATTAGGATACCCAATTCATTTCATAATTTCTACATAAGAAATTATAATGATTTCAACCTTCATGATTAATGTCATTTAGACAAATCATATTATATATTTATATATATATTTTATAAAAATCATTATGAACCCATTAATCTCATAATTTTTACACAAGAAAATTATAATGATTTTTACATCAAGACTCATGTCTGATTTCTACCAAGAAATCATTGACTACCCATTCATCTCATAATTTCTACACAAGAAATTAGAATGGTATCAACATCAATGACTTTAACAAGTCTGATTTCTACTAAGAAATCATTGACAATCTCATTCATCTCATAATTTCTACACAAGAAATTAGAATGGTATCAACATCAATGACTTTAACAAGTCTGATTTCTACTAAGAAATCATTGACAATCTCATTCATCTCATAAATTCTACACAAGAAATTGGAATGGTTTTTAACATCAATGACCATAGTCATTTTAGTAGATCTGATTTCTACAAAAAGAAATCAAATTATCTCATTCTCATAATTTCTACACAAGAAATTGGAATGGTTTTTAACATTAATGACCATAGTCATTTTAGTAAATCTGATTTCTACACATGACCTCCATTCCTCACGCACCATTGTGTCTGAACTTTAAACCACTGCACCAATGCGCCATTTCATTGTTCTACCGCTTTTATGACCTTTTGTCTTCTTTCTAGAGACAACTTATACTTCATATTTGACTAGACTCTGTCAATCAATAAATATACACATTTAAAACGATAACTTATTACCATAATAAAATGTAATATATAAAACAATGTATATAAATAAAGATATCATCTCTCTTTATTTATTAAATCATCCTACCATATTCTTATTAATTATATTGCTTAATTAAAAAAAAAGGTATATATCATAATTAATTTTTTCAAACTGAAACCATATGTTTCAATTATAATTAATTTTAACACCATAAATTTTATAAAAATTGAAAGCTAACATATTAGTTACTTTCTTATTTTTATTCATTATTATTAATAATTTTAATAACCAACAAACATTTATTTAAAAATAAAATAAATTATTGTTTTCTAATTTATTTTCTAGAAAACTTTTGTATAATAAATATACATCATTTTTCTTTAGAATATTAGCTTATAAAGGTAAGCTTTCATACAAATAATATTAATAATAATTAACATTATATATATATATATACAATAAAGACTTATCTTTGTAGATTTTTCTATTCCTTTAGATTAACAACTTTATCTTGTCGAAATAATCGATCATCTGGTTTATAACATCATAACTCATATTCCTGAAACATCAAAGACAAAAATTTCGATGGCACAAGCTACTAAATAACTTAGCACATGAAACTGTTTTAAGATTGTTAGAAATCTTGTCTTGAAAAATAACAGAAATATATATATAAATTGTGTTACAAATAGATGAAATAAATAAAATATATGAAAAACAATATCACCGAATAAATTGTTGATTCGAGGCATGTGCTTAGCACATTTCCCTTAAAACAGTTCCACCGTCTCCCCATGTGCTAGAGCTTATCACAGATGGCTGTCTCCCAGGGTACAACGAATCTAGTAGTGATTCAGCACCGAAATCACTACACAACGAGCTTGATAAAGTACCTGAACTATCACCGGGTTTCAACGGAAAAATCGAACACAGAACTCGAAGAACACTCACAAAACAAGAAGAAGACTTTTGGAAATCTAGAGTGAGAAATAATGAAAATGAAGAAGATGTTTTTGATTAGAGATGAGAGGTCTTATATCGTTGAAAGTTAAACCATTAAATAAAATCATCATTTGATCCAACGGTTGGCATTGTCTGCCTCTTCATTACCTTAACGTTTTTCTCTTCATTATAGAGTAATTGTTTGCCAAAACAATTAAGGCATTTACAATTTAATACTAACATTACATGGTTTTCTAATTTGTTAATAATAATATAAATTATCATAACAAATAATAATAATAATAACAAACTCATGTAAGTTACACTACAAATTAACAACATTTTGTTAATTGGTCATCAAGGCATTTTAGATCAATTAATTTAAATTAATTGATTTAAATTATACATTTGGATCAAATTTCACCCTTTAATTCACGTTTGAATTTCATGTAAATTTGATTTGATTTTATTATCCATGTTCTAATTTCCATTCATTAATGGAATTTATAGAACTAGTTTAAAATTCCAACAGAAGATACAAACAACAACAAAAGCCGTCAAAGATCATATCCAAACAACATGTGATGGCTTCAAAGTCCCAAATCCAAACATAGTTTTCAAGCATCCCGTGAAAATCAATTCAGCAAAGGAAACATAATTGTAGGTCAAAGATATACAACAATTATACATTACACAATCAAGAAATTAAATTAAAAAAATTGAATCTAACTATCCCAAAAGACATTTAACCTATAATTACAATATCCTCATGACTTTTTATTTTATTTTCTCTGTATGTATAAGTAAAACAAGAATAATTACGAGATAAGTCTGTTAATTTAAGAGATGTCGATTCTTGCATGCAGGGACGGATCCAGGATTTAAAGTTGGGGTGGGCTAAAATTTAATGTAATAAATTATATATATATTAAAAATATTATAATGTTTAAATAAGTTGGGTAAGAAAATCATCATTTATTTTATTGTGAAGTTTTGTCTTCACCTCCTTCATTGTTGAAAATATTCGCTCAGTAGTAGTATTAAAACATGTAATTTGCATGTCAAAACAATAATCAATTTAATCAACATAATATAAAATTTTGATCACTCACTCTCAATTGTTAACACAACTTAACAAGTGTAAAAACCTTCAAATTTGGCATCACACCAAGTTTATGATGTACCAATTCATATTTTAACGTTAATAATATTTTGATCGGTAAAATCATCAAGGTAAAATTTCTTGCAAACTTACAAATATCATCACTATTAAATGAGTCGATGATTTTTTTGGGTCTAAAGATTTAATAAGAGATGAATTTTAGATTGTAGAGACCGTAGGTGTAGTTGGAGAACCTTTCCTAATTTGGCGATTTATCTTTTTTAAGAATGAAGATATCAATGTCTTTCTTTTCTTTGCAGCATATTGATGTTCTATTGTTTATATACATAATTTTCAAAATTCAATATTTTATTGAACAATTGAATATAAGGTTGAAAAAAATTACAAAAACTCAAGTAAACATTTTATCGAAAAATTAGAGTACGATGATGAAAAAGTGAAAGAAAAAATTAAGTAATTCTAAAATGATATATTCTCAAAATTCTACAATATCAAACATACATAAAATTTATAAATTTCATATACAAAATTAAATTAACGATTATTCAAATTAAGAACAGGAAAATTATGAAGAGAATTACAAAAAATACAAATAAAGATAAAGGGATTTTACCTATTCTGGAATTAAAAATATAAATATGAGAATTTTGATGAAATAATTAGAGAATATAAAATTAGTAGAATAAAATATAAGATATGGTAAAATTAGGAAAGAAGATATATGAAAAGATTAAGGTATATATTGTTAATATACATATAAATGTTATATTTTATTATATTATATATATTTTTCAATTTAAAACAAATTAAAGATTAAGGAGGATTTTTTTTTCAGGGGTGGGCTTAAGCCCACCTCAGCCCTAGGGTAAATTCGTCCCTGCTTGCATGTACCTTGTTAAGTTGGAACAACGATTTGAGGATCAACAGGTGAAGATTCATTATCCACCACTGGATTTTCTCCAGTATGAACTTCTTCTTGGAAGCCTAATTAACTTGGATCGATCATAATTAGTGGGCTTTACAGATTTAAAAGTACGTTCGCCAAGAACCTTAATCAATCAAATCATCTCGATGATGAACTTTTTTTTCAAGCAAAAACTTGACAATTAAGGCTTCTTGTTCTTTGTGCTAGAACTTGTTGTGAATTAAGAATGTATTTTTAGTGTAAGATTACAATCAAGCATGAATTCATACAAAATAAATAAAAGAAACTAAAAATTAGAATATGTAAAAAAATTTAATACAATTAATAGCTAGAAAATAAAAATTAAGGGACTCAAGTATATTACTCTTTGTTTTTAATTTTAGAGTATTTAATACATTCTCTCAAACTAAATGGGGAGGCACACACCATGAGTTTGTATGTAATAAAACAAATCGGGTTAACACAAGTCCTTTAGTGAGGATATCACCAATTTGATCATTAGTAGGTATGTATTATATGAAAATAGATTTCTGAGCAACTCGTTCACTAACGAAGTGATAATAAATTTGTATATGTTTCGTACGAGCATGAAAAACTGGATTGGTTGAGATAAATGCAGCACCAATATTGTCACACCATAGAATGGGAGATTGAGGTGGGGAGATGCAAAGTTTACCTAGAAAGGATTGGAGCCAGATGAGTTCAGTAGTGGCATGAGCTAGAGCTTAGACTCGGTACTAGATCGAGCAACGAACTATTGTTTCTTTGAATCCAAGAAATAAGATTGTCACCAAGAAATATGCAGTAGCCAGTTATGGAGCGGCGATATTCCGGACAACTAGCCCATTCGGAGTAAAAAAAGGTAGATATATTGAGATAAGATGATGGACGAATGAGAAGTCCATGACGAAGATAGCGGAGTATTATTTTTACTGCAGACCAATGAGTGGTGATTGAAAGAATAGGGAGAATCTTATTTTATTTTCTTCATCTTTACATCAGGGAATATCCAATATATATACATTATAAAAGATTAATAAGGAAACTAATAATATAATAACGATATTATTTTATATGCCTAATATAAAATTATATTCATAATCTATTCACATATATTATTTTATATTCCTAATATAAAGATTATTTCCATAATCTATCACACCTCCGCAGTCGAAACGGGAGCTTTGCAAACGCTAAGACTGGCCCGAAAATCATCAAATAAAATCTTAGGCAGACCTTTAGTAAAAATATCTGCAATTTGGTATCGGGATGGCACATGCAAGACACGAACTTCACCCCGTTGGACTTTCTCACGAACGAAGTGAATGCCCATTTCAATATGTTTAGTGCGCTGATGTTGTACCGGATTACTAGAGAGGTAAATAGCACTAACATTATCGCAATAAACTAAGGTTGCCTGTGTAACCGAGCATCTGAGTTCTAATAATAAGTTTCGGACCCAACATGATTCCGAGACAACATTTGCAACCCCTCTATACTCTGCTTCAGCACTAGACTTTGACAAAGTAGGTTGCCTTTTAGAAGACCAAGAAATCAAATTATCTCCAAGAAAGACACAATAACTTGATATAGATTGACGAGTATCAGGACACCCGCCCCAATCAGCATCCGTATAAGAAATAAGGGAAGTAATAGATGATTTGTATAACTGCAAACCATAATCAGCAATGCCCTGAATATAACGGGTGATTCGTTTTAAGGCATTCATGTGAGCAACTTGAGGAGCATGCATAAACAAGCAAACTTGTTGTACAACATAAGAAATGTCCAGACGAGTGAATGTCAAGTACTGTAACGCCCCACATAAAGAACGATAAGAGGTACAATCTCCATAAGAAATGCCGAATTGAGTGCTCATCTTTCCTTTAGAATCAACAGGAGTGGAAGCTGGATTATAATCTTTCATACCTGCTTTCTTAATAATGTCATGAGCATATTTCGTTTGAGACAAGAACAAACAATTCTTGTGTCGGGTAACAACAATGCCTAAGAAATAACTCAAAGGACCCAAATCTTTCATTGCAAATTCAGTGCTAAGTTGAGAAATGACATATTTCCGAAGGGACTCTAAAGAAGCAGTGAGCACAATATCATCAACATAAAGAAGAATGTAAGCAGTGTCATGATCATGGTGATAAATGAATAAAGAAGTATCCAATTTGCTGTGATTAAAGCCAATTGATGCAGCAAAATCAGCAAAACGTTGATACCAAGCGCGGGGTGCCTGTTTCAAACCATAGAGAGACTTTCTCAAAAGACATACATGATCAGGACGAGCCGGATCTTTAAACCCCAAAGGTTGATACATGTATACTGTTTCATTCAAGTTTCCATGTAAGAAGGCATTCTTCACATCCAATTGATGAATAGACCAAGACTTGGATAAAGCAATGCTAAGAACCATCCGTATAGCAGCCGGTTTCACAACCAGACTGAAAGTTTCATCACAATCAATCCCTTTTCTTTGAGTTTTCCCATCACCAACAAGACGAGTCTTATGTCTCTCAAAAGAACCATCAGATTTCATTTTATGCCGAAAAATCCAAAGCGAACAAATAATATTTACATTAGACGGACGCGGAACTAAGGCCCGAGTACCATTGTTAATAAGCGCATCATATTCTTCCTGCATAGCAATTTTCCAATTATGGTCACGTAGAGCATGTACGAGATTTTTTGGAATGGGTGATACAAAGGTAGAAGTGTGAAGAGAGTGGTCTTGGTATTTTTTATTGGGTTTGATAATTCCATGACGACTACGAGTGGCCATAGGGTGAGGGTGGGATGCTACAGGAGAAGGAGGAGTGGGAGAGTTTGAAGACTCGTTCGCAGGGTGAGTGTGAGATGTTATGGGAGAAGGAGAATTGTGGGGGGTGGTTGTGGGTTGGTGTTGGTACTCAGGTGTGGTGAGAATTTGATGCAAGAGATGGGTGTTAAGGGCACCTGAATCATCACTCAAAAAATCGTATGGTGGCATGGATGCATGACAGAGAATAGTGCGAACAATATTATTGATTGTTTTTATTTTTCTTTCGGCCTTGCCATTTTGAGGAGAGGTATAAGGACAAGAAAGACGGAAAGTCATACCATGTTGGTGACCGAATTTTTCAAAACGAACATTTTTAAATTCAGTACCAATGTCACATTGGAATGCCTTAATTTCTCTCTCAAATTGAGTACGAATATATGTTTGAACACGAATAAATAACTTATAGACTTGAGACTTAGAAGAGATCGGAAAAGTCCATACAAAATTCGTGTAATTATCAAGAAAGAGAACATAATACTTATGGCCGAGAGAACTAGGAATAGGGGATGTCCACAAATCACTGTGTATAATGTCAAATGGCATAGTAGTGTGAGACATAGAATCGGGAAAAGGCGATTTTATTAATTTACCCAAATGACAAGAATGACAAACATGTTTAGCCTTAGGACATTGAATGAAATTACTACTACGCAATGAATTTAAAATTATATTTCCCGGATGACCAAGACGGGAATGCCATATATTTGGATAAATAACTGAAAAAGTTGACGGTGTGAAAGAAGAGAAAACTTGACGATCTGTGAGAAAAGGGTAGAGATTGCCACTACTATTACATCTCACTTGTTTGCTCCCCGTCTACAAGTCCTTCACAGTAAACCCAAAAGGATCAAACTCAATGGAAACATTATTATCAATAGAGAATTTCCTAACAGAGATGAGATTTTTAACTAGTTTTGGAACATGAAGGACATTTTTTAGTTGAAGTGTGTTTTGGTGTAGAGATTTGTGACCATAACCATGAATTGGAATTTTGCTACCATCACCAACAATAATTGAATTATTATGACTATTGATCAAGGGAGAATATAACGATAAATTACCTTGAGAATTTGTCATGTGAGAGGTAGCACCCGTATCCATATAGTAGTTTGGATCAGACAATGTCATTGTGTGCATTGCCTGAGGTGGTTGTGGCCCGAGGATACCGGTCTGATGTGCAGGCTGACTGGGCTTCGTGGCGGACCAAGGAGATGGGATTGGTGCCTGTGATGGATATTGGCAGGGAGGAAGAGCCCAAGGGCCTTGCTGCCAATATGCCCAAGGTGGAGGATACATCCATCCTGCTTGGGTCTTCTGCTGGTGCGAGGTGGAAGGACCACGCTGCGGGTTTTGCTGCTGCTGCGAGGCACCACCATTACGCTGTTGATTGCTAGAGGCACCCTTACCCTTGTCGGAGCTGCCCTTTCCCTTGGTGGTTTTCCGGCCATTGCCACCATTACGTTGATTATTACCCCGAGAAGAATAATGGGAATTATCAGCATTATTTTGGGAAGATAAATGGGATTGCGTGATGTGAGCCTCTACATGAGACTCAATAGAGAGATCATCAGCATTCTCATGTTCTTCTAATTCAAGCATTGAACGAAGAGTATCAAAAGAGGGCAACGGGTTAAGATGAGGAACGGACGTTCGAAAGGGCTTATATTCCTCCGAGAGGCCTTTCAAAAGTTGTAGAGCCATTCGATTGTCAGAGTCTTTATCTCCAACATTCCTCAAATTATCAGCTAGAGTTTTTAGCTGAGCGCAATAAGACTTAACACCATCAAAATGAGCAAGCTTGGTGTTTGTAAATTGCGCATCAAATTGTAAAGCTCTTGCAGATATGTTGTTAAGAAAAAATTGATGCAATCTGTTCCAAGCATCAACTGCCGAGTCATCAGGATCGAGGATGGAATTTAGGAGATCATTAGAAATGGTCCCGTAAATCCATTGACGAACAATGTCATCAAGTCTCTGTGTTAAAGCCTTTTCGGCTTCCGTCGGAGCGGGAACTGCGACCGAAGGATTAACTGTTAGAGGTTGAATATGGTTGATCACCATATTAGCACGACAATGAAGTTGAAAAAGGGTGGACCAGTTTTTGTATTGTTTTCCTTCATAATCAAGGGTGATAGGGATGCACGCCTTGATGTTGGAAACAATGTTGGCTGGATGAACCTTGTTTTCGGCCATAGATGAAGAAGAGAGAAAGAAAAGAAACGGAAGTTAGGTTTAGAGAAAAGAAGCGGAAGCTGGGTTTAGAAAAGAAAGAAAAGAGAACATAGGGCTTTGATACCAAGAAAGAATAGGGAGAATCTTATTTTATTTTCTTCCTCTTTACATCAGGGAAATATCCAATATATATACATTATAAAAGATTAATAAGGAAACTAATAATATTATTTTATATTCCTAATATAAAGATTATTTCCATAATTTATCAGTGATAATAGACAACATGAATTGACAGACACAGTTGACAACAAATGCTAAGGTCGAGTATGCGTCAAATATTGGAGAGCAACAATAATGATGCGAAATAGAAATGGCTCAGGAAGAGTGTCTCTATCATGGAGAGATAGCGATTACCCATAAGAGATTGGAGTACTAAGAGGTTTTGAGTAACTCATGTTGGATCGGATAAGAATGTCATGAATATTTTGATTGAGAGAGAAAAATATCGGAGGTAGATCGATGAGCTTCAATACTGAAAAATAGTGTAGTGGACCTAAATATTTAATGAGAAAAATTTGGTTACGTTGAGAGATGATTGAGAAGATGTGAGAATTTTTAGTGAATATAATATCATCCACGTAGATAAAAAATAACAATATAATTTGTGGAGAGTGGTACATGAATAAAAATAATCATTTTTGGATTCTTGATAACCAAAGGAAAGAATAGCATATTTTAAGGTAGTATACCATTCACGGGGAGCTTTGTTTAGTCCATAGAGTGCTTTGTGAAATTTGCACACATAATTAAGATAATATTATGATGAGTGAACCCAGTGGTTGAGACATAAAAACTTCCTCGTGTAGTGTTCTATGTAGAAAGACATTGTTAACATCGAGTTGATGAATATGCAATTTACGAGTGATGACAAGTGAGAGGATGGTTCAGATGGTAGTGTGTTTCACATGTAGGCTGAATGTTTCAAGATAGTTAATGCGTTCTTGTTGATGAAATCTCTTTACAACTAAACGAGCCCTGTGACGTTTAATGGAACCATCAACTTATTATTTGATTTTGAAAACTGATTTGCAACCTATGATATTTTACTAAGATCGGGGAACAAAAGATCACGTCTGATTTTGAATTAGAGCATTGCACTCATTTTCCATGGCAGAACGCCATTGAGTATCTTTAATAGTAGTGGAGAAACATGTGGGTGAAAAGGTATAAATGGTGGCAATGTTGGAATTATGAAGGGTACGAGTTTTGGCATGTGTGATCATATGATGAGAGGAACATTCATAAGCATGTATAACGGTGGGAAGTCCACGTATAGAGTAGGCGAATTGATTGATGATGAGTTGGTTACTAAAGATGGATGATAGAAGTTTGATGTTGGCGAGTTGGTTAGTGAAGATGTATTGTTGGAGTTTCATAATAATGATGATGATGTGACGAGTGTTCGAATATTGGAGAGGATGGTAGATTTGGGATTTGTGATCTTAAAATTGGAGAGATTAATGGTGATGAACGTGGTAGAAAAAAATGTTGTTTTAGAGAGACTAGTGGTGTAGAAAGATTTGTAGATTCTAGTATTATATTTCTAAATAGAAATGTTTGTTCATTAAAAGAGATGTGACGAGATATATATTCTTCCAGAAGGTGTAGACAACGATAACCTTTGTGATTTGGACTATAGTCAAGAAAATAAATGTTTATAGTTCATTCTAGTTTAATGTCAAAACCAGAAATCTTAAGAGATAATCACACTAGAATGACGATTGTTGGCACGTTTGGCACGTTCGACACAATCGCCACGATCAACACGTTCGACACGTTTAGCACGTTCGGCACAATCAGAATGTTCACGCGAAATTCGGTTGTTTGATTTGGTGGTAGGTTACGAGAAACATGGTTGGAGTCATGATCGTCGACACATTCGGCACGATCGACATAATCAACACGTCTAGTACATTTGTCTAGAAATTGTTCACTTGTGTCACGAATAGGGTTGTTTGAGAACAAGTCTAGGGTTGTGATTGCTCTAGGTCATTGATTGCTTTTAGTTCTTATGTCGTTGGGTTGTAAACAGGGTCACTAGTTGGCTAGTCTACGGTTATTCATGGTCGTAGATTTTTCTCAGTTGTAAGTAAACTGGGTTGTATTGAGTTGTCTACATTCTTAATTTGTTGCATTTTAGTTCTTCTACTAAGATGGGGAGAAAGAATATGAATAAGACAAAAGAAGTGTATGACTTTGTGGAAATAGATTCAAGCAAGAAAACGATAGATGAAACAGGAAAAAACAGATTTCTGAGAAACTAGAAATGTAGAAACAAAGCTCTCAGAAGATTGAGGAAAAATGCAGAATAAAACTAAAAGTTTGAAACTTGAAATAAAAAATGATGAAATATGGAAGGTTTGATACACTGAAAAGGCAAATCTCTACGGACTCAAGAATCAATTTGCGACATTGTTGTTCCAAGCAAAGAAATGAGAGATTCTGCTCAGCAAGAAAAAAACACAACAAACCACTATCTAACTCAATATTCATTATCTTCAGGATTGGAACTTAATAAAACAAGAGGAATACAAGAAAATAATTAACTGGTCTGTGGAAATAATGAGGGAACTTATTAAGTGTCCAAAAACCAAGACTTATACTATCAGAAGTAATTCCAGTTGGAAAGTTAATGAAGTCTGGAAGAAAAATACACGATAGAAATATGAAGATGGGGAGAAATATAAAGGCAAAACATACTTGGGAGATTTTAAACTAAAAGTTGAGATTCTTAAATCCCCTTTTGAGTTTAACCCGTTGAAGTGGAGGAAAAATGCATTAAAGAATGGGAAAATATAGTTATTGGGAATTACATAGGTATGAATCGTGTATATTTTCCAGTCACTAAGGATGTTTTGCTAAAACAATGGGAGAATATGAGACAAGAAAAGGTATTAACAAATATCCATGATCTCTATTTCTTGAAATTTAAGCAGGGAACAAATCTGGAAAATATTATGAAGCTGGGTCACACATATGTTGGGTCAAACTGTATGAAGCTGGAAAAATGGTCCGAAGGTATGAACCTACTCAGCAAACCGAAAGAAACCACTCAAATTTGGTTTAAACTAAGGAACATTCCAGCTCATATGCATAACACATAAGCACTTAGCCATTTCACTAATCTCTTGGGGAAACTATTATATATGGACCCAATAACAAAGGAAAGCGAACACATCACATATGCTAGGATAAGCATTGAAGTACATCCTAGAAGCACTTTACCAGTAAAGATGACAGTAGTTGATAGAAGAGGCAAACTCATAGACATAGGTATTATGTATGAATGGAGGCCAAACAGATGTACGTTCTGCAATACTTTTGAACATCTCAGTAACAAATGTGCAAAAGAAATTGAAGAATAGAAGGAAAAGCTAAAAGTTCAGGAGCAAAATGAGGAAATTGAAATTGAAGAATCAAATAATCAGAATGAGGAAACTAAAGATAGAGATGCAGATGATTAGAATGATGAAGAATCAAAGGAAATGAAAGATGAAAAATTAGAGAAAGAAGAAGATGAAGAGTTAGAGGAAGGAAAAGGGAAAGAATTATCGGAATGAAGTGATAAGAATGAAGTGGATGATAGTGAAGAGGAAACGTTGAAAGGAGACCGAATCCAGTCAGACAAAAATAAAGAAAAAGAATGTGAAAGTAAATGTAAAATTCCTAAAATACTGAAACGTAATTCATTTTATCAGATTAGTGTTGGCTCCTCTAAAACATAACGAATCTAAGGGAATGAAGTCAATGTTCACAAACAGTCATCATCAAATGCAACAGTTCAATCTCCAATAAAGAAGTATAAATCCAAACAGGTGATTAGAAAAATTAGGTGGGTTGCAAAACCAGCAGATTGGGATCCAAAAGTAGCGGAAATGATATTGGCTACATTGAACAAAATGTTAAATAGTATGATTGGTATGATTTAGTTGTCTGTAATCTCTGTTTGTTTGTTTGTTTCTAATTAGATACTCTAAGGTCGTTTGATTCTTTTAATCAAAGTTAGAGTTTGTCTAACTTTGATAATTGACCATTTCTCCCACTTTTGGGCTCATAATGAAAAGGCATTAAGCTATTATCCAAGAAAAAATAAAATGTTTAGAGTTTGAAGATCCGCTTTATGAGAATTATATGATCGAGTGAGTGAAAAACAAGAGAATCCAAAAGTTTTGAGGAATAGATAGTTAGGAGGACAATTAAAAATAATTTGAAAGGGAGATTGACAAGTCTTACTATTTGAAGGGAGACGATTAATGAGATACGCAGTTGATAGAAAATTATCATCACAATAAGATAGGGGCATAAAAACATGAGAAAAAATAGTTAGACTCATTTCTGTGTAAAGTGGTGAATCTTGCGTCCATCAACATCATTTTGTTCACTTGTATGAATGCATGATAGACGGTGTTGGATGCCATGAGTTTCAAGATAAGATCTTGATATTGAGGATGAAATATAAGTTATTATATTTGTGATTTTCAATGAATTGTTTAAAATATTATTAATTTAACTATTTCGAATTTGTTTAGCACTTGAACTTGAATTCTAATCCAGTCACTCAAGGTTCTACTTATTAAACTTGATAAGAATATCAATGTCGGACATTTTGTGTTTCAGATTAAAAGAGTGCATTGTTAAGTATTGTTTGGATTCATTTAGAAAATATAAATAATTTAAATATAAATATATTTCTTTCATCATTGTTATAATTTATCTATTTTGTTTATGAGGAATGATAGGGAGCACGACTTTGGGGGGCGACTTGTACAGCGAAAGTGACATCGTTGTTATACGAAAGTGATCTCACAGTTATACAAAAGAGATCTCGTCCCTTTTGTATAACAACGATGTATTTTTTGTATAACAGCGATGTCAATTCGTTGTACGAGTCGCTCCACCAAAGTCGTGCCCCTAATCATTTTTTTTTTTTATATTACAACTTTATGTGGATGTATGTTTTTTAAATTAATTTTTTTATATTATTGTATGTTTTTTTTGTTGTTACTTTGACTAATATATATATATATATATAATAATGCATAATTTATAAAATGTCCGGATTACCGGGCGGGTCGAGAGTTGTGGTTAATTTGAATATGTATTTGAGAGTAAATGTATTTTTGTAGGTTGCCGGATTGCCGGGTCTAGAGCTGTGGTTAATTTGGATATTTATGTGAGAGTAAATTGATACTTGGGTCGGATTGTGGGTTGATCCGCCCATAAACATAAAAAGCTAAAAAAAATTAAAAATGTTATTTGTAGGTTTCGAACTTGCAACCTAACAAAACAAATACAACCCTTTAACCAACAAGGCTAACAAAACTTTATATTTAAGAATCAACACCAAATTTGATGAACGCGAGACATTTTAAAAATAAAAGTTCAAATTTTTATCTAACTAATTTATATATATATAATAATGCTTAATTTTTAAAGTGTCCGGATATCCGGGTCGAGATCTGTGGTTAATTTGGATATTTATGTGAGAGTAATTGGATACTTGGATCGGATTGTGGGTTGACCCGCCCATAAACTTAAAATGGTTAAAAATAAATTTAAAAATGTTATTAGTAAGTTTCGAACTTACAACCTAACAAAACAAGTACAACCCTTTAACCAACTAGGTTAACAACACTTTATATTTAAGATTCAACACCAAATTTAATGAACGCGAGACATTTTAACAATAAAAGTTCAAATTTTTAACTAACTAATCTATATATATATATATATATATATATATATATATATATAATGATGCTTAAATTTTAAAGTGTCCTGAATTCCAGGTCGAGATCTGTGGTTAATTTGAATATTTATGTGAGAGTAAATGGATACTTGGATCGGATTGTGGGTTGACGCGCCCAAAAACTTAAAACGGTTAAAAATAAATTTAAAAATGTTATTTGTAGGTTTCGAACTTACAACCTAACAAAACAAGTACAACCCTTTAACCAACTAGGTTAACAACACTTTATATTTAAGATTCAACACCAAATTTGATGAACGCGAGACATTTTAACAATAAAAGTTTAAATTTTTAACTAATTAATCTATATATATATATAGAATGATGCTTAATTTTTAAAGTGTCCGGATTGCCGGGTCGAGAGCTGTAGTTAATTTGGATATTTATGTGAGAGTAAATGGATACTTAGGTCGAATTGTGGGTTGACCCTCCCATAAACAAAAAAAGGTTAAAAATAAATTTAAAAATGTTATTTGTAGGTTTCGAACTTGCAACCTAACAAAACATGTACAACCCTTTAACCAACTAGGCTAATAACACTTTATATTTAAGAATCAACACCAAATTTGATGAACGCGAGACATTTTAAAATTAAAAGTTCAAATTTTTAACTAACTAATCTATATATATAATGATGCTTAATTTTTAAAGTGTCCGGATTTTCGGGTCGAGAGCTGTGGTTAATTTGGATATTTATGTGAGAGTAAATGGATACTTGAATCGGATTGTGAGTTGACCCGCCCATAAACTTTAAAAGGTTAAAAATAAATTTAAAAATGTTATTTGTAAGTTTCGAACTTGCAACCTAACAAAACAAGTACAACCCTTTAACCAACTAGGCTAACAACACTTTATATTTAAGATTTAACACCAAATTTGATGAACGCGAGATATTTAAACAATAAAAGTTCAAATTTTTAACTAACTAATCTATATATATATAATGATGCTTAATTTTAAAAGTGTCCGGATTGTCGGGTCGAGAGCTATGGTTAATTTGAATATTTATGTGAGAGTAAATGGATACTTGGGTCGGATTGTGGGTTGACCCGCCCATACACTTAAAAAGGTTAAAAATAAATTTAAAAATGTTATTTGTTGGTTTCGAACTTGCAACCTAACAAAACAAGTGTAACCCTTTAACCAACTAGGCTAACAACACTTTATATTTAAGATTCAACACCAAATTTGATGAACGCGAGACATTTTAACAATAAAAGTTTAAATTTTTAACTAACTAATCTATATATATATATAGAATGATGCTTAATTTTTAAAGTGTCCGGATTGCCGGGTCGAGAGCTGTAGTTAATTTGGATATTTATGTGAGAGTAAATGGATACTTAGGTCGGATTGTTGACCCGCCCATAAACATAAAAAGGTTAAAAATAAATTTAAAAATGTTATTTGTAGGTTTCGAACTTGCAACCTAACAAAACAAATAAAACCCATTAACCAACTAGACTAACAACACTTTATATTTAAGAATCAATACTAAATTTGATGAACGCGAGACATTTTAACAATAAAAGTTCAAATTTTTAACTAAATAATTTATATATATATATATAATGATGCTTAATTTTTAAAGTGTCCGGATTTTCGGGTCGAGGGCTGTGGTTAATTTGGATATTTATGTGAGAGTAAATGGATACTTGAGTCGGATTGTGAGTTGACCCGCCCATAAACTTTAAAAGGTTAAAAATAAATTTAAAAATGTTATTTGTAAGTTTCGAACTTGCAACCTAACAAAACAAGTACAACCCTTTAACCAACTAGGCTAACAACACTTTATATTTAAGATTTAACACCAAATTTGATGAACGCGAGATATTTAAACAATAAAAGTTCAAATTTTTAACTAACTAATCTATATATATATATATAATGATGCTTAATTTTAAAAGTGTCCGGATTGTCGGGTCGAGAGCTATGGTTAATTTGAATATTTATGTGAGAGTAAATGGATACTTGGGTCGGATTGTGGGTTGACCCGCCCATACACTTAAAAAGGTTAAAAATAAATTTAAAAATGTTATTTGTTGGTTTCGAACTTGCAACCTAACAAAACAAGTGTAACCCTTTAACCAACTAGGCTAACAACACTTTATATTTAAGATTCAACACCAAATTTGATGAACGCGAGACATTTTAACAATAAAAGTTTAAATTTTTAACTAACTAATCTATATATATATATAGAATGATGCTTAATTTTTAAAGTGTCCGGATTGCCGGGTCGAGAGCTGTAGTTAATTTGGATATTTATGTGAGAGTAAATGGATACTTAGGTCGGATTGTTGACCCGCCCATAAACATAAAAAGGTTAAAAATAAATTTAAAAATGTTATTTGTAGGTTTCGAACTTGCAACCTAACAAAACAAATAAAACCCATTAACCAACTAGACTAACAACACTTTATATTTAAGAATCAATACTAAATTTGATGAACGCGAGACATTTTAACAATAAAAGTTCAAATTTTTAACTAAATAATTTATATATATATATATAATGATGCTTAATTTTTAAAGTGTCCGGATATCCGGGTCGAGATCTGTGGTTAATTTGGATATTTATGTGAGAGTAAATGGATACTTGGATCGGATTGTGGGTTGACCCACCCATAATTTTAAAATGGTTAAAAATAAATTTAAAAATATTATTTGTATGTTCCGAACATACAACCTAACAAAACAAGTACAACCCTTTAACCAACTAGGTTAACAATACTTTATATTTAAGATTCAACACCAAATTTGATGGACGCGAGACATTTTAACAATAAAAGTTTAAATTTTTAACTAACTAATCTATATATATATAATGATGCTTAATTTTTAAAGTGTCCGGATTGCCGGGTCGAGAGCTGTGGTTAATTTGGATATTTATGTAAGAGTAAATGGATACTTGGGTCGGATTGTGGGCTGACCCACCCAAAAACTTATAACGGTTAAAAATAAATTTTAAAATGTTATTTGTAGGTTTCGAACTTGCAACCTAACAAAAAAAATACAACCCTTAACCAACTAGGCTAACAACACATTATATTAAAGATTCAACACAAAATTTGATGAACGCGAAACATTTTAACAATAAAAGTTCAAATTTTTAACTAACTAATATATATATATAATGATGCTTAATTTTTAAAGTGTCCGGATTACGAGGTCGAGAGCTGTGGTTAATTTGGATATTTATGTGAGAGTAAATGGATACTTGGGTCGGATTGTGAGTTGATCCTCCCATAAACTTCAAAAGGTTAAAAATAAATTTAAAAATGTTATTTGTAAGTTCCGAACTTGCAACCTAACAAAACAAGTACAACCCTTTAACCAACTAGATTAACAACACTTTATATTTAAGATTCAACACCAAATTTGATGAACGCGAGACATTTTAATAATAAAAGTTCAAATTTTTAACTAACTAATATATATATATAATGATGCTTAATTTTTAAAGTGTCCGGATTACCAGGTCGAGAGCTGTGGTTAATTTGGATATTTATGTGAGAGTAAATGGATACTTGGGTCGGATTGTGGGTTGACCCGCCCATACACTTAAAAAGGTTAAAAATAAATTTAAAAATGTTATTTGTAAGTTCCGAACTTGCAACCTAACAAAACATGTACAACCCTTTAACCAACTAGGCTAATAACACTTTATATTTAAGAATCAACACCAAATTTGATGAACGCGAGACATTTTAAAATTAAAAGTTCAAATTTTTAACTAACTAATCTATATATATAATGATGCTTAATTTTTAAAGTGTCCGGATTTTCGGGTCGAGAGCTGTGGTTAATTTGGATATTTATGTGAGAGTAAATGGATACTTGAATCGGATTGTGAGTTGACCCGCCCATAAACTTTAAAAGGTTAAAAATAAATTTAAAAATGTTATTTGTAAGTTTCGAACTTGCAACCTAACAAAACAAGTACAACCCTTTAACCAACTAGGCTAACAACACTTTATATTTAAGATTTAACACCAAATTTGATGAACGCGAGATATTTAAACAATAAAAGTTCAAATTTTTATCTAACTAATCTATATATATATAATGATGCTTAATTTTAAAAGTGTCCGGATTGTCGGGTCGAGAGCTATGGTTAATTTGAATATTTATGTGAGAGTAAATGGATACTTGGGTCGGATTGTGGGTTGACCCGCCCATATACTTAAAAAGGTTAAAAATAAATTTAAAAATGTTATTTGTTGGTTTCGAACTTGCAACCTAACAAAACAAGTGTAACCCTTTAACCAACTAGGCTAACAACACTTTATATTTATGATTCAACACCAAATTTGATGAACGCGAGACATTTTAACAATAAAAGTTTAAATTTTTAACTAACTAATCTATATATATATATAGAATGATGCTTAATTTTTAAAGTGTCCGGATTGCCGGGTCGAGAGTTGTAGTTAATTTGGATATTTATGTGAGAGTAAATGGATACTTAGGTTGGATTGTTGACCCGCCCATAAACATAAAAAGGTTAAAAATAAATTTAAAAATGTTATTTGTAGGTTTCGAACTTCCAACCTAACAAAACAAATAAAACCATTAACCAACTAGGCTAATAACACTTTATATTTAAGAATCAACACCAAATTTGATGAACGCGAGACATTTTAAAATTAAAAGTTTAAATTTTTAACTAACTAATCTATATATATAATGATGCTTAATTTTTAAAGTGTCCGGATTTTCGGGTCGAGGGCTGTGGTTAATTTGGATATTTATGTGAGAGTAAATGGATACTTGAGTCGGATTGTGAGTTGACCCGCCCATAAACTTTAAAAGGTTAAAAATAAATTTAAAAATGTTATTTGTAAGTTTCGAACTTGCAACCTAACAAAACAAGTACAACCCTTTAACCAACTAGGCTAACAACACTTTATATTTAAGATTTAACACCAAATTTGATGAACGCGAGATATTTAAACAATAAAAGTTCAAATTTTTAACTAACTAATCTATATATATATATATATATAATGATGCTTAATTTTAAAACTGTCCGGATTGTCGGGTCGAGAGCTATGGTTAATTTGAATATTTATGTGAGAGTAAATGGATACTTGGGTCGGATTGTGGGTTGACCCGCCCATACACTTAAAAAGGTTAAAAATAAATTTAAAAATGTTATTTGTTGGTTTCGAACTTGCAACCTAACAAAACAAGTGTAACCCTTTAACCAACTAGGCTAACAGCACTTTATATTTAAGATTCAACACCAAATTTGATGAACGCGAGACATTTTAACAATAAAAGTTTAAATTTTTAACTAACTAATCTATATATATATATATAGAATGATGCTTAATTTTTAAAGTGTCCGGATTGCCGGGTCGAGAGCTGTAGTTAATTTGGATATTTATGTGAGAGTAAATGGATACTTGGAGCGGATTGTTGGTTGACCCGCCCATAAACTTAAAATGGTTAAAAATAAATTTAAAAATGTTATTTGTCGGTTTCGAACTTACAACCTAACAAAACAAGTACAACCCTTTAACCAACTAGATTAACAACACTTTATATTTAAGATTCAACACCAAATTTGATGAACGCGAGACATTTTAATAATAAAAGTTCAAATTTTAAACTAACTAATCTATATATATATAATGATACTTAATTTTTAAAGTGTCCGGATTGCAGGGTCGAGAGCTGTGGTTATTTTGGATATTTATGTGCGAGTAAATGGATACTTGGGTCGGATTGTGGGTTGACCCGCCCATAAACTTAAAACGGTTAAAAATAAATTTAAAAAAGTTATTTGTAGGTTTCGAACTTGCAACCTAACAAAAACAAGTACAACCCTTTAACCAACTAGACTAACAACACTTTATATGAAAGATTCAACACAAAATTTGATGAAAACGAGATATTTTAACAATAAAAGTTCAAATTTTTAACTAACTAATCTATATATATATATAATGATGCTTAATTTTTAAAGTGTCCGGATTTCCGGGTCGAGAGCTGTGGTTAATTTGGATATTTATGTGAGAGTAAATGGATATTTGGGTCGGATTGTGAGTTGACCCGCCCATAAAATTCAAAAGGTTAAAAATAAATTTAAAAATGTTATTTGTAAGTTTCGAACTTGCAACCTAACAAATCATGTACAACCCTTTAACCAATTAGGCTAACAACACTTTATATTTAAGATTCAACACAAAATTTGATGAAAGCAAGACATTTTAACAATAAAAGTTCAAATTTTTAACTAACTAATCTATATATATATATAATGATGCTTAATTTTTAAAGTATCCGGATTTCCGGGTCGAGATCTGTGGTTAATTTGGATATTTATGTGAGAGTAAATGAATATTTGGGTCGGATTGTGGGTTGACCCGCTCATAAACTGAAAACGGTTAAAAATAAATTTAAAAATGTTATTTGTAGGTTTCGAACTTGGAACCTAACAAAACAAGTACCTCCTTTTAACCAACTAGGTTAACAACACTTTATATTTAAGATTCAACACTAAATTTTATGAACGTGAGACATTTTAATAATAAAATTTCAAATTTATAACTAACTAATTGTTAGGATCTAGGTCGCGGCTGGCGAACCGGGGTCTGGACGGTTAACGCGTTTCACTCAACAGGTGGTGATTAATCCGGTTTGAGATTAACACCGGGGTTTCAATACTACACAAACTATCACAAACCCTTGAACCGAGTTCAAGTGCGGAAGTGGTTTGTTTCAGGTTGAAGCAGCACACACACGAGATAGGCAGAACCGGATTTGAATAAGATAGGTTTGGAGATTGCTGGGTCGGTTTTGCAGCTTAGTAATTCGGTTTAGGTGATGTTGAATCGGTTGGAGCGGTATTAGTAGGTTAGTGCAGATCGGTTAGAGTGTAAAACCGGCGGAAAATAAATAACAAGACAGGTTTTTATGGATGTTCGGAGTTGAAACTCCTACGTCACCCCTTCCTCTCGAAACCGCGAGAAGGATATTCACTAAGGAATACACAAACACAATCCGATCGAGACTTATTTTCTGCTCGATAACACCCGTACAATTTTAACCGAAATTGTAATTACTCTTCAAATAAACGCTTAAACTCTTTAGAGAGATAGAACACAATTTTTGACTTCGGTTGTAGAGAACTCTCAGAACTTGTAACCGCATTTATTCCTCTTCAGCTCCTTCTTTTATATGTGAAATGTGCCAACGGTCACATTTCATTTCCTTGAATCTGATTGGTTGAGCAGAGGTTCAGTGATTCAGACCTGGCGGTCTAGTCTTCAGACCTGGCGGTCTGGTCTTCCAGTGTGTAGGTCAAACCGGCTAGGTTTGTCTTTTACTCAATATGGCAACTGTCGGTTGGACAGTTGCCTGTACCTAGAACATTGCGTTTCTAATTTATCCTGAAGTAGAAAGATCCTGCCGGATGATCTTCTGCAGCCTGCAGCCTGTCCTCAGACTTGTATGAATATGGCAATAGTAAAGTCTGTCCCTTCGGTATCATTCTCAACAGATACTCGAAGTGTCTTTTTATACTGGTCGATTGTTTATGTTAACCGGATGACTTCCGGTTTTTCCATAACTTCTGATTGACCGACTGTTCAATGATTTTGGCCTTCTGATTTGACCGGTCTTATCTTCTTGTTCGGTCAGGTTTTTGTTCGGTTGGGTTGCTTGACCGGTTGAGTTTCTTAACCGGTTGAGTAACTTGACCGGCTGAATTCTTTACCTGTTCCTGCACAGGAAATTTGTTTTTGTTAAGTTTTATTTAACCGATCTAATTTTATCTAACACTAATCTATATATATATAATGATGCTTAATTTTAAAAGTGTCCGGATTTCCGGGTCGAGACCTGTGCTTAATTTGGATATTTATATTTATGTGAGAGTAAATGGATACTTTGATCAGATTGTGGGTTGTCCCGCCCATAAACTTAAAACGGTTAAAAATAAATTTAAAAATGTTATTTGTAGGTTTCGAACATGCAACCTAACAAAACAAGTGCAACCTTTTAACCAACTAGTCTAACAACACATTATATTTAAGATTCAACACCAAATTTGATGAACGCGAGACATTTTAACAATAAAAGTTCAAATTTTTAACTAACTAATCTATATATATAATAATAATGCTTAATTTTTAAAGTGTCCAGATTTCCGGGTCGAGATCTGTGGTTAATTTGGATATTTATGTGAGAGTAAATGAATATTTGGGTCGGATTGTGGGTTGACCCGCCCATAAACTGAAAACGGTTAAAAAATTAATTTAAAAATCTTATTTGTAGGTTTCGAACTTGCAACCTAACAAAACAAGTACCACCTTTTAACCAACTAGGTTAACAACACTTTATATTTAAGATTCAACACCAAATTTTATGAACGCGAGACATTTTAATAATAACAGTTCAAATTTTTAACTAATTAATCTATATATATATAATGATGCTTAATTTTTAAAGTGTCCGGAGTGCGGGGTCGAGACTTGTGGTTAATTTGGATATTTATGTGAGAGTAAATGGATACTTGGGTCGGATTGTGGGTTGTCCCGCCCATAAACTTAAAACGGTTAAAAATAAATTTAAAAATGTTATTTGTAGGTTTCGAACTTGCAACCTAACAAAACAAGTGCAACCTTTTAACCAACTAGGCTAACAACACCATATATTTAAGATTCAACACCAAATTTGATGAACGCGAGACATTTTAACAATAAAAGTTCAAATTTTTAACTAACTAATCTATATATATAATAATAATGCTTAATTTTTAAAGTGTCCCGATTTCCGGGTCGAGATCTGTAGTTAATTTGAATATTTATGTGAGAGTAAATGGATACTTGGGTCGGATTGTGGGTTGACCCGTCATAAACTTAAAACGGTTAAAAATAAATTTAAAAATGTTATTTGTAGGTTTCGAACTTGCAACCTAACAAAACAAGTACAACCGTTTAACCAACTAGGCTAACAAAACTTTATTTTTAAGATTCAACACCAAATTTGATGAACGCAAGACATTTTACAAATAAAAGTTCAAATTTTTAACTAACTAATCTATATATATATATATATAATGATGCTTAATTTTTAAAGTGTCCGGATTGCCGGGTCGAGAGCTGTGGTTATCTAGTACATGATAGTTTGAACCACAATGAGAAACGAAAAAGTAAAAAAGGAACATGTGAGAGAAAGAAAAGTTCACAAATATTTGTATTGTTTTTCTCTTATTTATGTTTAATGCCCATTAATTTATTATTTATTAAATTTAACGTTTTTCTCTTATTTATGTCTAATTTTTTATTTATTAAATTGAACGTTTTTTTATATTAAGATAAAATAATAAAAATAATAATTATGAAAGAGAAATTAGTAATATAAAATAAAAATGAATCAGTAAAGATAAATTAATAATTTTGGTAATTATGATAAGAGAGAAACAGTTATAAAATGTTAAAAAATATAATAAGCTTATGTGAGCTTGTGGTGAGAGCGTGAGTGTCACCCTATATTTATTTTATTAAGCATCATTATATATATAAATTAGTTAGTAAAAAGTTGAACTTATATTAATATTAAAACGTCCCGCGTTTATCAAATTTGGTGTTGAATTTAAAATATAAAGTCTTTGTAGCCTAGTTGGTTAAAGAGTTGTACTTCTTTTGTTAGGGTGCAAGTTCGAAACATACCTCTAGCATTTTTAATTTTATTTTAAACCGTTTTAAATTTAAAAATGGGTCAACCCACAATCCGACCCAAGTATCCAAATTAACCACAGCTCTCACATTTTTAAATAATCTATATATATATATAATGATGCCTCAATCACATTTGGTTAAATGTTGTATTTGTTTTGTTAGGTAGCAAGTTCGAAACCTGCAAATAACATTTTTAATTTATTTTTAACTGTTTTAAGGTTATGGGCGGGTCAACCCACAATTCGACCCAAGTATCCATTTACTCTCACATAAATATCCAAATTAACCACAGCTCTCGACCCAGCAATCCGGACACTTTAAAAATTAAAAATCATTATATATATATATAGATTAGTTAGTTAAAAATTTGAACTTTTATTGTTAAAATATCTCGCGTTCATCAAATTTGATGTTGAATCTTAAATAAAATGTGTTGTTAGCCTAGTTGGTTAAAGGGTTATATTTGTTTTGTTAGGTTGTAAGTTCGAAACTTAAAATAATATTTTTAAATTTATTTTTAACCGTTTAAATTTTATGGACGGGTCAACCCACAATCCGACCCAAGTATCCATTTACTCTCACATAAATATCCAAATTAACCACAGCTTTCGACCCGGCAATCCGGACACTTTAAAAATTAAGCATTATTATATATATAGATTAGTTAGTTAAAAATTTGAACTTTTATTGTTAAATTGACTCGCGTTCATCAAATTTGGTGTTGAATCTTAAATACAAAGTGTTGTTAGCCTAGTTGGTTAAAGGGTTGTACTTGTTTTGTTAGGTTGCATGTTCGAAACCTACAAATAACATTTTTAAATTTATTTTTAACCGTTTTAAGTTTATGGGCGGGTAACCCACAATCCGACCCAAGTATCAATTTACTCTCACATAAATATCCAAATTAACCACAGATCTCGACCCGGAAATCCGAACACTTTAAAAATTAAGCATCGTTATATATATATATATAGTAGTTAGTTAAAAATTTGAACTTTTATTGTTAAAATGTCTCGCATTCATCAAATTTGGTGTTGAATCTTAAATGTATAGTGTTGTTAGCCTATTTGGTTAAAGGGTTGTACTTGTTTTTTTAGGATGTAAGTTCGAAACCTACAAATAACATTTTTAAATTTATTTTTAACCGTTTTAAGTTTATGGGCGGGTCAACCCACAATCCGACCCAAGTATCCATTTACTATCACATAAATATCCAAATTAACCACAGCTCTCGACCCGGCAATCCGGACACTTTAAAATTAAGCATCATTATATATATATAGATATGTCATCCACATAGACAAGTGAGTATGAACGTATATCACCATTATGATACAAGAATAATGATGTGTTTGACTTGGATTCAACAAATCCAATGCTTGACAAAACATTGCGGAGTCTTGAGTGACATTCACGAGAATCCAGTTTGAGTCCATAAATTGTTTTCTTGAGATGACAAACATGGTTTGGGAGTTTTAGATGGATAAACATAGAGAGTTGTTCCATAAACACTTTTCAAGTATTGCACCATGAAAAATACATTGCTGCAATGACCTCAAATTGATGAATGGGTCATTGACGAGTAATAGCAAGAGAAGAAATTGTTCAGATTGTCGTTGACTTAAGAACTAGACTAAAAGTCTCTTTATAGCCAATGTACGGTCGTTGATGAAATCTGTTAGGATCGACCTAAACAATAGAATGGGGGGTTGAATATTATTATGCTTAACCTTGACCCTTGACTTTCATTGTAGTTTAAATCCTGTTAGAGATTAAAAATTGTTTCTATTCTCTGACAAATCTTCGCAAGCTCTTAAAACTGATTCAAGTGCGGAAATACTTGATTAGATTTGAAGCTTGTGAATGCAAGGAAATAAAGCATTAAGTAAGTGACACATAGTTTTATGAATATTCGGAGATAAAACTCATACGTCACCCATTCTTCTGTTTTAGAAAGAATCCACTAGAAGAACTTTAATTTGTATAGTGATTATACAAACCCAGTCAGAATTCAGGACTTAACAACTACCTATTCTGAACTCCTAACTATCACTCTGTTGAACATACAACGTTTTGTTCAACTTACAATAATGAATATACTCTCAGCTTATACAATGTATGCTTTTACAGTTAGAGAGAGAGAAAGAGTAAGAGAATCAAGAATTACAAAAACTTGTTCTAACTGTTCGGATCTAGTGTAACTGTGAGAGCAAGAGAATTCGTCGTTATATTTTGAAGATCTTTTTATTGAAGCGTAGTAATGGTTAACTCTTATTCTTGGATTGTAAAATGACCGGGAATGATTTAACGTACCGAGAATCCAGATATTCGTAGATCCACCATACCGTAAATACAAGGGTCTGCCATTCATAAATCAGGGATTCGATATTGTACTTTGATGTCCTTTGATGTTGAAATGTAGGAAATAGTCGAATCTGATACGTAGATACATGTCGACTTTCTAGTGGTTGAACACAATGTAACAGTTGTAATAAGCTAATTGTGAAGTATGCTTATAACGAATGTTGTTGTTCGCTATGCTGATAAGTAAAGTTCTTCTTCAGACGACTGCTAAAGCAAGGTTGCTGCCAGCTCTTCTTTAGACTGCTGCTGAAGCAAGACTACTATCAGCGCTTCTTCAGACTGTTGCTGAAGTGAGATGTCTGTTGTGCTTTTTCAGACTGCTGCTGAAGTGAGATGTCTGTTGAGACGTCTGCCCGCGCTTCTTCACAACTTTTCTTTTGAGACGTCTTCTAGACGTCTGCCCACGCTTCTTCACAGCTCTATTGTTGAGACGTCTACACACGCTTTTCACAACTTTACTGTTGAGACGTCTGCCCGTACTTCTTCACAGCTTTGATGTTGAGACGTCTGTTTGTGCTTCTTCATAGCTCTACTGTTGAGACGTTTGCCCGCGCTTCTTCACAGCTTTACTGTTAAGACGTCTACCCAGACGTCTGCCAACGCTTCTTCACAGCTCTACTGTTGAGGCGTTTGCCCAGACGTCTGCACTCGCTTCCTTAGTTTTACATGCGCATTAAATATCTATAGGACTTAGTTTTATTTAATCACATCATCAAAACTATGACGCGTCATCAAAATTATGTCTTAATTAATTATTCTAAGTTTAATTAAAATGTTTCTCTTAATTAATTGATTTCCTTGTAATATTTATTCTCTCTTATTAATTTTTTAACTTAATCTAACAATTTCCCCTTTATCTAACAATTTCCCCCTTTTGATGATGTTAAAACCAAGTCATAAGAACAGGAATTTCAAAAATACATAAAGCTAAGTTTGAATTATTCAAACCAATTTCTGAGGATGATTTAATTCAAGCCTATTTCTTACAAGGTCAATTTAAAGAAAAAATAGATTTAAATATATGAACAATAATATACCGAAAAATCAAATTATATCCTTAACTATACAATACTATATTATAGACTTCTCTTCAGAGGAGAAGGCTTCCCTAGCCTCCCCTTCCTCCTCGTCCAGGCTCCATGCATGTTCTTCCCCCTCTACCGTTATTTCCCCCTTTTTAACAAAATCAACGTCTTTGATAAGATCAAAGACAGCTGCTCCATTCAGCTTAAGACGAATTGGATGATGTACAATATAATTAGTCAACTGTTCTTTCAGCACGGTTGAGAACATCTGTCTCAACACGTCTGGCTTATCAACTTATCAACAAATTCCCCTAAATTTATGCATACTAAATTAATTCAAATCTATAAGATCTAAAATATTTCTAGAGTAAGAAAATCATGAATTACAAAAGTTTGTTCTAACTGTTCGGAGCTTGTGTAACTGTAAGAGCGAGAGAGTTTGTCGTTGTACTTTGAAGCTCTTTTATATTGAAGCGTAACAACGATCGACTCTAATTCTTGGATTGTGAAATGACCGGGAATAATTCGCCGTACTAAGAATCCAGATATTCGGGGATCCTCCGTACCAGAAATACAGGGGTCCGCCGATCATAAATTTAGGGATTTGACATTGTACTTTGATGTCCTTTTATGTTGAGATGTAGGCAACGGTCGAATCTGATACGTAGATATGTGTTGATTTTCTAGTGATTGAACACAAGGTAGAAGTTGTAATAAGCTGACTAGGAAGTCTGCTTATAACGAATGTTGTTCGTTATGCTGATAAGCATAGCTCTTCTTTAGACGACTGTTGAAGCAAGGTTGTTGTCAGCGCTTCTTCAGACGCTACTGAAGCAATGCTGCTTCCATCGCTTCTTTAGACTACTGCTGAAGTGAGATATTTTCTCGCGCTTCTTCAGCTCTGCTGTTGAGATGTCTGCCCGCGCTTCTTCACAGCTCTGCTGTTGAGTCGTCTGCTCGCGCTTCTTCACAGCTCTACTGTTGAGACGTCTTCCCAGATGTCTGCCCGCACTTATTCACAGCTCTGTTGTTGAGACGTCTGCTCAGACGTCTACCCACGCTTCTTCACAACTTTGCTGTTGAGACATCTGCATGCGCTTCTTCACACCTCTATTGTTGTGACGTCTGCCTAAACGTCTTCCCGCACTTCTTTAGTTTTATCTGCACATTAAACATTTAAAGCACTTAGTTTTATTTAATCACTTCATCAAAATTATGACGCATCATCAAAACTATGTCTTAATTAATTATTCCAAGTTCAATTAAAACGTTTCTCTTAATTAATTGATTTCCTCTAATCTTAATTATCCTTTATTAATTCTTTAACTTAATCTAACAATTTTCCCTTTATCTAACAAAATCATTTAGTAACAAGACATGCTTTGTGGCTTTCAAAAGTTTCATCATCTTTGTGTGTGAGTTTGAATACCAATTTACAATTAACAACATTTTTAGTAGGAGAGTGAGGAAAAAGATCATATGTCTGATTCTGTAGTAGAACATTATACTCAGATGTCATAACCATTCTCTAAATTTAATCTTTAATGGTAGTGGAGACACAAGTTGGTTAAAGTGTAGAGGTTGTAGTAAGGTTAATAAATGGGGAAATGTATAGAGCAAGAAAGAGCGCAAAGTGAAGAATGACAAGTGAAAGGAGAGATAACAATTATATTTATATATGTATGAGAAGTAAGGACGATATGAGAAATTTAAGTATGTGTAGTATTAATAGGGGAACGTAGTTGTGAAAGTGGACCATGCGATTTTGTAGTAGGTGTTAAATGAGTAGGGTTTTGAGAGATGATGATAGTTTAAAGGATAGATGGGGTGAAAAGGAGGATTGAGATGGTGATAGGAGTACGGGATCTAAGGAGACAGAGAAAAGAAATGATGTTTCGTCAAAAATAACATGACGTGAGAAATAAAAATGATCAGTAGAAATATGGAGATATCGATAACCTTTATGAGTGAGATTGTAACCAATAAAATACAACGGATATATTTAAAATCAACTTTGTGTTGATTGTAAGGACAAGTGAAGGAATAATAAGCACACCCAAAATCCGTCAAAGTTGTATAATCAGGTGAGCGGCCAAATAAAAATTCATACGGGGATCGATGATCTAGAACTGGAGTAGGAAACCGATTAATAAGATATGTTGCAGTAAGAAAATAATTATCTCAATATTTTTGCGGCATAGAGACATTAGTAAGGACGAGCAATTTTTGTGATGTGTCAAAATTTTCATTCAGCAACACCATTTTTTCACTTGTATGTAGATATGATAGTTGATGTTGAATCTTACAACTATTCGTTAGAGCAACAAGTCAGCGAAATTCACTTCCCCATTCCGTTTGAATCTGTTTAATTTTTTGTTTAAACTCATTTTCAACTAATGTTTTGAAATTGGTAAATGTTAGAGAAACCTATGATTTTCTCTTAATAGGATACCACCAAATATAAATACTAAAGTTATCAACAAAGTGCACAAAATAACAATAACAAGATAATGAGAAAATAAGTATCGATCTCCAAACATGGACATAAATTAACTCTAAAGGAACAGAAGTTTACGACATAGATTTATTAAAAGACATGTTTGTGTAATTTTACAAGCTAATATGTCTCACAAAACAAAACAATAAATAAGAAAACAACGTAAGAATATTAAATGCCAATAAGATCGAAAAATTCGCATCACGTACAAGCCCATCTTTTTCGGATTGAGGCGAACGCGTTTAACATAAATTAATTGTTCATCATATGATGAGGGAATTGGTTTTCAGTCGTCCGCAATTTTGTTGCTAGAACTCAATTCAATCTATTTGACCCAAAAGTCAATGAGTTTTGATGGTGGATTCCATTAAAATTAAAGGAGGTTCTGTAAAAGAGCCCACATGAACTTAACAATGTCACAATGAAGAAGAATGTGATCAATAAATTCTTCATTCTTCAAACAAATTTTGCATCTGCTACGAGATAAAATCCTTTCTTTTTCAGTTTGTTAGATTTCAAGTCTCCTCCATTAATAGCTTCTCAACCAAATAATGGAATTTTTTATTTCCAAACCTCTCTCCAAGAAAATTGGGATGGAGTTTTTTGGAGAGACGTATGATAAATGTAGATAGTCTTAAAATCGGAAGAGTCGGACAGAGAAAACTTGTTGGTAATGTCTAGGTCAATCGAAACTTGGTAAGAGCATATATGAGGAGATCTCGTCTCCCCTCCTCTTTGATGGAAAGTCATATATTTAAAGGAATTCTCCAAACAATTTGATTAGATGTGTGATGAAACAGTCTTCCACTTTAACCTCCTTTTAACTAGAGATCTCAAAAAAATTCCGATAAGAGACTGGCAACATAGGGGTACCCCTAATCATTCCAGAAATCGATTTTCTTACCATTACCAATCGTAAAAATGAGAAAGGGATGGAGCTTCTCCCATGTTTTAAAGATATGCCCCATAGGCTTCTACCCATATACTTTCTCCCAAAAAGAGGAATTTATTCGTTATCTTGAAGTCTGTACTTGGCGATGATTTTTTTTCCAGAGACTTGTATTTTTGTTGAGAAATCTCCACCACCATTTACAGAGGAGCAATGTGTTGAAAAAGGAGAAATCCTTGATTCTGAGTTTTCCGTCAATAATATCAAGCTTCGTTGTGTCCCATCTCATCAAATGAGTTGGAGCTGCCCCAAAGAAAGTTCCTAATTATTGTGTCCATTATGATGTATACCGATGTAGTGATAAGGAAGAGTGACATAATGAATATTGAGATTGTGGCGAGAGAGTTCTTAATGAAGATCATTCGCCTTTAAAGATAAGCTTGATCTTCCAAAGAGGCAACCTATTTCTTATTTTCTCAATGATAGGATTCCTAATATCCTTGCAACTGAATTTGGCACCGAGAGAACCAATTCTGAACCCTAGAATTTCGGTTAATGATAGGGTGTTATGAACGTTACCAATGAAAAAGAGTTCAGACTTTTCTCTATTAATCTTCAACCCTAAGCATGCCTTATAAAGAATAAGAATTTTCCGAAGATAATGAAGGTTTTATGTTTTAGGTTTAGTAAGATAAAGAGTGTCATCAACCAAAATTAAGTGAGATATGTAATTGGGTCTTCTCGTCGTTCCTATATTAATTCCCATGAAAAGACTAGCATTAATGTCTTTCTTGAATAGTTTTGACAAACCTTCCAAAACCACCATGAAAAGGAGTAGTGATAAAGGATCCCCTTGTCTAAGCCCTCTCGAGCTCTTGAAAAAACCAGACATTATGTAATTGATACGAATTGAGAACTTAGGTTCAATAACATAAGTTTTGATCCACCTCCTCATTTCACTCCAAAACTCATCTTCTCAAGGAGAGAAAAGAGAAAATTACAACATACGTGATCAAAAACTTTTTTGTTAACAAAGGAATCACGTCCCCTTTCTTATAGTAATAGAATCAATACACTCATTTGTAATGAGAGAAGCATCGGTGATCTGTCTATCTTATACGAACGACATCTAATTAGGAGAAATGAGTTTTGAAAAAAAAATTGAGTCTTTAGCTAAAGTTTCGTCAAGATTTTATAGAAGCTCGTCACAAGGCTAATGGTCTGAAGTGTTTGAATTCTTTGGCCTCTTTAATCATCCTAACAAGGAAAATAAAGCTAGAATTCCATCATTTCTCAAAGGAAGTTGTAGCATGAAAGTTTTTGAACGAACTCAAATAGCCCTCCTTAATAAATTCCCAAGACTCTTTAATGCAAGCAATTGTGTATCCATCTGGGCCAGGTACTCTGTCTCCATCACAATTTGTAATAGCTTCCCAAATTTCCTCAATTGTAAAATCATACTCGATAAAGGATTTTTGTTGCTCGCTTATTTTGTTAAAGTAGTTTCCTCCCAAAATCGGTATCTCACAAATTAGTTATGTAAGAAGAATCTCATAGAAATGGAGAATGAAATCCTGGATGGAGTTTGCCTCGACGATCTCAATCATGTTCACCTTAAGGATATACATCTGATTATATTTCTTCGATAGTTTGCAAATTTGTGGAAAAATCTACTATTAGAATCCCCCTCCTTTAGCCATTTACACCGTGATTTTTGTCTTGTGTTATCTTCTTCCCTTTTATAAAAAAAGTTGAGTTTTCCATGAGGGTGCATCTTCAAAATGTTTCAGCTTGAATCAGATCTCGTTCTTCTTCTAACATGTCAATGATATCAATATCTTGAGAAACGTTAGTAATGTTAGAACGAAGAGAGCCAAAGTTGACTCGCCTCCATTTTTAATGAATTTTTTTAGATTTTTAAGTTTAAAAGAAAGGATAAACAATGGTCTCCCCACAAACGGTGAATGATCTACCTACCCCTTCCCCACTTCTAACACAAAATTATAATCCGAGAGAAAGAGTATTTTCGAATCTGAAAGGTAGTTTAGGCTGAGAGGTTTGGCCGCAGTTTAGGAAAAGGGGTTTGTGGTAAGAAAGACGTACAATTCTAACATATTGGCTTGTTGGATGGTAAAGGTTCTCCCATTCTGAGTTGTAAAGAAATTTATCAATGTGAGACATACTTCCATTGTTTCTATCACTTTTCCTTGTAAACTTGGCACCCTCGAGAATATGGTCAATGAGAAACAAATCATCAATGAACATGTTGAACAAGTCCATCTCCGTTGTGAAACTATTTGAGTTTTTTCTTTCGCTTGGCGCCTTAAACAGGTTGATATCACCACAAAAACACCAAGGTATGGGCCATTGATTTTTTAAATCATATAGCTCCTAGATAAAAGTAGTCTTCTTATTATAGTCGACCTGGCCATGAACTGCACCGAATGCCCAGATGTTTCATTAGGTAAGGCATTTGATCTTAATGGATATTGAAAATTCCCCAAAAATAGTTCCTTATGCTTGAAGAAATTTGTGTTCCAAAGAATAAGGATTCTGCCTGAATGTCCATTAGAGTTTAGATTTTCCCATTTAAATTTTTTTCCTTCTAGATAAACAAGTAAGGAGGTTTTCCTCGAGATTCGGTACCATTGTTTCTTGGATAGTAATAATGTCATAATTACAAGAGTTAATGAAAGAAAAAACGAATTTTCTTTTTCTAGGTTATTCAAACCCCTCACATTCCATGAGATTATCTTGTTTAACATAAAAAACCTTTGGTTTATTGAGGTTCCGAAATCACTATTTCAAGTGATGCTTGGACGGTAATGATCATGTTAGTTTCCTCTACAAGGATCGCATTTTCCCTATCGTAATCGGATTTGTAAATCCATTCCTTACACATTTGTTTTGGGGTAATTGATGCCTTTGATCCTCTATCTACGCCTTCAATGTGAACGATTTTGCAAAACTCGTCAAATCTTCAAATTCTCCTTTAGATTCTTCGTTAGTTCTTTTCAAGAATTGTTAACATTAGGTGTTGTCGCACACACTGGACTAGTTACTTTAGGGGGGTTTGATACTAAAGTGATAGTGTGTTGAAAAATGAGGGGGAGGGAAATGTAGCTGGGTGGTTTTGAGATTGGATATATGAAGGAATAGTTTATGATATGGGGTTCAAGATATGAGTTTGTGTGAATGGAAAAAAGTAAGGGAAATTGTGTAGTGTAAATGATGGATGAGGATGTGATTGGGGTGGGAAGGGTTGGATGAGGATAGGGTGAGTTGTCGCCGATGGGGGGCTAACGTTTTGGTGAGTTTGGATTTGGGTTACGATGTATGTTAGATGACATGTTAAACTTGCGTCTTATCGTGTAGGATATTGTGGGGATGTTATATCGGTTGGGATTTAGGTCAAAAAAATATTGAGCTGTATAAATAGGTGGTGGTGAGAAATGAGGTTGTGCGTTTGTTATATCAGGAGAATGTGGAGAGTTGAATCGGTTAAATGTGTGGATGGAGGGTGTGTGTGAATGAGGGGGTGGATGGGAGTGGTATGTGTTGGTGATGTTCTAGCTTTAAATTTTAGCAGTAGTGGTTGATTGATTGAATATTGGGTGATAGTTTAGCTCGGGAGGATGTTTGGGCTAGAAATTTTATTGTGTGTTGGGGTTGCGTGGTTGATTGGTGGATTCCACTCTATTCTAACTTGCTCGCTGGAGCTCGATACCATTGGACCTTTATACACAGTTGATACAACTAGAGAAATTTTGATCAAACCGCGGGAGATTATAGATAAGGCATTTATCCTCTATCTTAATCTGAGTTGGAATCGATTATCCCGTGTTGTTAACCTTTATTCTTGCCCATTGTAGGTTGGTTTTAGCCAACGTTGCTTTATCAATTTCTAGTAAGTCGCTACAAGAGTTACCAATCATTGTGATTGTTTCAAAATTCCATAAATGGACCGGTAGACCGACAATACGATTCCATGAGGATTTCAACTTTTCTGGGGTCGGACAATAACTTATGAATTTGCTCCATTTTTTAAATTTTACTTCATGTTCGTAGAATTGTCAGATTCTGTAAGCCACCTTCACTTTATATTTACCACCAACAAACATGAATAAGTGGAATGAACCGCAAAGATCCCTAATCACAATAGGGTGCTCAATCGGGAGGACCTCTACGGCCCACGATTGGAGATCATCTGCAGTGGGGCTAACCCGTTCCAAAGTTCGTAGAGAATCATAAGGCTCGACTCGAGGGAGATGTTGGAAAACTTATACTTCTTTAGAATATCATCGTTATGTCTGGAAACATAATGTTTTATACCTTCTATAATTATGTTGTAAAATAAGCCCTCTACGTCTAGAGGAATGGAGATATGAAATGTGTTATCAGCATCATGCTTAATTCTACAAAAATGACCTTGTCTATTCAAGCCGATCCATATTTTTGAAAGTAGTATTGAGGCCTTTTGGACCACTTCGCCAAAAGTCTTGCATCGGTAAGGCTTAGGTGAATGCTTTGAGGGCGGCGCGAACCCTTTTCGGTGCATATGATAGTTATTGTGTCATTATTGTTTTCTTCTAACTCAATAATTTTGTTACTAAATCTAATGGGGTGATGTCAACGTCTAATTAAAGAGCATTTGAGATCCTCTAAATAGGATAAACTCTCTATAGCTTGGGAACCAACTATGGGGGATGGAGATTTTTTTAGAGTTTCGATGTTGGGCTGTGGGAGAGTAGACGGCCGATTTAGGGTTAGGGTTAGAATTAGGGTGGATGGTCGGTTTAGGATTAGGGTTATGGTGGGCAGCCAATTTAGGGTTATGTTTATGGTGATCGATCAATTTAGGGTTAGAGTTATGGTTGACGGTCGATTTAGGGTTAGGTGTAGGGGTTGAAGTTGGGGTATGGTCTTTTGTTATTGGGTTCGGGTTGTAGGTAGGGAACAAGAAAGCTAGAATTGACTGCAGTATTGATGTGTCTTTCTCGCCGTCTGTGTTAGAGCTAGGAAGGGAGTCGTCCTAGGGATCTCTCTCTCCCCTCTCTCCCTCTCCCTCTCCCTCTCCCTCTCCCTCTCCCTCTCCCTCTCCCTCTCCCTCTCCCTCTCCCTCTCCCTCTCCCTCTCCCTCTCCCTCTCCCTCTCATCTTAATAGATTTTGGAGTTGTAAGGGATTAGATAAACCTAAAATAGTGGAGTTTCTGATTTCAGAGATTCGTAAAAATGTACAATCACCCTCACTAATTTGTTAAGTACCTTGATAAGGAGGGTGGATTTGTAAGTTCTCTAAACTAGCGGTGAAATAATCGGTAGCACCAGAGTCAAAATATCAGTGGGTCTGATATAATAGACGGAGATGCCACGAATACTGAAAGAGTGACATATAAAAAATTATGGTCGAATCTGCGTCGACAAACTATGACAATGTGGTCAATTCGATTACAGAGTTGCTATTGCTCGTGAGTGCGACAATTTTCAAATATGTGTCAATAACGATTACATTTTGAGCATTTTTGTCGTTGATTTCTTCGTTGTCCATTTGAATAAAACTTTCTACCATGAGTCGGCCAATTAACAAAAGGCCGCTAAGAAATTATCCAAGCTGACCCAAGTCCCTTTCACCTTGTTGATCGGAGAAGGTCTCGCGCTCTTGACCTCTGGAATTTTGACTGTCTTCCTAATGCGATTTTATGGTGCTCCCGAAAGTGACTTACGCCACATGCGACAGTGCTCGATCGACTACTTCAAGATGTTGTACATGATTAAGGAAGAGGCTAGTGAGATCTTTAGCGCTTTCATGCTTCCCTTTTTGTAACAACAACAAGGGCTTCATACTCTGGACCAAGACATGTATTATACAGTAAAAGCTCGATAAATTAATAACCTTGATTAATTAATAAATTTTTGTAGTTTAAACTCGGGACTATTAAGATAAATTAATAATTTGTTAAATTTATAAGATAATATATTTTTATTTAATGCATATAAGTCCCATATAATATATAAATTCATAATTCCATATTACATCAAAATTATAAATATTTATTCAACTATATATATACATGTACATGAAAGTGTTTATTTAATTATTATTTATATTCATGAACTTAGTTTAAATTTAAATTCATGAATGAATTAGGTTTAGTAATATATTCATGAATATATTTAATTTTTTTTAATTTATGCCACTATAATTTAATTACATTCAGGAATTTATTTAATTTATTAAAATTCATGAATATCTCAATAAATTAATAAATTATTAATTTATCAATTAATTAATATTTTGATTAATTAATAATATTTTCCGGTCCCAAGGGTATTAATTTATCGAGGTTTTAATGTATGCGATTTCACAGAATAAAATTGTGTTGATCTAATTTTGATAGACGATAAGAATAAAGAGATATGATGATGTATACTGGTTTTAGCCATTTTAGAGGTTTGTGAAGAAGATCCAAAGGAGCTCTAATACCAAATTGAAATCAAATTGAAATATATAGTAGAGATAATATTTTTTTTGATATATCCAACAAATCCATTCTAAGTAATTTATAGATTATAGTAATTAAATTACAATAGTAACAGTTGGTATTCTCAAAAATATTTGGATAAAATAGAAAAAAAAATAAAGATTATCTTGCCTCTTTGATTTTTTATAAATGTCTTGGAATTGTTGTCTCTTTAACCAATGAGTCTCGATTGTTTTTATTGGGTACCCGAAACGATCGGTTATGACCCAATAATGCCCAAGAACCAAATTCAGAATAAATAAGAACCGGGAAGGCCAATTCCATGCCATATATGAATAGTTGAAATAACCACAACAAACAAGCATCAAACAAACAAACAAACATTAATAAAACATTAATAGTTAAGGAATTGCGCAGAAACTAGAGGAGAGAAGTGTTGATGATTTAGTAGATGTCATGGCGGTAGGCAGATACTATGCTAGCTAGGCAGGTGCGTCGTTGGTGGAAGCCAAGGCCTGGATGACAGAAACCGGGTCACCAACTTTGAGGATCATCTTGTGGTCTCCATTGGAAGAGAAAGAGTTGTTGCAAACAAGGTTCTGCCCAAAATACACCTGAAAACAACATAACATAATAATAAATCTATAATTGATTCCACTTTAATTCCTTATATTCATCATTATATTGAACATAAGCATTTATTTGTTCATGTAAAATTAGACACGTACGCCTATTCAATTACAATGGAGACATGTTCATAATTCATTGCAAATAGCAGATATACATAATAATCATTCAATTACAATGGCAATATATTCATAATTCATTGCAAATAGCAGATAGACATAATAACCATTCATTCATGCATCATCTCCACTCCAAAGTCCAAATAGATGTATACATATAGTTAGCAGCAATAAATGAAATGAGAGACTAGCTAGCTACTTACCAATCCCTTGTTGCGTTCGTGGGCTGGACGTAAAACAGTGCCTGATCGAAATGTTTGGAGAGTTAGAGTTGGCTCAGTTCCTGCTATTGCTGTTTCTTGATCAATGGTTGGAACCTGACAATTATTATTAGTTACATTTTTGTTTTGTTTTGTGAATATGTTGTTATTATTACCTTGCAACGTGAACATAGCTTGACACCAGCAAAGGAGAGTGTGTTGTTTATCCTGACTTCCTTCCACAAGTCCTCAGCAAAAGCTTCACAACCATCCACAAAAATGCTGCAAGAAATTAAATTTAAAAAAAGTTAAGAAGAAGAAGAAGAAAGAAGAAGTAAGGAGAAAGAATATACTTTGGTCTGAATCTGTTGATAGGCAGGGGATCTTTGAGGAAACTATTCAAAGCATTAAGTGAGCCCTGGGAAATGAGGAGGAATGGATACTGATCAGAGAACATGACCTTATGACCACTACCGTAGTCTGGGTCCACCGGCCTAGTCTGATCTGCATTATTGAAGCGAACTAAACGGTAATTAGGTTTCCCAAGGAAAGTTGACAACCAATTTGAAGCTTCATCTCCCTCATCCAAAGCAGACCCACTCCACTCCCAACATGATATCCCATCACACACAGACAAAGTTGATGACATTAATGGAACCTTCAATTCCTCCTTCATCCCAGGAGCCTTCAACACTAAATATGAATTCTTGCTGGGTTTCCATTCTTCAATCAAGAATGCCTCATCAGGCAACTCCACTTCAACTAGAGCAAGCTTTGGTTCAACTCTCTGAGTTACTCCCCTTCCTTTTGAATTCACAACTAACCATTGCCGATCCCAAACAAACCCTGAATTCACAACTCTTTTGTTCATCAATTACTCTAAAAATTAAAGTTAATAAGAATAAATCGATCTCAATCGCATATATACCAGTTGGAGAAATTGGAGCTTGCGAAACAGAGATTCCACGGCATGACTTGATTGGGTATATGAATATCGATTTCACTATAGCTGCTGCTGCTGGTACTGGTACCGGTACTTCTTCTCCCACCGCGTTTCCTTCCATTCTCTCCTTGTCAGACAAAAATGTCGGATGATGATTGTGGGTGCCGTGTTCTTGCTTCTTTACTATCCCTGTTAAAGATTGTTTCTTTATTTCTTTCTTTGCAAGATTTGGACAATTTCGAAATTAATATTATATATTCAAAACAAAACAAAACAACTAGACACGTTTTTTATTTTGTTGATGACAAATCACTTTTGGTTCATAGGGAAAAGAACATGAATAAATAATAGAAATGACCACTAATTTCCTAAGAGGATAAGGGATGGTCAATTACATCACAATTATTTATTTGACCAATTGGAATTGAAGAATCTATGAGAGGGAGGGAGGGAGGAAAAATACATAAACTTGTTCAACAAAAAAAAAACATAAACTATAACATAAGTCTCTCATTCCCATGATTCTCATCTTGATCTTCTCCTTGTTTGAGGAAAGGGTGATGATGATTTTCATATACTTGAAGTAGAATTTCTCTGCAGGGTACAACAGCCCTGAGCTTTATACAAGCAAGGAAACAACCAGATAGCTTTCTATGGAGACTGTAGGCCTCATCAGGAGGCGGGGTGAGTCTGTGTCTGAGCATTATTGACCCCAGGTTCTTTATGTTTTCGGTTATATTGGTGCGGCCAAAGTCGTACCCGCCTTCCTTTGAGAATGGCAATCCCACCACAAAAGCAGCCTGGACATGAGCCTCCAACATTACCTCCGACTCCATTCCCGTCAGGAATCCCAGCCTCTTAGACATCTCTATCACTTCCGCTCTTTCACTATTTGCACATGCAACAACCTGTCATTCAAACCCCCCACCAACCAATTTGGAATCATTATATACTTTATTGGACATGTTATTAATTAATTGAAGAACAAGATAGATAACCAACCATACTCAAATAATCATCTACAAATCCTTTAGGATAGTCCCGTGCTGCTCCAAAATCAATGAGATTGATGCATTTTGTCACATCATCGTATAAGAAGTTACTCCAATTAGGATCAGTCTGTAATAACAACAACAGAAAAGCAAGCCAGTCTTGTAGTATTAGTAGTAGAAGACCCTAATCATAAAAAACACAAATGTGCAATACTAATACTTTTGAAATATATTTTCTCCACATAAATGTAGATAAGAAGAAAGTACCTGCATGAAACGGAAGACAAACAGTTCCTTTAAGGTTAGCTCAAGTAACTTTCTCCCCACATAATTGCGTGTCTCTTGGTCTAATGATGCAACCTTGTCAACTGGGACACCTAAATAATAAGACAGTAACAAAGAAATACTTCCAGTTACTATCTCAATTAATCATATAACATGGGAGATAAATTGCACTTCAAAACATGTATACTTCCCAGTTACTCTCTAATGAATGAATCATATGAATGATGCACAGGCACTTTAATATCATGTGCTGCCAAATCCATATACCATATCAGAACCAAGCATATTGCAAATAGGTACCTGGAACAAGCTCTGAGGTTAAAACCCTTTTACTTGAAATATCATCCACAACTAAAGGTACATAGAACCCCTCGGTGTTGGATAGCAGACTGCGGAATCTTTTTTGGTTTGTAGCCTCCAATTGGTAATCACATTCACGAGTAAGTTCTTCTTTTGCCACCTGTAAAGAAATTCCAAAAATATATGCTAATATGTTATCTTCCTATTCCACCAACAAAATTCGAGAGGAATTCTGCCAAGTGTGGAGAGAGGGGAAAATTCAGATAAACCAAGATCTATAGTTGATGAGTTTGAAACATAGATATAATTTAGTTTTTAACATGTAATATTGAGATAATAAGTATATAATGAACCCACTAAGGTAGTTCAAGAGACAAGAGTAGTTTTTAAGAGACCAAATATCACGGGTTCGGGTTTGATTCCTACTTAGAACACCTTACGTTGAAGTGGAGGTCATGATTGTGGGAGGTCATGCTAATTTTTTACATTTAAAAAAGAAAAAGAAGTATTTATGACCTGCACTATATATTACTAGAATGACAAGAGTATATTACATTATGAAAGAAATTACTACTTCAGTCAGAAGAAGCACATTATATTACACGGATCTTGGTTTACACAATGGTCAAAAATATTTAAATGGTCATTGGATTAGAGAGATGTGCTCCAATAAACAAGTCAACGTCAATAAGTACAACTGAACAAATAAGCCTTTCAACTTGATATATTATTCACAACTAAAGGTTTCAATTTCTAATACAAAACATACTAATGAGTAATGATATATCATATGTATCTAAAAATTATTACTCAAACACCCCACCAGTTACAACTAGTAATATTAATTCAAAATGAGTGCTGGTTGCATATCATATCAGAATAAACAAGCTATGTGTAGGATTTTATAATATATCAGAATAAACAAGCTACTTGTTTGGATGAATGTTTTCCGTTACATTATCTCTGATAACTAAACACATATTTGACATATAGATATGTTAAACACGTGCACACAAGTGCAAAGAGATTGGTTATGATACCAATCCTAGAAATCAGTTGCAACAGATCCACAAATCACGAAATCTCCAATGAGCGAGCAGACTAAGAAGAACTTTAAGAGAAATCCATGTTACACCTCTAAATTAATAAAATCTTACCTTCATAGCTTGGTCAAGGTAAAGCTTCTCTGGAAGAAGATTTGTATAATCCAATAGCAGTTTCACATTCTCAATATCACTTTCAATACTATCTGCAACCCCTGGGTACTGAATTTTTATGGCCACATCTAAACCATCCTTTGTGACAGCATGGTGCACCTGTCAGTGATTTTAACGTCAAGCAGAGGCTATCATTGTTCAAATTTGCTGAGAATATAATCATTTTCAGTTTAAATAACTGATATTCACAAATGAGAAATGGGAAGGCTGATAACAGCGCAGAACCAATGGAGCTAAGCCACAGACAAAATATGGAATGCAAGAAACAAAAACTTTAACAAGTTAAATATCTAGAAGGATGATGTGCTTTTTTAAACATGGCATTCCAAAATGTATCGTGCCAAATCTTTTTTTGCTGATATCAGCAGCTATTCCGCCAAAACTAGGTCACAAGCCAAAAACAGAAAGTTTGCCATGGTTTTCTTTTCAGAGGTTGAATATGAAAGTATGTAATACCCTATACTTAAGAACTTGCACCTACAACCTCGTTATAAAATAAACAAGAAAAACAGTAATATGTGTATTGGAAAGAATGACAAATGCAAGTTGCGTAAAAGGTAGGTCTGTGCTCTCTCATCTTATTTTCCTTTCTTAGTTTTTTTGTTGTTGTTGTTGTTGAATATACAGCTTAACATAAAGTATACTAAGGGACAGGAAACCCTACAGCACGTTCAATCAAAAAGTGCAAATGTGAAATGTATACACCAGAGAGTGCAAAAAGATAAAAGAGTGTTACACTATAAGTCCCCTCCTGGTGGAGTGTCACTGTGATAAATGAATGTTTACATTAATTAACAACACCTGCATGGAAAATGAATCTAAAAGCTAAAAAAACAAAAGAAAAAAGGAACAAACAAGTTTAAAAAAGAATAAGTTGTTTGCAAATTCATTCAGTTGTCCTTCAATTTAATACCTTTCGCCAACTATACATGTCTAATTTAGTGCAATCCCGCACATGCAACGTATAACAACAACATGAAATAAAAGAAATGAACATTCATACATATGAGAAAAACATCAGAAGATGAAAAGTCACCTGACCAATACTTGCTGAGGCCATTGGTTTGTAATCGAAACTAACTAACTTGGATGACCAATCATGACCTAATTCAGCATTCAGAACTTGATTCAACTGGCTCCTAGGCATCACATCTGCACCTTGACGGACAATATCCAAAGCCTCCAAAATCTACCCATGTAAAAAACTGGTCAAACATTAAGCAAAATAATAGGTGCCAATGAAAATCATAAGTGACTCATGATTTTATTGTAGCATTCAGTGTTATACGTGATTTGAAGAAAGAAATGTAAATTGCAAAATATATCATCAATTCAGATCCATTCAGGTAAATGAAAGATTTGGGGCTCATGCTCAAGGATAAGCAATTTGTTTCCTATCAAGTGTTTGTTGTGAGGGAGAAATAGTAAGAATTCAAAAATTATAGCAACAAAATATGAACTTAAAACATATTATCTTGAATAACTCCCTAATGATCTTCCTATCAACCAAGAAGTCTGCCAACTACATTGTTCTACAAGGCTAGAGGATGGGTGTAATTACTGATAGTATTGGACACTGGTAACTATAGCTTTCCCAATAATGTGATCTCAATCACATAGAGTCGAAACCGAGTATTTCTTCTGTCTTCTCTTCTTTGCAGATAAAAAGGTTGATAAGAAAATAAGCTAAGTAAGAGGCAATGAAGCACAGAAAGCTTTAAAACAGTATAATTACCGGAGCAGGCACAAGTGATTCATCTTGAATACTCAACATTTGTCCTAACTTGAGTGCTGCCCCACGCATTCTGCACAATGCCAGAGCCAATCTTTCTGCATTCTTATCAGACAGGAAAGGGGAAAGGGCGGATTGCTTGTTTTTCGAGTCAGGCATGCCAAACATGACCCTTTTCGCAGACTCCTGGACAGTGCCCCATGCAAGACCAGCTCCCAAGCCAGCAAACCTATGAAATAAAATAGTAATTACTCAGAAACACCATGACAATGGAAACCCACCATTCACAAATCTATCCACCAAAAACATTCCCATGTTAATTCTATATACAGAAGCATTCAAAAGGAAATGCTAGTCAATAACTAAATTAAAAGCATAAGCCTTTTTGTAGCTATTGTGACAGTTTAGTCTCTACTTACGCAAGGGCCCGGGAAAATGGCGTATCCGGTACTTTTCTTTCTCTAGGTTTCCGCTGTTTCCTTGGAGCAGCAAATGGCACAGCACTTCCTTTGACGGTTGCTCCAGTAGATACATTAGACTCAATATCGGCACGGTGAGTTAAGATATTTTCCGTGGAGTTGTCAACAATTTGAGGTACAGTCGGACCATAAGCAAGATTATCCTTTTCGACAGGTTTAGCAACTTCAAGGTGTGCTATTTCTTCTCCCGCTATTTTTGTTAAAGGAGAGATTTTATGAGCATCTGCAGCTGCCTTAACCTCGTCTTGTATGGTCCTCGTAGAAACAGATGGATCCAATGGAACATCATGAGTATTGAAGTAGACGACGGTTCCTTCTCCAGCATCGTTGCTGGAATAAATACCTTCGTTATTCGGGTTCGAAGAAGAAGAAGAATGTGTGAATTGATGAAGTTTGCCGCTGGTGAGGCCGGAGACGTCGGTGACGGACAGGAGCGTTCTCTTGAGGGTGGAACCAATTAGGGATTGAAGATCGGCTGGTTGAGTTTGGCCGTGACGAGCAGATTCCTTGGCCACCAGATAAATGCCATTGAAAAGCCGATTGAGATCCTTCAAATTTAGGGAACCCATTTCAGTTTTGATTAGATGCGCCACAAAAATGGCGCAATCAGAAGAACATGAATCAAAATAGAAGCGAAGTTAGGTGAGGGGGCGGACACGCAGAAATAATTCTAGAACTAAATTAGTTATACTTTGTCTTAATTTTTTTTTTTCTGATAAATGTATTTACTAATTACAAATCTATATATATAATATATATATAATGATGCTTAATTTTTAAAGTGTCCGGATTGCCGGGTCGAGAGCTGTGGTTAATTTGGATACTTGGGTCGGATTGTGGGTTGACCCGTCTTTAAATTTAAAACGGTTAAAAATAAAATTAAAAATGCTAGAGGTATGTTTCGAACTTGCAACCTAACAAAACAAGTACAACTCTTTAACCAACTAGGCTACAAAGACTTTATATTTTAAATTCAACACCAAATTTGATAAACGCGGGACGTTTTAATATTAATATAAGTTCAACTTTTTAACTAACTAATCTATATATATATAATGATGCTTAATTTTTAAAGTGTCCGGATTGCCGAGTCGAGAGCTGTGGTTAATTTGGATACTTGGGTCGGATTGTGGGTTGACCCGTCTTTAAATTTAAAACGGTTAAAAATAAAATTAAAAATGCTAGAGGTATGTTTCGAACTTGCAACCTAACAAAACAAGTACAACTCTTTAACCAACTAGGCTACAAAGACTTTATATTTTAAATTCAACACCAAATTTGATAAACGCGGGACGTTTTAATATTAATATAAGTTCAACTTTTTAACTAACTAATCTATATATATATAATGATGCTTAATTTTTAAAGTGTCCGGATTGCCGAGTCGAGAGCTGTGGTTAATTTGGATACTTGGGTCGGATTGTGGATTGACCCATCTTTAAATTTAAAACGGTTAAAAATAAAATTAAAAATTCTAGAGGTATGTTTCGAACATGCAACCTAACAAAAAAGGTACAACTCTTTAACCAACTAGGCTACAAAGACTTTATATTTTAAATTCAACACCAAATTTGATAAACGCGGGACGTTTTAATATTAATATAAGTTCAACTTTTTAACTAACTAATCTATATATATATATAATGATGCTTAATTTTTAAAGTGTCCGGATTGCCGGGTCGAGAGCTGTGGTTAATTTGGATACTTGGGTCGGATTGTGGGTTGACCCGCCTTTAAATTTAAAACGGTTAAAAATAAAATAAAAAATGCTAGAGGTATGTTTCGAACTTGCAACCTAACAAAACAAGTACAACTCTTTAACCAACTAGGCTACAAAGACTTTATATTTTAAATTCAACACCAAATTTGATAAACGCGGGACGTTTTAATATTAATATAAGTTCAACTTTTTAACTAACTAATCTATATATATATAATGATGCTTAATTTTTAAAGTGTCCGGATTGCCGGGTCGAGAGCTGTGGTTAATTTGGATACTTGGGTCGGATTGTGGGTTGACCCGTCTTTAAATTTAAAACGGTTAAAAATAAAATAAAAAATGCTAGAGGTATGTTTCGAACTTGCAACCTAACAAAACAAGTACAACTCTTTAACCAACTAAGCTACAAAGACTTTATATTTTAAATTCAACACCAAATTTGATAAACGCGGGACGTTTTAATATTAATATAAGTTCAACTTTTTAACTAACTAATCTATATATATAATGATGTTGAGTAAATGGATAATTGGGTCGGATTGTAGGTTGACCTACCCATAAACTTAAAACGGTTAAAAATAAAATTAAAAATATTATTCGTAATTTTTTTTCACGGTTTTTTATATTATTAATCGTGCAAATGTACGGGCTAAATTTACAATAATAACTTAAAATGAGAAAAATATTTTAATAAACACAATTATAAATTTATTATTGTCTATGAGTCGATATAAAATAAGAAAATTGTATTCTACGAGACTCTATTTATTAAAAATATTATAATATTTGCTTATTTTTAATTGTTAAAAATATATATTTTTCAACCTAAACTATTATTCATTTATTTGTCTCACATTCGATTATGCAAACTAGTCTTCATTGCGGAAAAAAACTATTTCAACTGATGCAATTGTAACTAGTAAACTAAAAACAGCTTTATCAAACGATAAACCAATGGAAAGACAAAATATTTTTTTATTGCAATAAGTGTCTGAACAAGAATTCACAAGTCTTCAATTGAAGAAAATTGAGAATCATCCCGTAAATTAAATAAGTACGCCTGAAATTGTTGTTTCAAAAATAAATAATCAGTGTCTCTAAAATCTTCGGGACAAATTTCAACAACGCGGATGAGTTTACAAACATCAAATTGGGAGTATGAATTTCTTGGATAAAAACATGATATGCAACCAATCTATTCCGTATTAACTTCTAAAAAACGACTATTCATCTTTTGCATAAATCAAATCAACAACTTAACAATAAAATTTAAAAATATGATAAATTAATAATAAATAAAAGAAAAA